>NC_047091.1:55412887-55739504 GCF_902459505.1 Geotrypetes seraphini
TACATGTCAGTGTATTTGGTTAATGTAATAATAAAAATTTGTTCGGGATTCCCGTGCCCTGACGTCACCCCCCACATACAGAAAGGTGGATGACGTTGGGGGCGGGAACCTATAAATCACATGATTGCGTATTAGACCGCCATTCCGTTTTGGACGCTATGGTGGTGAAAGTAAAATGAGGTAAGGTAGGGGTATAATGGTTTTAAATCACTTTATACGAAATTAGGAAGGTTAATTGTGGGAACTTAGCTTTTCCGTTTTATATTTTGCAGGGAGCATGAACCTTGATAAAGCCCAGCAACTTATATGGGCGAAACATGTCGGTGGTACATACTAAAACTCCCCGGTTTAACATCTAGCACAAAGCTAAGTACTTTAAGTATTTAAACTTTATTTATAAACTTTAATAAGATTTAAAATAAGAGAAAAAACACGCTGGTTCCGATGAGGAGGGGGGACGTAAAGCCATGCTCAATGAGATTGTTTGAGCGCATGGTGGCCCGCTGAGGAACAGTGAATGATTAACTACACGTGTGAATGAAGGAGGAATACTGTGAGAAAAACACTCTCAGTTGATTATAATATTAATGTGGGCTTCATTCCAAGTTACCTAGTAAATAGTGCTGAAAGTTACATTTGTTCCTGATAGCGGCAGCAGCAGCAGCCTATTCCGCCGCGGTGGTGGCATGGGGGAGGCAGGAAGAAAGAAAGAAAGAAGGTGTGTGTGTGTGTGGGGGGGGGGGGGGACAGGGAGCCAGAAAAAAAAAAGCAAAAAAACGGGGCACAGAATCATTGAAAGACAGACATAGAGAAAGAAAGAAAAAGTTGGGGGAGGGAATGAGGTCTGGAGGAGAGGAAGCATACAAGAGGCTGAAAGAAGGGAAGAAGTATTGGATGCACAGTCAGAAGAATAAAGTGCAACCAGAGACTGATGAAATTACCAAACAAAGGTAGGAAAATGATTTTATTTTCAATTTAGTGATCAAAATGTGTCTGAATTTATATATGCTGTCTATATTTTGCACTATGGCCCCCCTTTTACTAAATCGCAATAGTGTTTTTTAGTGCAGGGAGTCTATGAACGTCGAGAGCAGCGCTGGGCATTTAGCGCAGTTCCCTGCGCTAAAAACTGCTATTGTGATTTAATAAAAAGGATGGGGGTTATATTTGTCTATTTATGTATAGTTGTTACTGAGGTGACAATGCATAGAGTCATCTGCCTTGACCTCTTTGAAAAAAACCCAGAATAGGAATGATAATTAACATTTTCTCAGCGTATAGTGTGCTTTGTGTTTTTTAATTTTATTGTTGGTAGATCATTTTGACTTGGTCATTTTAAAGTAGCTCGCAAGCCCAAAAAGTTTGGGCATCTCTGAGCTAGAGCGTTGAAACTGTGTATTTCTATTTTATCCCCCCTTTTACAAAACTGTGGAGCATTTTTTTTAGCAGCTCTGATGCTCAAAATTCTATGAGCGTCAGGGCTGTTACCACCGTGGCTAAAATCCACACTACAGTTTTGCAAAAGGGGGAGGGGTTCATTTGTGATGACATATTCCATACTAGGTGAAAGTGTTTTCTGTGTTCTGTGTGTTTGAAAGACATGGTTTTCTGTTAGGATTGATGGTGTAGGATTGATCTGTGCTGGTCTGGCTTGTTTAGTTTTACAATGGGTGTATTGATGCACTGCTCACTGCAATATATAAGATGCTGCCTTTTCCTAGGTACTCATGTGTGACATGTGGTTTGTTACTAAAAATCATGTTTTTCTTACAGATGGGGGGGGGGGGGGGGTGCCAAAAAATGATGGGCCCCGGGTGTTACATATGCTAGGTACGCCACTGTATGTAAAGATACCAGAAAGCTGGCGTAGCAAAAACTTTAAGTAAATTGTTATTCTTCTAAGTTTTGAATATTTAACCCTCCCACAATTTCACGGGCACTCGTTTCAAGTTTATTGAGATTTTGATTTAAACGCAATATCAAATATTTTGAATGCGTATAACAAAAATAAATTTGGGGAAATAAATAAAACCATTTGAACAATAAACATACAAACATATCCATAGATGATTAAAAATACATAAGGAGTACAAGGATAAACTACATTTGTTTAAAAATGCGTCCTCCGTGCTTGCACATAAATTTGTGGAGTATGTAACTTGTCGCTCATGCATATTTTTTTTTGCACACACCTCATCAATCCTTAGAGGAAACATTGGTCCTAGGCCACCATAGCACAAATTCCTGTATTATGCTACTGCTGTGCACAACAATAAACAATAAACACTGCTGTCATACTTTTTTTTGTCCTCTGCCGATTTCCTGATAGCACCCCCCCCCCGGACAAAAGTGGGGGGGGAAGGGGTGCGTGGGGGGGCCCAATAGGATGCTCAGTAAGGGGCCCAGAAATTTCTGATGGCGGCCCTGGCTAGGGTCCTATCTAAGAAGGTCTTATATCTAAAGGGAAGGTAAAAAATGATTGATAACGTGAATTGGCCACTATTGGGGATGGAGTGCTGGGTCAATGGACCTTTAGTCTGATCAGTATAACACACTTTATGTTTTTATGTTCTTATCTTTACCTATAGATAATTCAGTTCTTACCATTTCCTTTAATGTAAGTGTCAAAGACTGGATAAGGTCCTCTGCCGCCAAATTGATCTGATTGGTTGATCAGAGCCTCCTTTATGGTCTCATATCCACACAGAACCAAATTTGGCTTTGGGCCAAAATAAACTGTGAACACTGGGCCATATTTCTTACTTATCTGTTGAAAGACAAATAGGAACAGAATGATCAGCAAAAGCATATTAATTTAACAGAAAAGCCTAAGGGGCTCATAATCGAAATAGAAATATGTCTAAAAATCAGCCTAATTCAGCACTAAGACGATCAGTGAGACAAGTCGTCCAAGTGTCGATAATTGAACCGGGTTTTAGACGTATCTAAAAATGACTTAGGCCTTCACAGTACTGCAGTACGCCCAGAGCTAAAAGGGGCATTTTAGGAGGAGTGGTGAGGGCGGGATTTGGGCAGGACATGGGCTGTCCTAGACTTTGTCGTACTGCATGTATAACTGAAAGTTTTACAACACTGCCTAGACGGAACTTGGACTTTGTGACTTAGGCCATCTAAAACCAGGTCTAAGTCACAAGAAGGTATCCAAAGTGACCAGATAACCACTGTAGGAACAAAGTACAGACCCCTACACACTCCCCCAGTGATCACTGATCCACCCCCACTGCCATAAAAACTGTAATAACAACTTTAAATATCTATCTCCAGAACATCAGCACCTGGCAGCCTAGCATAGGAAAGCCTAGTAGAGCTGCACAGAGGTGGCTTAAGTGGTCTGGGGGTGGGCTAGTGAACCATGGAGAGAAGGACCCAGACCCATAAACAGGGCTGTGGAGTCGGAGTCGGAGGAAATTTCGGGTACCTGGAGTCGGAGTCGGAGTCAGAAGTACAAAAAACTGAGGAGTTGGAGTCGGAACATTTATCTACCGACTCCATTTTTGAACTTGGTATACCAATCACGAGCGATTCTTTCAGCTATAGCACCCACTATATACACAGCACAAATGTTGCGAGCAGCTTCTGCGGCCTTAGAACCTTGATTAAAAGCAAAAAGAAGGTGGTGTCGAAAATGCTCATTTCTCTCAACTTGACATTCCATTTTAACGATCTGAAAATTAACCAGTGTTGTGGAGTCGGAGTCGAGGAGATGGAGTCGGAGGAAATTTCGGAGTCTGGAGTCGGAGTCTGAAGTACATAAAACTGAGGAGTCGGAGTCGGAACATTTATCTACCAACTCCACAGCCCTGCCCATAAACCACTCTAACCACTGCATGCAAGGTGAAACATGAGCACCCCCCAAAAACCGCCCAAACTCTTATGTACTGCCATATAAGTGGCACCTGCAGCCATAAGGGCTATTGGGGTGGTAGACAGGTAGGTCTAGTTGGTTCTGGGGGGTGTTTTGGGGGGGCTCACAATGACATATAAGGTTGTTGTGGTGAGATGTGTATGTAGCACCCTTTTTGTAAAGTTCACAGCAGTGCCCTGTAAGATACCCCACTACTCTGGTGCAATGTTTGGGTGTCTAGTCCATCACTTTGCTAACCCTGCTCATGTCCAAAAGGTCTTTTTCTAGACGTTTCTGACAGATGATTTTTTGGATGAAAATGAGATATAAAGATGGACAACTTAGTGGTCTGGGGTCTGGATGATCAGACGGCTGGACTTAGTTAGACAATTTTCGAGAAAAAAAATATGTTGGATGTATTTTTCGAAAATGAACCTTTTCCCATGTCTGACTTTGGGCGAGTAGCGACTTAGACCCAAAACGAACTTAGACGTATCTTTTGATTATGCCCCTCCACGGCTGTAAAATATATGGGGCTCATAATCAAAACTTAAACATGTCTAAAAACCCACCCAAGTCAGCATTTGGAGACTTATAATTCAGGTTATCCAAATGCCGATAATCAAACCTATTTTTTGGACGTATCCAGGGACTTTTAGGCCTCTGAATGTCACTGTGTGCCCAGGGCTGAAAGGGGCATATTTGGAGGAGTGGTTGGGGTGGGATGTAGTCCAACCTAGACTTAGTCATCCTGCAGGGATATTGAATGTTTTACTAAACTTCCTGAATGGAACTTATACATTGTGAGTTAGACCAGTGTTCTTCAACCGCCAGTCCGTGGACCGATGTCAGTCCGCAGAAATTTTCTGCTGGTCCACAGGGCTGGCATGTCCATCGGGCAAAAGACAGTGTTCTTCACCTGCTGGCCCATGGTGCTATCAAGGTGGTGTTTTTGGGCCGGCTCCCTGAATGCTGCAGTGCACAAAGCTGTGGGAAAAGGCTCCTATGCACGTCTTGCGCCTGAACCATTAGCCTTCTCTCTGATGTTGCAACGTCAGAGGGAAGGCTTCCAGATGATGAGGACCAGCCAGCAAAGGCAGATCTTGTTTGATGAACTTGCTGCACTTCTTCGAGGGAATAAATAGGCAGATAGACAAGGGCGACCTGGTTGACATTGTATATCTGGATTTTCAGAAGGTGTTTGACAAGGTTCCACATGAACGACTACTTCGGAAATTGCAAGCCATGGAATCGAGGGTGAAATATTCATGTGGATTAAAAACTGGCTGGAGCATAGGAAACAGAGAGTGGGGGTAAATGGACAATACTCGAACTGGAGGAGCATCACCAGTGGGGTGCCGCAAGACTCGGTGCTTGGACATTGGTACAACGAGTGAGGTGATTAAATTTGCGGACGATACATAAGAACATAAGAAGCGCCATCTTCAGATCAGACCTTCGGTCTATCAAGTCCGGCGATCCGCACACGCGGAGGCCCAGCCAGGTGTACACCTGGCGTAATTTTTAGTCACCCATATCCCTCTATGCATCTCGTAAGAAGATGTGCATCTAGTTTGCTTTTAAATCCTAGGACGGTCGATTCCGCTATAACCTCTTCTGGGAGAGCATTCCAGGTGTCAACCACTCTTTGCGTGTAGCAGAAGTTAGATACGAAGTTATTCAGAGTAGTGAAGACACAGGGGGATTGCGAAGATCTACAAAGTGACATAATCAAGCTTGAGAAATGGGCATCGACATAGCAAATGAGGTTCAACGTGGATAAGTGTAAACTGATGCATTTCAGTAACAAAAATCTCATGCACAAATGCAGAATGTCCGGGGCGGTACTTGGAGAGACCTCCCAGGAAAGAGACTTGGGAGTTCTGATTGACAAGTCGATGAAGTCGTCCACACAATGCTTGGTGGTGGCGGCGGCGGCGAAAAGGGCGAACAGAATGCTAGGAATGATTAAGAAGAGGATCACGAACAGATCAGAGAAGGTTATCATGCCGCTGTACCGGGCCATACATGAAGAAGGACACGGTACTACTTGAAAGGGTCCAGAGAAGAGCGACTAAAATGGTTAAGGGGCTGAAAGAGTTGCCGTACAGTGAGAGATTGGAGAAACTAGGCCTCTTCTCCCTTGAAAAGAGGAGACTGAGAGGGGACATGATCAAAACATTCAAAATACTGAAGGGAATAGACTTAGCAGATAAAGACAGATTGTTCACCTTCTCCAAGGTAGGGAGAACGAGAGGGCACTCTCTAAAGTTGAAAAGGAAAAGATTATGTACAAACGTAAGGAAGTTCTTTTTCACCCAGAGAGTGGTAGAGAACTGGAACACTCTTCCGGAGTCTGTTATAGGGGAAAACACCCTCCGGGGATGCAAGACAAAGTTGGACAAGTTCCTGCTAAACTGGAACGTATGCAGGTGAGGCTGGACTCATTTAGAGCACTGGTCTTTGACCTGAGGGCCACTGCGTGAGCGGACTGCTGGGCACGATGGACCACTGGTCTGACCCAGCAGCGGCAATTCTTATGTTTTTATGATTATATTGTGTGTGTGTGTGTATATATGGAAAAAATGGTGTTACAATTAGTACTATTATGGGGGCGGGGTCTGGGGTGGAGATTGGGTGGAGATGGGCATGACTTATCCCAGTGTTCTTCAACTGCCGGTCCACAAAATAATTATTTTATTTCCATCGGTCTATAGATGTCAAAAGGTTGAAGAACACTGAGTTAGAAAATGTAAAAACAGGTATAAGTGCCCAAAAATTATCCAAAGTAACTAGATAACCAGTGCAGAGACAACCTAAAGACCCCCACATACTCCCCCAATGTTCTCAGACCTCCTCACCCCCCCCACAAAGATCGGAATAAAAACATACATATCTGTCTCCAAAACATCAGCATCTGGTATGGAAAAGCCTAGTAGAGCTGCACATAGGTGTCTTAAATAGCCGGGGGTGGGGGGGGGGAGGGGGCCAGTGAACCATATAGATGAGAACCCAGGCCCATAAGCCACTCTAATCACTATATGTGGGTGAAACATGTGCACCACTAAAACCCCCCCAAAACCATACTGTACTGCCTTATAGGTGGCACCTGCAGCCATAGGGCTACTGGGATTGTAGACAGGTGGGTATAGTGGGTTTAGGGGGATCACCATATCCTAGAAGGAAGTTCTGGTGAGATGTTTATGTGGCATCCTTTTTGTGAAGTTCAAAGCAGTGCCCTATAAGGTACCCAATTGCTCTGTTGCCATGTCTGGGTGGCCAGTCCATCACAATGTTGGCCCTTCCCTCATCCAAAAGGTCTTGTTCTGAGAATTTGGGACTTGGATGAAATTTTGGTTGAGAATGTGGTATAAAGATAGATGACCTCGCAGTCTGGATAAACAATAGCCTGGACGTCCAGATGATTCTCAAAAAAAAATTTTAGACGTATTTTTCGAGAATGGACATCTTCCCGCTGCTGACTTTGGGCATCTAGTGCCAAAAGTCTGAATTGGACTTAGACATATCCTTTGATTATGCCCCTCCCCCCCCCACATACTTTTCTCTCTCTCTCTCTCCCTATATATAAATATTACATAGATTTTTTTTTCTGGATTATAAGCTGTGCACACTTGCTGAAAAATCTTTCTCTTTGGGTTTCAGCTCCAACCACTGGAGCAGTAATCTCACTCTTTGGGTTGGGCCACTTGGCATCTTTTAGATACAACACACATGTGGGGTTTAGTCTATTTAATTACATACACAATTACAATGTATTCCTGGTAGGGAATTAATAAATCCTACTTACTGCGATCAGAGATTGGGCGATGTTATCAGTGTTCACATGCAGCAAATTGCCTACAAATGGTAGGGGGATGGGTCCAGGGGGGAGCTGACCCCTTTTCTGCAGCATTTTCCCATATATCATAATCATGTAGGAGATGCAAGCAGTGAGCAAAAGAATCAACAAGACACCAAAATCCATCTTGGGAAAAACTGAGGAATGTGTCTAAACCTGTAACACAGAATCCATTTGAGTGCTGGTTATCAAACACAAGAGAATCGGTCCCTTATTCTCTCTTGCTGTTCGTTCGTTTGTTTATTTATTTATAACAATTTATTTACTGCCTTTTTGAAGAAATTCACCCAAGGTGGAGTACAGTAAGAATAAGTCAAACATAGGCAATAGACAATTATAGCAGTAAAAATATTTGAATAATAGTACATAATATGGCATAGTATGCTACTTACAATGTCAACAAAATAAAACATCTTAATAGACAGCATAGGGTATAAGTGAAGGTGGAGCATATAGACAGATAAGACAGAGCAACAGACTTAAGAAAAGTTGCACGAAAAGCTGAGTGCATAACGAAAACTCTGAAGCTCATGTATTGTAACATCATTATAGAAGATCATAAATTTCATTCATAGTAATACCATTGTAGAAGCTCATGTAAACCACTCTGAATTGACTACCCAGTAGCAATAGAGAAGTTTTCAATAAACAATATAACTTCAGCCAGGGTAGAAATAAATAAGCAAGACCAGCTATAGTATTGCATTTGCAGTCCATGTTAGTCTTCATGTGTGGGACTAGCATCGGGTTAAAGGCTCTGTACTATATTTTTATGAAGTTCCTGGAGTCCCCTCATTTAGCAGTATTAACATTGAGCACAAAGGGATAGGTTATTTTATTCCATTACTTTATGGAATTAGAGTCCTGTCTTTCCTTTCTTAAGAAAACACAACTTCTGCCCCTTGTTCTGTTCCTGAAGACCTGAGATCATCTAATAGCTCTACTGATGAAACTCTCTCTTTTCCATTTGAATCTAGTAAGAATAGGGACCAATATTCTTTGCATCCCTGACTAATTTTTCTAAGTATTTATTCTTTCCGATCATGTCATTCAAAAAATGAGGGGGCTGCCTTAGGTGGCAGATTTTTGGGGGGCAGCAGCAAGTGCCCCACCTCCTCCTTGCACCACCTCCTCCGTCTTACTATGCTTCCAGGTGGGAGAAGGCTATTTTCTCTCTTCCTCTACCCTACAAGAAGCATGGTGTCATTGCAGGGGGTTTGGAGGGGCACTGGAAGAACTCTCATCCTGAAAGCAGCAGAATGGCAGTCAAGGAAAAAGTCTCTGCAGGGCTTTTGAGCTCTTGCATACTCTTAAGGCCTATAAGAAGGTATAATTAGTGGACCTTCAGATGGTAAATACTCGTAGTTGATCCAATCATGTGTAATTTCAAGTCACAGATATCATCGTCAACTGTTTTTTTAAAATATAAAAATATGTGTCAAAGTCCCCAAGTGCAAAAACACGCTTAGCTAAATAATTCTTAAATTGTCCAACACAATCTTGAATCATAACACATTTGGAATGACTTGAGATTAACTGAAAACTGCTTCCCTGATGCAGCTTTGGGATTGCGAAACATAACATTACGTTGGAGGTTCTTTCTGTTTGCTACCATCAATTATTGACTACCATTCATCTATGAAGATGAAAAAGATAGGTGCTGTTTAAATTTTGGATTTTATTATATGAAAAGTGTGGTGATTTTGCTGATTTTGATATTTAAAGAAACCCATTTTCAAAAGTCTGTCTTAATTTAGCTACACGTGTTTATGTACTTGAGAGCTTTGACATATATCTATATATAAAAAACAGTTGGACCAATGCAGGTCCAGGAAGTGATATCAAAGGAAGAGCCGACACTGGTGAGCAGGTTGGGGTTGCTGCTCAAGCCGGGAATGATAAAGAGGTATAGGGGAAGGGAAGGGGCGCACATGCGTAGAAGTGTGGGGTGGGGAAGGAGCAGGGGGGCTTAGAGAAGACCAGGTGCCGGTGCCTCCACCAAGATGGACTGCTCCCCTCCATCACTACGCCACTGCTTCTTTTGCATAACTTGCTACAGCCCTGAGTTTCAGACCCTCATTAGATATGCAGCAGCCACCTGTCTAGCCATGCACCAGCAGGGAGATAAGCTTTGGGATGTGGTGGGGATGAACAGGGGGAAAATAGCAGGGCGATATAATTAACACTGCCCACTTTGGTAAAGAGCACATAAGTAAACATTGTTGGAGAGATGCTTGATAAGTTGATCACCAAACAATGTTTTATGAAGTTAATGTTATATTGTTCTAATAAGTTGTGCTTAATTGAATAAACTATTTAACTATTCTGCCAGCCTTATACATAGTGGGGGTTTTAGGGGTATTCCTAGGGGGAGGGAGGGAAATCCCATCCTTTAGGACCTTTCTTCCCCAGGTGAAGGCACCAGGCACCAAGTACACAAGGAACAGACAGAGCCTGCCTGAGGGAGACTCTTACAAGATGAGTCCCAGACCCAGGGATACTCATAAGGGGGCATTACAAAAAGAATACCTGAGGAACAAGCAGTGACTTAAGTGTAAAGTGAATAGCCTGCAGAAATTCTTGTAAATTTACCATATTTGACTGAGAATTATATTCTAAACTTTAAGGGGATGAAATAATATACTGCCTTTCTTTGGTAACAATCAAAGCGATTTACATATTATATACAGGTACTTATTTTGTACCTGGGACAAAGGAGGGTTAGGTGACTTGCCCAGGATCACAAGAAGCTGCAGTGGGAATTAAACTTGACTCTTCTGGTTCGAAGGCCACTGTGCTAACCATTAGGCTACTCCCCCACTTTTTGATAAACTTCAGAGTTTCCAAAAGAGCAGTTTTGACTCAGAGAAGACCCTTCAGTGAAGCCCCTGGGGCAAACAACCAAAGGACAAAGGCCTATAATAAAAAGAGGCCAAAAACAGATTGAACTCTTATAAACTCTATAATAACTTAGGGCTCCTCTTACTAAGATGCGCTAAGCCAATGCATGCATGTTAGTCTATGGACACATTAGCGTGTGCATAGATTTAGCGAGCGCTAAATACACGCTAAAACGCTTAGCACACCTTAGTAAAACAGTAAAATCTCTGACCCAGATGCTGACAGCACATAAACAGCTACTGGGGAAATTAGAAGATGTGAAAACAGGTATAAGTGTCAAAAAGGTATCCAAAGTGACTAGATAAGCACTGCAGAAACGCTCCCCCAGTGTTCACTGACCCCCTCCCTCATATACCCACACAGTTCAGAATAAGGAAGGAAGTGATCAGGCAGAGTACGGTACAGGGATTCAAACAGGGATTGGACGGATTCCTGAGGGATAAAGGGATTGTGGGATACTGAGAGAGGTGCTGGGATGTAATACAAGTATAGAAAGCTAACCAGGTAATAAGTATGGAAACCCAACCAAGTCGTGAATGTGCAAGACCGGAGGGTTAGGACTTCGATGGGAAGATAGGACTTCAATGGGAAACCAAGGTGGCAAGGGGGCCCCTTCTGGTTATTCAGACAGGTCGTGACCTGTTTGGGCCGCCGCGGGAGCGGACTGCTGGGTGGGATGGACCTGTGGTCTGACCCGGCGGAGGCACTGCTTATGTTCTTATGTTCTTATGTTCTTAATAAAGTACATATCTATCTCCAGAACATCAGCACCTGGTATAGGAAAGCCTAGTAGAACTGCACATAAGTGTCTTAAATAGCTTTGGGTGGGTTAGGAGGAGTGTGTGGCGCAGTGGTTGGATCTACAGCCTCAGCACCCTGGGGTTGTGGGTTCAAACTCCGCGCTGCTCCTTGTGACCCTGGGCAAGTCACTCAGTCCTCCATAGCCCCAGGTATGTTAGCTAGATTGTGAGCCCACCGGGACAGATAGGGAAAATGCTTGAGTACCTGATTGTAAAACCACTTAGATAACCTTGATAGGCGGTATATAAAATCCTAATAAACTTGAAACTTGAAACTTAGTGAACCATAGAGAGGAGGACCCAGGCCTATAAGCCAGTCTAACCACTACATTTTGGAAAAAAATATTCTAGATCAGTGGTCTCAAATTCAAACCCTTTTGCAGGGCCACATTTTGGATTTGAAGGTACTTGGAGGGCCTCAGAAAAAAATAATTAATGTCTTATTAAAGAAATGTTATACAAACGGAGGACAAAAAAGTGTGAAGTATAAATGAACTACCAGACCTTAAATTTCCCAAGGCAGGAATTTTATTCAAAAATTTTTTCGCCCTTATTGGGAAAAACAATCCATCACAGGTCATTCGGTAAAGTGACAAGTGCTGTGCAAAAAATATTTTGAATCAATAAAGTGCATAAAGTGCCTAGAAATGGAAAGCACGCGTGAAAGATAAGTGCTTTCCATTTCTAGGCACTTTATGCACTTTAAGCACTTTATTGATTCAAAATATTTTTTGTACAGCACTTGTCACTTTACCGAATGATCTGTGATGGATTGTTTTTCCCAATAAGGGTGAAAAAATTTTTGAATAAAATTCCTGCCTTGGGAAATTTAAGGTCTGGTAATTCATTTATATTTGACACTTTTTGTCCTCCATTTGTATGAGACAATTCCTGTTTTTCTTCCATTTTTTTGAATTATTAAAGAAATGACAATTTTGCATGAGGTAAAAACTCTTTATAGTTTATAAATTTTTCCTTTTGGCTAAGGGCTCCTTTTACGAAGGTGCGCTAGCGTTTTTAGCGCACGCACCGGATTAGTGCACTATTAGCTATAGTGCGCGCTAGCTGAAAAACTACTGCCTGCACAAGAGGAGGCAGTAGCGGCTAGCGTGCGTGTCATTTTAGCGCACGATATTCTGCGCGTTAAGGCTCTAATGCGCCTTCGTAAAAGGAGCCCTAAGTCTTAAAAATAATATTGTAATTTATAGCTAAAGAGACAGATGATCAAGAAACTGTTTTATTTTACTTTTGTGATTATGATAAACATACCAAGGGCCTCAAAATAGTACCTGGCGGGCCGCATGTGTTCCCCGGGCCATGAGTTTGAGACCACTGTTTTAGATGCATGGTGATTTGCCTTTCGAAAATGGGCATTTTCTCACTGCTGGCTTTGGGCCTGCAGCTTAATT
The DNA here is from genome assembly GCF_902459505.1 of Geotrypetes seraphini. Taxonomy (NCBI): domain Eukaryota; kingdom Metazoa; phylum Chordata; class Amphibia; order Gymnophiona; family Dermophiidae; genus Geotrypetes; species Geotrypetes seraphini. The sequence continues at coordinate 55,425,722 of NC_047091.1, forward strand.
ATATGCCATGTGAAAAAAAATGTTCTCTGATTTGTTTTCAGTTGCTACTTCTTAATTTCATGGAGTGTTCTCTTGTTTTTGCATTGTTTGACAGGTTAAACAATTGTTCTACCCCATTCATCATGCTCTATGCATATTTTTCAGACAGCGCCAAATTAAGTTGCGAAATCTTTTGCTGGAGGATATGTTCAAGGCAACTAACACAGCACAGCTCAAAAAGACAATTGGACAAGTTCCTGGAAGAAAAAAAACATTAAAAAAATTACTAGCCAGGTAGCCATCGTTCATTCCTAGAAATGGGCTACCATAAATATTTACTTTTATTTTGGCTGAATTAGACCCAGATATGTTCAATGTCGGGCCATATACAGATACTGGAACTGAATATCTGGGTCATCAGTGGTCAGTGGAAGTTATTCAGGGTCTGCTGATATTCAGAGCTGGCACAATATAACTAACCCCTCCTTTACTAATGTGTAGTGTGGGTTTTAGCGCCGGTAGCGGTGGTAACTGCTCCGATGCTCATAGGTAACTTGGTCTCTGCATAGGTAGAATACAGAGTGCTGCCATCTTTTGACTTTAAGCTGTCTTTTAACCTGGTTGGTGAAGCGGTTTGTATACACCACCTGGTTATATCAACCCCTGATGCAGCCCTGGTGGGCAAGACACAGCCTGTGTCAGGTTTTTTACATGTCTGCACAATAATAAAAAAGTCTTCTTCTGGCTGAGCTGCTGTTTTGGATTTTGCAGATTGCCTGCCCTGTTGTTTTTTGGTATCTTCCAGATCTGTCCTGGCTTTAATTAGACAGTGCCATGGTGGCCAGACATAAATTCAGTGGCATTATGAGGATAAGGGCTACTGAATATTATGTCCCAACTCAACTGGGGCTATTTAACCACTTAAAGGGGGAATTCATAAAAGGGCACCAGGACTAGCTTGCCACACAAACTAAATCAGTTCCTTTTCCCTTGTTTAACTGTATAAGAACATAAAAACATAAGAAGTTGCCTCCGCTGGGTCAGACCAGGGGTCCATCACGCCAAGCAGTCTGCTCCTGCAGCGGCCCATCAGGTCCATGACCTTTAAGTGATCCTTTGACTAAAACCTTTCAATCCTCATTATTCTTCTATCTATACCCTTTTATGAACCTTTATCTATAGCCCTCAATCCCCGTATCCTTCAGGAACTTGTCCAATCCCTCTTTGTATCCCTTTAATGTACTCTGTCCTATCACAGCCTCCGGAAGCACATTCCAGGTGTCCACCACCCTCTGAGTGAAGAAAAATTTCCTTGCATTGGTTCTAAACCTGTCCCCTTTCAATTTCTCTGAGTGCCCCCTTGTTCTTGTAGTTCCCAATAGGCTGAAGAATCTGTCCCTTTTCACCTTCTCTATGCCCTTCATGATCTTGTAAGTCTCTATCATGTCTCCTCTGAGTCTCCGCTTTTCCAGGGTTAAGAGCCCCAGCCTTTCTAGCCTCTCAGCGTATGAAAGGTTTTCCATACCTTTTATCATTCTTGTCGCTCTTCTCTGAACCCTCTCAAGTATCTCCATATCCTTCTTTAGGTACGGCGACCAATATTGGACACAGTATTCCAGATGTGGTCGCACCATCGCGCAATACAGCGGCATGATGACTTCCTTCGTACTGGTTGTAATACCCTTCTTAATAATACCCAACATTCTGTTTGCCTTCTTTGAGGCTGCTGCGCATTGTGCCGTTGACTTCATTGTTGTGTCCACTAACACACCCAAGTCTTTTTCAAGGTTACTTCCCTCTAGTACTAATCCCCCCATTTGGTAGATGAACATCGGGTTCTTTTTCCCTATATGCATGACCTTACATTTTCCTACATTGAAGCTCATCTGCCATTTATTCGCCCACTCCTCCAGTTTGTTCAGGTCCCTTTGTAGGTCCTCACATTCTTCCACAGTTCTAACCCTGCTACAGAGTTTAGTGTCATCCACAAATTTTATAACTTCACATTTCGTCCCCGTTTCTAGGTCATTAATAAATACATTGAACAGCAGTGGTCCGAGTACCGACCCCTGCGGAACTCCGCTCATGACCCTCCTCCAGTCCGAGTAGTGGCCCTTCACTCCAACCCTTTGCTTCCTGCCTGCCAACCAGTGTTTAACCTATAAGCAACTTGATTTGAGTTTAGCCTCCCATCTGTTTATTCCAACGCATTCTGTACATCTTGATCCCAACTAATATCTGCATTTGACCCCTCCGCTACAGGATAAGCTGTATTATAGTAAAACATTTGTGTTATACCTATGTTATTTAAATGATCTGATTTGTGCTTATTAGATGCTTCATAGGTATTATATCTCTCTTTTATTTCTGCCCCCTCCCTTTTTAGAAAACCGAAAAGTGGTTTTTAGTGCAGGCTGGAACGCTGAATGCTCTGCACTGCTCCCGACACTCAGAGGTCCTATGAGAGTTGGGAGCAGCGCAGAGCATTCAGCGCACCGGTCTGTGCTATAAACCGCTTCTGCAGTTTTATAAAAGGGGGGAGGGATAGTATATATTAAATCTCTTATTTGAATTTCAATGATGTTCATAAGTATATTTTTGAAACTGTTTCATGGTAGTCCTATTATTAAGTTTCAATTTACTGATTTTAACTCTGCCTTTTTCATTGGATTTATGTTTATATTTGGTCTTTTTACTACTCTTATGTTAACAAAATTGTGAGTTTTATATTGAATTATACCTGCTGGGTGAATCTCTTCATAAAGGTGGTTAATAAATCCCAATAAATAAATAACTGCTAAAGATGCCCATAATGGGCATCTTTAACAGTGCATTCTAACGTGGTTGTGCATGTTAACATAATTATGCACACTAATGCACTTAGCACCCTTTCTTGAATTCCTTCTACTGACTACGCCTCTCTTTATTCAGCCCAGCATCCTTCTGGCAGCAGCCACCGCCTTGTCACACTGTTTTTTCACCTTTAGATCTTCAGACACTATCACCCCAAGGTCCCTCTCCCCGACTGTGCATATCAGCTTCTCACCTCCCAGCATATATGGTTCCTTCAGATTATTAATACCCAAATGCATTACTCTGCATTTCTTTGCATTAAATTTTAGTTGCCAGGCATTAGACCATTCCTCTAACTTTTGCAGATCCTTTTTCATATTTTCCACTCCCTCTTCGGTGTCTACTCTGTTACAAATCTTGGTATCATCTGCAAAAAGGCACACTTTTCCTTCTAACCCTTCAGCAATGTCACTCACAAACGTATTGAACAGGATCGGCCCCAGCACCGAACCCTGAGGGACTCCACTACTCAACTTTCTGTCCTCCGAGCGACTTCTATTAACCACCACCTTCTGGCATCTGTCCAACAACCAGTTTCTAACCCAGTTCACCACTTTGGGTCCTAACTTCAGTCCTTCAAGTTTTGTTCAAGAGCCTCCTATGAGGAACCGTATCAAAGGCTTTGCTGAAATCTAAGTAAATTACATCTAGCATATAAACAGTGCTAAAGGCCTGTCCCATAATTTTTATTGGCATATTTAACTAAGCATATACAAGGATATAGTAGCAAAATAATAACACAAGAGCATGATTTTCCTGGCTCAGAAAATGTTGCGCTTCTCTTTGGTTCACTGGCAGTATCCAAAACACCTAAATTCTGTGCAATGCCCCCCAACCACAAAAAGTCACGTGTTTATGTAAATTCTGCAAGAAACCCAAAGAAACTAGAAGGGTGCAGAGGAACCACATTCCAGAATCTCAAAGAATCTCAAGATTCTGGAATGCCAAAGAGTAGCAAGGTTCCGGAACCGCTTTGAATTGTGCTGCAACTAAGGCGGTATATCAAGTTTTAGTAAACAATAAACCCAAAATAGTAGCAACATTCCATGCTACTGATCTAGGGCAAGCCGTGGCTTCCCCCACATATGCCTCAATAGCAAACTATGGACTTTTCCTACAAAAATTTGTCCAAACCTTTCTTAAAACCAGCTACACTAGCCGCTCTCACCGTAACCTCTGGCAACGTGTCCCAGAGCTTAACTATTCTCTGAGTGAAAAAATATTTCCTTTTATTGGTTTTAAAAGTAATTCCCTGAAACTTCATCGAGTGTCCCCTAGTCTTTGTCATTTTTGACGGCGCTCTACTCCACTCAGGATTCTGTAGACTTCAATCATATTTCCCCTCAGCCATCCCTTTTCCAAGCTGAAGAGCCCTAACCTTTATGGTCTTTCCTCATACGAGAGGAGTTCCATCCCCTGTTGCTTTCCTCTAGTGATAGTCCTCTAACTACACTTATATGCAATTTCCCTGGCCCTCTTAAGAACACATGTGCACTCATGCTCCCATGCTGCAACAAAACTTAATAAAGTGCAGATCTCACCCGGAGGTGCCAAACCAAAGGAACCTCAAATACTGGCCACATCGAACAAAAATTCCCAACGGTGTAGCCTGCCAAGGACACTGATCAGAGTCTTCTTGTGGAGCTGAGCAAAGTTTTACAGCAGTAGAAACTTCCAAACCCTCAGCTATCTGAAAATTGTTCACCATGAGAATTTTACCTTGTAGTACTGGTGGGGTAGAAGCGTTCAAAGCAGAAGCCTCTGTCTCCCTTTGTCTTCAAGTTCTGTCTACTTTCCTTCTGTGATCTCCTTTATACGGTGCCACCCAGACAGATATCTGTTACCTGCCTTTTATGCATGTGCTTATTTTTTTATTTGTATTCAGATTTTGGCAAAAACTTCTTTCAACGAGTTCTAAAGCTTAGCATGGTTTGATAATCTTCATACTATTGGATTCTCACCCTTCAGTTCAACTCTTGGCAGTTCTGTGGGTGTCCTCTTTTGTATGCATATTTTCGAAAAAGCTGGGCATCATTCGAGCACCAAAGCAATATGAGGTAAACTAAGGACAAGTCTTTGTATTTGCACAGTTATGAAACAAACAGCACATCTCTTCTGTGCCAGGCTTTAATCTCCGCAGCTTCCTGCTGTGGGTTGGCGCTCCTATGGAATTATACCCCTGCCAGGGCTGACCCAATGCACAAATATGCTAAATCTCCCGTATTTAGTGGGAAACTCTCACTTTTATGGGTTATCTCTCACACTCCCGCTGGAAAGTCAAGAACTCCCCCTGAGTAATCTCCCCTTCCATTAGCAGGAGATGCATTAAGGCACCATCTCCTGCTGCTACAGGATCAGTCTTGTGGTAAGAACTGCAAAATCTCACGGTCTTATTTCCAGCCTGATTCTCACAATAGCAGGAGATGATTTTATTGAGGCATCTTGTTGATGCTGTGGCTGAGGTCTGTTAAGGGGTGGGGCCAGGAAACGGAGGGCATAGATCTGGGACATGGCTGGGCAGAGCTGACAACATGGCTTTAAGCTAGAGAATGACACGGGAAAAAAAATCTGTCCCCGTCACTGCCCCGTCCCCGGCCCACCGTCCCGTCACCGCCATTCCCTTCACCGTCCCTTCACCGTCACCGCCATCCCCTTCACCGCCCCATCACCGTCACCACCATCCCCTTCACCGCCCTGTCACCGTCACCGCAGCATCCATATAAGCCTTAGTACTGCAATATTTAGCTTATTGCTTCCTTATAAATCAAAGTTCTGGCTGCTGAACTAGAGAAAGAGATGTTCAGCTGGCAGGGCTTTGTTTATAAATTTTTATCAACACAACTAATATATTACTTTATCCTAAAGCAAAAAAAAAAAAAAATTAGATTTTTTTTTTCTACCTTTGTTGTCTGGTTTATGCTTTCCTCATCTTCTCATTCAATTCCTTCCATCCACTGTGTGTCTTCTCTCTGCGTCTTCCATTTGCTGTTACTGTGCCTCTCCCTTCACCCCTCCCCCCAATTGGTCTAGCACCCATCTTCTTCCCTCTGCTCCCCCATAGTCTGGCATCTGTCTTCTTCCCTTCCAGCGTCTTCTCCCCACTCTGTCTTCCACATTTCCCTTCAGGGTCTGTTCCTCTCCACCCTCCTTCAATGTATGTTCTATTCCTTTCTACCACCACCCTTCCCTCTCTCCTTTACCATCTGTTCCTTTCTACCACCCATCAGCTCCTCTCGCGTGGCCTATCTATCTACCTCCCTCCCTTTTTCTTTCATGGCACGTTACAATGTAATTTGTGCAAGCCGCTGGAGCCTGCGAGCTTGGTCTCCAAACAATCTCGCTTCTGTGTTCCTATTTTCCCCATTTCTAATATCTCCCCTATATATCTGGCATTGCCCCCCCCCCCCCCGTATTCATATACCATCCCCATGGCATGTCCCCTTTATGTCTCTGTCCCTATGCCCCATGCACATAATTTCCCCTCTTTCTGTTACCTTCCTGTGCCCAGATTTCCCCTATCTTACTCTTCCATACCAATGTGTCTCTTCTCTTCAACCCCATCTAGCTTCTTTCTCCCCCCCCCCCATGCTTCCAGCATCTGGCTCACCTGCCTGTCCTCCCCTTTCTTTCCTGCTGTGGGTTTCTTTCTCTCCCTCTTTCTTTCTCTCTCTCCCTTGGCCCAGAATCTCTTTCCCTTTCACTCCCTCTTTCCTAGTGTGAGCCAGGAACACGCGCGATCGCGCAGTCCAGCAGCCCCCTCCCGCCCGATTGCAGCCTTCCGTCAGTTCCCTTCCTCCACCTCACCTTATATGCAGAGTTTGCCGGCTTTCTTTTTCGCCCAGCCGCACACTATCAAAAAGCCACACATGTGCGGCTGCTCGAGTTGTTCAATCTTCTTCTCTGCTGCAACTTCCTGTTTCTGGTTGCGTCAGAGCAGAAGATTGAACAACTGAGCAGCTGCGGGAGGGAGCTGGCTGAACGCTGCGATCGGGCAGGTGGGGGCTGCTGGACCGCGCGATCCTTGATTGCCTCACTGCGGAGACAAGACCATTCACCACTCCGTGGGGCGGTGAATGGCCTTGGCCCTGTCCCCGCCCCTACAGCGAATACTATTTTTTCTTCCCCGTTTCGGCGGGTTACCCGCGGCTACTCGCGGCTAGCCGTGGGTAACAATCACTGTGTCATTCCCTACTTTAAGTCTCCCTCTCAGACACTGGGCCACCTTGGCAGCTCTGTATGCATGGATGGCAATGTTTTCTTTGCACATAGCTCTGTTCTGACCAGGAACCCTTCTAAATCAGTTGCCTTCCCACTAGAGTTGTTAACTATGGGCATGCAAGGACCCTGTCCTGAATCAAAGGCCCGGCATCACCACCGCCTCCTTGCCCCAGTATTTTAGAGTTTTCTGAGATAGTGTTGCACTCTCTTCATCTCATCTTGGCAGAGAAATTGGTGAACAATGTTCATTTCCTTCTTCCTTCTGAAACTAAAGCTGCATGGACCCCACACACAGTGGCATAGTAAAGGGGGGGCAAGGAGGGGGTGAGGAGGTTCTGCCCTGGGCGCCGGCACCCCTCCTCTTATCCGCCTCCGCCTCACCCTCTTCCCATTCCTGCTCACCAAGCGCGTGTGCCCCTTCCTTTCACCTATTCCTCTAGTTGAGGTTGTAGTTCACAGCAGTCAACAATATACTCTTCATGACCCTGTCAGCTCCCCTGCTGACGTCACTTCCGGGTGCCGCTCGTAGGAAGTGACATTAGAAGGAAAGCCAACGGGGTCGCAAAGAGCATGCTGTTGACTACCGCGAGGGAAATAGGAGGCAAGAGTCATCACTGCCTGTCTGTCTGTTCTTCCTACCAAGAAAAGTCAGTGAGCAACAGTTCTTACCTGATGCTTCTTTCTCCCTGTCTGAGAGCATTTTACAAATGCATATATGACTATGGCCCACCAAACAATTAATCAGGCCCTTTACTAAGCATTATCGAATGCTGCCATTAGATTGAATTGCAATAAAATGGCTGCCTTCCCCTATGCAAACAATGACTTAATTTCAGAAATTAATGCTAATAAGATTGATTCTGTAGATGATGCAAAGATGATGCAAACAAAATGTTTCAGGAAATCAGATAGCAATTCTGCAACAAAATGACTCATCTAATTTGGCCATATAATTGGAGGGAAGATTTCTTTCTAAGAATTAATTTTTAATTAAAGGTGTCAGACTGATCCCACCCAAGATAGCTGGAAAATGACTCTCTTGATTCAATTTATTATGAATTTTTGACATAAGCTATTTTATTATAACAATTGGTGGATCAGCCTTTTTCCATGAGAAAGGCTCTCCTTCATTCTCACTCCCCTGTCATTACATTACATTAATGATTTCTATTCCGCCTTTACATTGCGGTTCAAGGCGGATTACATAAGAATTGTTTTGATATTAAGAAGTACATAAGGAATAGTCTGAACATTTTCTAATTTGCTAAGGAGTAGATAGCATATTGCAGGTGAAGCTTGAAGCTTGAAACATGTCTGGTTGTGTTATATTAGTTTTATGTATTTTTTGAAGAGTAGGGATTTTGTTTCTTTTTTGAAGGTTTTGTAGTCTGTGGTCAAAATCAGCAGATTGGTGAATTGTCTGTCGAGTTTCGCTGCTCTGGTGGCCAGTAGGTTGTCATAAAGTTTTCTTCATTTGACATTTTTGGTTGGCGGGTGTATGAATAGTGTGTGGGTTCTCCTTTGTTTGGTTGAGGTGGATTAAATTAGTCAATTATTCCAGTAGGTTGGGCTGTCTCTGTTTATAGCTTTAAATAGTAGGCAGTGGAATTTGAAGTGTACTCTGGCTTGTATTGGGAGCCAGTGCGAGTCGTGGTATGCCTCTGTGATGTGGTCGTATTTTTTCAGCGAATAGATAAGTCTTAGGGCTGTGTTTTGTATTGTCTGTAGTTGTTTTATCGTGGTTTCTGGGCGGGGGAGATATAGTATGTTGCAGTAGTCTATTAGGCCTAGGATTAGTGATTGTACCACGAGTTGGAATTGTTTTCTGTCAAAGAATTTTCAAACTTGTCTTAGGTTTCTCATAATTACGAATGATGTTTTTATTATTTTGTTGATTTGTGGTTGCATGGTACAGCCTCTGTCTATTAGCACTCCAAGAAGTTTTAGCGTGGGTTGATAGGAGTATGAGATCGAGTTTATTACTAGGTTTGTCAAGGTTGGGATTTTGCTGTTTTCTAGGAGGATGAAGTTTGTCAGGGTTAAGCTTTGTGTTCTTTCATCCATGTTGCTACTGTATCATGTATTCTGTGTATTGTGCCTATCATGGAGGTTGCTGGTTGGTTGAAGGGGAGGAGAATGGTGATGTCATCTGCATAGCTGTAGGAGGTTAGGCCTAGTTTGTCTAGGTAGGAGCTGAGGGAAGCAATGTATAGGTTGAAGAGTGTGGGAGATAGAGGTGATCCTTGGGGTACTCCGCAGGGGTTGGACCATGGTTCTGATTTTTCATTGTTTGTTTTAACTCTGTAAGTTCTGGTTTGTAGGAAACCTTTAAACCATGATAGTACCTTGCATGTGATTCCTATTGAGTCTAGTATTTATAAAAGGATGTCATGGTCTACCAGGTCAAAGGCTGCGGAGAGGTCTAGTTGTATGATCAGCATTTTCTTGCCTGTGCTGAGGTGTTGTCTAGCGGTGTCCATGAGTGTTCCTAGTAGAGTCTCAGTGCTGTAGTTGGTTCTGAAGCCAGACTGTGTGGGGTGGAGTAAGTTGTGGTTTTCTAGGTATAAGGTTAGGGCTTTAGCTACGAAGCCTTCCATTAGCTTGACGTAAAGTGGGATTGAGGCTATGGGTCTGTAGTTGGATGCTTGATCTGTTGCTCCTTTGGGGGTCTTTTAGGATCGGAGTTATGATGATTTTGCTGAGGTCTTGTGAGAAAAGGCAATCTGTGAGTAAAGTTTGTATCTATTGTAGGAGCAGTGTGCAAAATAGTGTACTGGAGGTTTTCAATAGGTATGGGGGCATTGGTTAAGGTCACAGGCTGCGTGGCTGTATTTATTCTATAGTTTGTTGAGGTCTGACCATTGTATAGGTGAGAAGTGGGTCCATGTTCTGTCTGCTGCAACTGATTCTTTCTCTGTGGGGGAGTTGAGATCTCTTCTAGGTGCGTAGGCGTTCCATTAAACGTGGCTCTGATAGTTGCAATCTTGTTTTTGAAGAATGCGGCTAAGAGGATGGCTGAGGGAGGGGGGAGTTGTTATTGGTCAAATAGGGTGTGGCATCTGTGAGTTCTTTTAGTAACTGGAATAGGGAACGGTACCAGTATCTGTTTGATGTGTGGATTTCTGGTTGTATGGGCTGTTGGGACATGTAGGCTGCAATGTCAAGTTGGTGTCCTTTTTCATGTGTGGCTTGAGGGTCTAGTATCTTGTATGTTAAGGCCTCGAGGTATGATAGTAAGCTTTCTACTTGTTTATAGGACTGTTTTTTTGAGGTGGAGGTTGAGGTCTCCTAGAATTAATTTGTAGGTTGTCATTAGTGAGTTTCGGTATATAAAATCTTCGGATTTTGGTTTTGCTTTGTTCTGGTTTCCTGGAGTTATGTAGCAGAGCATGCATGTTGTATGATGTGCTTGAAAGTTGACAGGCTAGTAAATCCATGTATAGGGTGGTTGTTTTGTCTTGTATTTTTAGGTCTATTGTGTTTCTGGCTATGATGGCAATTCCTCCTCCTGTGTCATTTCCCACTGGGTACTCACACCAGCATCCATGTCCTCTTATTCAAAAGACAGGGCTTCTTGCTCCACCAACAATCTCTGCCACGAGGCGGGTGGATGATTCACTCTTAGATTCCTATGTCTCTGAGATCTGGGACTCCCCCTCGGTATTCCAGGTCTTGGCAGGGGCCAGGCGACAGGTGACTAAAGACCCTTTCACTCTCCCTTTCCATCTTTTTGTCTTGCACTTACTCTGTCCTACCTTGAGCTAGGCTATTTTTAACTACTTTCCTCTTCCATCCTTTCCCCAACAACCAAGCTTTCACAGGGACCCCCTTTCCAAAGGTTAGTGACCCACAGGGAATTTCTGACCTTTGAAACCCAGCAGAGAGGGAATTCTCCCGGGGGTTAGATGGTTAACTCTTTAAAGCATTTTCCTTTTATATTGTTAGTTCCCATTGAAAAGGCCTTCTCTGTTCAGGGATCCACTAGTTCAATAGCTGGTCCTTCCTAAGTATGCCCTTCCTTTCCCCTTTTCTCAATTTCTTTCTTTTATTTTTAAATTTGAAATTCTTTTCCAATTTCCTTATTATTTTATCAAATTGTACATTGCCTTGTTATCTTTCTGAGGAAAGGTGATTAAACAAATCTCAATAAATCAAATCAAATTAATATGGATTATATTGTATTTCTTGATTTCTGTAAGGGAATGTAAAAAAATAGAGTGCAAAGAGGATGCACTCTTTGAAGATAGTGGGCCCTTTATATAAAGCTGTGTGGTAGCAAATACTGCATCATATTTGCCACGGGAGACTTGCTACTGCAATTTTGTAAAAGGGACCCACTATTTTCAGAGTTCATACAATTATTGACATATGAAAATACCCCACAAAATGCATTTTTTTCTGTACATTTTTATTACTGACATGCAAGACACAGGATATGTCATTGACATTTCTCACGCCGTTGCAAATGATTGAGCAAAGACATAACCACAAAAGGGTCTACGAATTCTGGGCAATTAAACCCAAGATTTATTAGATCCGACACAGGGGTCTGACACCGGCAGGCACATCAAACCACGGCCCATGTCGGGTCTAATAAATCTGAGTTTGATTGCCTGGAACTTGAAGGCCTTTGGGGGGAAAATCTATAAGAGGTGCCTAAAGTTAGGCATCTAATTTAATGTGTATAAGAACATGTGTTCATAATTGAAAAAATTAATTGAGATGTGCCTATCCTCTTAGGCATGATTCTACAAAAGATAGGCGCCTATCGCATGGCACCTAACAGCAAAGTAGGCGTGTTTAGGGATGGAGACAGAGCCAGTGTACCAGTTGTTCCTGTACACACCACAGAAATCTATTTCAGCAGTTGCCATTTCAACACATACAAGGTTTTGCTATTTATCCAAATCAAATTTTGTTGTGTTTATTGGTTTATCGTCCTGGTTTATTTTATTTCAATTTATTTATATTTAAAAACCATGTCTTCTTAGCACTTAATGCGATAAACAATGCACAGGATAGGAGTAATTTCATAGTAGGTGCATATGTAAAAAGCCCAAAAGTGTTCCTTTCAAAATTAAATATCAAATTTGTCCAAACCCATAACACCAAAAGACTTCAAAAAATTTTTAAGTCATGAAAGGGACATCAAAAGGGATGGACAATCATTTGCAACAATAGAAAAGCAGAGAGGGAACCAGCAAGACAAAAAAGCACAAAAGGCTGTGGATTCTAATCTAATCTGTGATTTCTGAGTCGCTGTATGCCTAATGAGGTTCAAGGTGACTTATAATTCAAGAACAGAACAATGTTGTTAGGGGTATATAGAAGTTATAAAGCAAGCAAGATATAATGTGATCTGGTGTACTGTATATAGCAATTATAAGACAAGCAACATAATAGGCAGAGATCATATAGCATATTTGCTCAAAAAGGTGAGTTTTTCGTTTTTCCGGAATCAGAGGTAGTTGGACTCTGCCTTGATGGTTGTTGGAAGCCCATTCCAGGTCTTTGCGCCAATAGAGGTGAGTAGTGTGTTAAATATGCGTTTGAATTTGACTCCTTTTGGAAACGGTAGGATCAGAAGTTTCTTAAGGTTTCTGACCGAGCCTGCCCAGAACTTGATAAAGAGGTCAATGAGCGGTTCTGCAGAGATCGCACATAGGATATGAAACATTATACATGATAATTTGAAGGTGATACGTTCGTTGATGGGTAGCCAGTGAAGGCAATTGCTATATGGTGTTATGGATTCACATTTTTTCAATCTGAATATTAGTCTTATAGCAGTATAATTCTGTAATTGACACCTAAAGTTAAGCACCTATTGCATGTCAATCACACTTAGGTGCATATTACAGAATTGTGCTTAGTGGTACCTATTGCCTAACTTAAAATGTAGGCGCCTGTAATATAGGCCAGGGTTTTAAAGGCCAAAATAGGTGCCTAAGTCCTTTAAAGAATTATGCCTAATGGTGCCTAAGTCTGGCCAATTGGCCTTTCTATGATCATTTACTGTGGCGTCTTTTTATTAAGCTGCGTTAAAAAGCAGCCTGCGCTGTTTTTAGTATGTGGGTTTTAGCATGGCTCTAAAATAGCTGACATTGTCATTTTCCTATTAATGGCCACATGCAAATTGTGAAATTAAAGCGTGACCATTAGCGCATGAGGTCTCAGGCCCAGATTCTCAAAAAGCTGTTGAAGGTTAGTCGCCGGCAGGTTCCGAGATCGTGCCTACAGGCGACTAACTTAAGGGTTTTAATCGGTTCTAAATGGCACGATAATTGGTTTTGCCAGTACAACACAATTAAAACCTAACCAAAACAAAAAACTAGGCAAAGCTAGAAGGCCTCCCAGACTACTGCCCAGGTCCATGGTGCCTAATTTAGGTGTGCTTGCCACACAAATATTAGATTAGATTAGTGTCGCCTAGTGACATCGAAGACTGGAAATGGGCATATTTAAGGCGGCATCGGGCTTCAGAATCACTAGGTAATGCTAGCTGCGATTCAGGAAGAACTCTAGGCACCTGAAATGTAGGCCTACAAAACCCTGGCTTACATCTCCGGTGCCTAAGGTCCTTGGGATCCATGATTCTCCAGCCCCACCCCATTCCGCCTCCAGGCTCAAGCCCCAAACCCCATTTCTGCCCCCACAAAGCCTCTCTTCTTCAGGATGAGCTCCAGTTGCGTCTGGAGGGCCAGGAGCATGTGAAGATGTGTGTGACATTATCCACACATGCTCAGAGGCCCTCCAGATGCGGCCAGAGTTTGTCAAGGCTTTCCATAACCCAGGCAAAAGCTGGATTTTAGAAAGTCCGTCTGGGAGCCGAGGCTTTCCATAACCCAGACAAAAGCTAGGTTTTAGAAAGTCCGTCTGGGAGACTGGACAGTCCTCTAAAAAGAGGACATGTCCAGGATTTCCTGGACGTCTGGTAACCCTATGGAAGTGGCACCAGTCGGCCATCGGTGCCATCTATTTAGCAGATGCTAAGAGCTTCTATGTTAATCCTGCACTAATCAGTCAACATGTGCCAAAGCTTACATGCTCCCCACCCCCAAACACGCCCTTACTCTAAAGCAGGGGTAGGCAATTCCGATCCTCGAGAGCCAAAGCCAGGTCAGGTTTTCAGGATATCCACAATGAATAGGTATGAGATGGATTTGCATGCACTGCCTCCTTGAGATGCAAATCTATCTCATGCATATTAATTGTGGATATCCTGAAAACCTGACCTGGCTCTGGCTCTCGAGGACCGGAATTGCCTACCCCTGCTCTAAAGTATAAAATGTGTGTTTTAGCATATGGGAAGCGTGTGCCAAGCCTGCCGTTAGTGCATGCCTCCTGAGCATGTGCAACTAGCACCATTTTAAGCAGTGGTGAGCACATGTTAGTGCTTACTGTCACTTAGTAAAAGGGTCCCTATGTTGAGGTGTTGAGTTTCTATTGGATTTCACTAGCCCAGGGGTAGGCAGTTCCAGTCCTCGAGAGCCACAGGCAGGTCAGGCTTTCAGGATATCCACAATAAATATGCATGAGATAGATTTGCATCTCAAGGAGGCAGTGCATGCAAATCCATCCCATACATATTCATTGTGGATATCCTGAAAACCTGACCTGCCTGTCGCTCTCCAGGATCGGAATTACCTACCCCTGCACTAACCTATATCAAAACTGCATTTCAACTGTTAAAAGCTTTTATCAACTTTTTAAAAAAAATATATTGCTGTTTTTTAAAAATAGGATTGCAAACAGTTCTTTTTTTGTTTTGTGTTTTTTGGCCTTATGACATGCATATAGCAGTCCTTGGAACAGTGCCTTAAGAAATATTCAACTCATTATGCTTTTATGTTCAAGGAGGGTGAGGTCATGGAAAAATTATGTTTTCTCAGTAAAACGACAAGAGTTTGCTTCTTTTAACTCTGGCTGAAAATCTCTGAATCGTTGTGCTAACACTATTGAAAATTGTTCAAGTTAGACTTGTTTTGTTGGTTCTGTGTATACACTGGAACAATTGGACAAGTGCCTACTGAAGACAATGGGACATTCAAAATTAGGGATTTGTAGAATCAAGTCACAGCCAAGTTTTATAATATGTTCCAGGACACATGACAAGGAGTGCAGCATTTAGCTATTGCCACTCCTGATATGCTTAAGTAGAGACCCTTAGGATTTACTCTTTAAGAGTCTCTGGTGGCTCTACTAGAGCAGTGTTTCTCAACTCAGTCCTGGAGTACCCCCTTGCCAGTCAGGTTTTCAACATATCCACAGTGAATATGAATGAAAGGAATTTGTGTATAATGGAGGCAGTGCATGCAAATCAAGTTTATGCAAATTCAATGTGGATATTATGAAAACCTGACTGGCAAAGAGGTACTCCAGGACCAAGTTGAGAAACACTGGACTAGAGTAATGGCCTCTGACTTTCTGCCTATTCCCACAGTGTTTGGAACAAGAGGTTGGCTCTCCTAACCAGTGACAATGGTAGGAAGAAAAGCCTCTTGGAGAGAAACTATTATATATACTTAGCCTAGGGCTAGCTCAAAGGGTTATGGAGCTCTGAACCAACTTTGATGGTGGCACCCCACCCTCAAAGCTTAAGCTCTCTCCACCCTCCTCGGTCCAACATTTCTCTCTTTATCTTTCCAGCCCCTAGTCCGGCATTGCTCTCTGCTCCCTCCCTTCTCCTGCGGTCCCCTAAACATTATCTTGCAAGGTAATGTTTAGAGGGCCACAGAGGAAGAAGAAGGGAAGGAGGAGAGGGAGCAATGCCGAACCAGGGGTTGGAAAGAGAACGAGAGAAACCTTTCGACCAGGTGAAGCACTAGTGGTGAGCTCAGGGACCAGGAATTACTGCACTCTACATCTCCACAGCTCTGGGCCAGAACCTTAGCTGGTCCAGTGGCTGAGTCGGCCCTGATGCAACCCAGTTTCAGTATCTTTATTTATTTATTTAATTTAAAAATTTATAGCCTGCGTACCCAACAATTCTAGGCGGTTAGCAATATGACACACACAATTAAAACCAACCCAAGACAAAAACACACAAGAAAAAATACAATACACTTGGGCGCCTCACCACTAAGCAACAGGAAGAAGGTCTCTGAGCAGCCCAGCCCCAGGGCATCTGGAGAGAATAAGAGTGAGGAGCAGCACCACAGTCTATTAAATTGCTACATCTGATGCAGGTGGCATATGCAATAGGGAGGGAACCAGCCATCCACCATATCCATAAGCGAAACCATTCTAAATGAGCTAGCCCCAGAAAAACTAAAATTCAAAATATGCAGACCTTCTGATAAATGGTTCGACGCCGAACTTCTCCAAACTAAAAAGCTCTGCAGACAACTAGAAAGAGTCTGGAAAAAAAACAAGAGTTTAGAACACACTAAAACTGCATGGAGATACCAAATTAATCAATACAAAATCAATACAAAAGCCTACTACTCCAAAATGATAGGCAAAAAAACCCCAGACACAAAAAAGCTATTTAATCTAGTAAAGAACCTCACAGATACCAAACCTTACCTCTCCACCCAAGGTATCCACCCACCAACAGCCATCCACCTAGCAGACCATTTCAAAAACAAGATCACCAATATCAGATCTACATTCATCAACACACACACCCATCTAGAAAAGATAACAACAAACCCATCAACTAGCGAAGCCATCGTAGCAGACAGAAGCTGGTCCGATTTCCCAATTCTAGTCTGGTCGGATATGAACCGACTCTACAATGAATACAGCCATGCTTCCAGTGACCTAAATAATTGCCCCACCTACATATTATCAAACGCCTCCACCACATTCAAAACCAACTTCATGCTATGGATTCAAACCACATTGACAGAAGGCCAATTCCCACAGGACCTAGGAGAGATCTTAATCACTCCAATCATAAAGGATCACAAAGGCCCAATAGATAGCCCCTCCAACTACAGACCTATCGCTTCAATACCATTGTATGTTAAAATAATAGAAGGCCTAGTGGCACAATACCTCACCGAATATCTGGAAAAACATAACCTACTCCACCCCTCACAATCAGGATTCCGAACTAACCATAGTACAGAAACACTACTTGTCACGTTACTAGATACAGCCCGACAACACATCAGTAAAGGAAAAAAAATAATATTAATACAATTAGACCTCTCCGCAGCATTTGACCTAGTTGACCACACCTTATTACTACAAATTCTCGATGCCATAGGAATCTCAGGCAAGGTCTACAAATGGTTTCAGGGGTTCCTCAAATCTAGAACCTACAGGGTAAAATACAATGATATCAAATCAGAACCATGGACAAATCCCTGCGGAGTTCCACAAGGATCACCTCTCTCACCTACGCTCTTCAACCTCTTTATCTCCTCCCTAGGAGCCACTTTAGATACCCTAGATGTCACATCTTTCAGCTATGCTGATGACATCACCATAATCCTCCCCTTTGACCCATCAGAGACCACCACCACAACAAAGCTAGAAACAACCTTAAACACAGTAGAAAAATGGATGATGGATCACAAACTAAAACTAAATTCTGAAAAAACAAAATTCCTTTTGCTCGAAAAAGCCCAAACTCCTACCATCACTGAACTGAAAATCAAAAATACCAAATACCCAATACAACCCGAACTAAAACTACTAGGAGTTACGATAGACAGATGTTGCACAATGCAGCCCCAGATCAACAAAACAACCCAGAAAGCTTTTCTAACCATGAGAAATCTCCGTAAAATCAGAAAATTCTTTGACCAAGCACAATTTAGACTAATCGTCCAATCCCTAGTCTTAGGTCTGCTGGATTATTGCAACTCCCTATATCTTCCTTGTCCAGCCACTATGATAAAACAACTCCAGACCATACAAAACACCGCCCTCAGATTGATCTACTCACTCAAAAAATATGATCATATAACAACTGCCTTCTTAGACTCTCACTGGTTACCCATACAAGCACGAATCCAATTCAAATTCCACTGCCTGATATTCAAAGCATTACACGGCTCTTCCACCTCCTATCTAAACAACCGCTTAAACCAAATCTCCACCTCAAGACACAGAAGAACCTCGCACCCTTTCGCCTTCCCCCCACTCAAAGGCACACAATGCAAGAAAATGTTTGACAACCTTCTGGCAACACAAGCAGCAAAAATCAACCATTCCATCTCCAATCTTATGACAATATCAGACAACTTCAAAACATTCAGAAAAGAAATCAAAACCCTGCTTTTCAAAAAATTCATCCAAATATCTTAACCCCTCCTCTTTTACCTCCAGAAGATTCACCTACCTTCAGATAACCTTCCCCCAAATTACCCACCTTAACACCTTCCAATTAAACAAATACCATAAATAGATTGTAACCTACCCTCTCTAACTGCATTCCATATGTATTTTTCATACAGTTCTTCACTGTCAGTTTAATTTCCATCCTATAAGTTCACATAGAATTTTTCTTTTTTCAACCATCTTTATTTTCTCTTCTTTATTAATTTCCAGGTACTTTAGTTAGATTGTGAGCCTTCAGGACAGTAAGGGAATTTTTTAAGTACCTTCTTACTTCTCATTTATAATCTTAATGTATATTTTCTTCAATCCGCTTAGAACCTAACGGATGTAGCGGTATATAAGAAATAAATTACATTACATTACATTACATCCTTCCAAAGAGGAGAGAATTGCTGAAATCCAGCCCAAAGAAAGTAAGAAATCCAAGAACAGTTCCTCCCTCCAGTCCCGAAGCAGCAGCGGCCCTGAACCTCCAATCCCCCCTCATTTACCCGAAGAAGCAGTGACAGCTGGTTAGCAGAGGCAGCGCTGTAAACAG
This sequence comes from Geotrypetes seraphini, assembly GCF_902459505.1. Classification (NCBI taxonomy): domain Eukaryota; kingdom Metazoa; phylum Chordata; class Amphibia; order Gymnophiona; family Dermophiidae; genus Geotrypetes; species Geotrypetes seraphini. Next base: position 55,444,605 of record NC_047091.1, read on the forward strand.
GCTGTTTGCAGCCAGCCCTGGCAGTGCCTTTCCTCTGCCGCATCACTTTTGACATGGCAAAGGAAAGGCCTTGACGGGGCTGGCCACAAGCAGCCTGCTTACAGCGCTGCCTCTGATGATTAGCTGCTGCTGCTGCTGCCTTGATGGTGGGGGTTGGCACCAGAAATGTGTGGGTAGGGCGAATCCAGCAGGGTGTAGAGCAGGGGAGGAGAGATGGATAGATGGTGGACCCATAAAGGGGGAGAGGTGTGTTTGTCGTTGGGACAGATAAGGGAGACAAAACAAAACAATTTTTACAGTAATTCAGTCTCAAGCAACCAGAAAGCATGAATTTAGCTATGGAATGATATCTTACCTGCAGTCTTCCTCTCCTCTGTGGGTCTGAATGATTTCAGGCTATCGCTGGCCTCCTCTCGATTTTTCTCCTCAAGCCTCATGTTCTTTGCTGTCTGACATGCACGGCACTGTGTGTGCACGAGGTGGGAGGGAGAAGAGGAGGTCCCAGTGCAGCATCAGCCAACAGCAGCATCTCCTTTTGAGGACAAGTTCGGGGGTCCGGATGGGTTTCTAATTTCTCCTAATTAAGGCCAGCTTTGTTCGGGTTTCAGCATTTGGGGGCGGCAGCAGTGGCATGGGGGGTGTTGTTGTCAGTCGTCGGGAATCAAGCAGCGAAAAGTGGCGTAGGCAGCGGTAGAGGGCAGCAGCACGAGATTTAATAAAAATCAGCGCTGCTGCGGCTGGGTCCTTCAGAGCAGCGCTGATTTTTTAAAATCTCATGCCACTGCTCGCCGCTTGATTCCCGATGCCCGACAACACCCCCCTGCCACTGCTGCCATCCCTCCAAATGCAGAAACCCGAACAAAGGTGGCCTTAATTAGGAGAAATTAAAAACCCATCCGGACCCCTAGACATGTTCTCAAAAGGAGGACATGTCCGGGAAAATCTGGATGTCTGATAAGCCTAGTGGGGACCGAGCTCTTGGGGACGGGGACAAATGTTTTTCCCCCTTGTCATTCTCTGTGAAGTTTCAGAAACCAATTAAGGTATGGATGCTTCCAAAGCCTTCCCAGAACTTTGTTAGTGATTAATAGATTCTATTGTAACTATGATTATGGGTTTTTTTTTTTCAGTCTCCTATATTTTACTATTACTTGCTAATTTTGAATTAGTTTTTATTTCTGTTGTAAACTGTTGTTAGTCTTTATTTTTTTTTGTAAACTGTTGTGTGTTAACTGGTATATCAAATGTAAGAATGAATAAAATCAAGAAATGGGGGGAACAGACTGTGGCCTACAGAATTCCTTCCAACCCTGCCCCACTATATATGTATGTCGTCCATGTTTTCATGTGGATTGGAGTGTATAAGAATACGTGTGTGCAGGGCCTGATTAAAGAGTAGGCCCAGGAGACACGTGCCTTGGGCCCGAACAGGTCAGAGAGGCCCGGTGCGCTGTTCCCAACATGCAGCTGCTGCGGCGGCAAAAACAACGAAAAAGACTTTGCAGCCGCACTGTTCAAGCTCGCGGCTGCCGGCCCTGCTCTGAAATAGGACATTACGTCAGGAGGAGCAGGGCTGGTCCAAGCTCGCGGATGCTGGCCCTGCTCTGGAATAGGAAATCAGAAGGGGCAGGGCCGTCAGCCACGAGCTTGAACAGTGCGGCCCCGCGAGGCTTTTTCTTCATTTTTTGCCGCTGCACATCAACGGTAGCAGTTGAGGGGATAGGTGTGTTGGGAGGATAAGGGGGGGAGAGAAGGGGACAGACTCTGGACGAGGAGAGGAAGTCAGATGGAGGCGGGGGAGGAAATAAATGCTAAATAGAAAAGGGGAACAAGCACTGGATGAGGGTGAGAGAAAGGACAGATGATTGAAAGAGGGAGGAGAGACAGAGGAGAGGAGAGAGGGGACAAACGCTGTATAGAAAGGGGAAAGAGGGAGTAGACATTGGATGGCATGAGAGAAAGTAGATGCTGGATGAGGGTGAGGAGAGGGGACAGACACTTGATGAAAGAGGGAGAGGGACAAACACTGGATTGAAAGGGGGAAGAGGAAGGCAGAAACTATATGAGGGCATGGGAAGAAGGGAGGTAGAAATGCTGGACAAGAAGGGAAGAGAGGGATAGAAATGTTTATTTATTTACAGTATTTATTTAATTTGTTTTCTATCCCTTTCTGCCCAAAGAGTTCAGAATGGGTTACAGTTAACAGGTTACAATTTGCCATAGTTACAGTACAAATTTTTTTTTATAGTAACTTGACACATACTAGGGATTCTAATATCAATGTACATAATATGCAGTTTGGACTTAGGGGAGGGAGGGAGAGATGTTGGAAAATGGGAAAGGAGTGGGGAAGAACGGCAGGAATGAGGGAGAAGAACTGGATGGGGGAGAGAGAGGAGAGATGGACCATGATGAGAGGAAGGAAAAGAGATGGGCCAGGAAGATGGTGGAGGGGAGAGGGAGAGGATATGCTGGGCAGAAGCTACAAGAGTGGAGGGATGGGATATACTGGAAATAGTGGAATCATATGGGAGAGAGAAGGGGTGGCAAGGAGATGAGTGAGAGGAGGATAGCGAGTACAGAGGTAAAAATGTGATAATGAGGTGTAGATGAAAGGTAGCAGGGAATAGGAGTCGGGAAGAAGTAAGATGGGCAATGGCAGTGCTACAGACTGAGAGCTAGATGCACTAAATACAGTCGGTAAGACCGTGTGGATTGTGTGGGTCAATTTTTTGGCTGATTCTGAAACAGCGATCAACAAACAAGTTTGCATGCCAATGATTTGCACAGAGGTTCACTGTAATCTCCGTTTGATTTCGTCCGATTGATCGCTGTGATCTCACATGCACAGAATAGCCCAGTTGATACAGCGCCAGTTTGCTATGTCAGTCATAGGCGAGGATTATATGACTATGTCATTGGTGCGCGTCAAAGGTGTCAGCTGTATGGAGGGGCTGGTGAGGTAGCAGCAGACCATGTAAATGCGGGGCATAAATGAGAGTGATGCTGAATAAAGTTCTAGCCCAGCTAGTACATATTCTAATCATGTGGAATGAAAATTTTAGCCTCTCATTGTCCCCATCTTTTCGCTGCCCTCTCTTTTATATTTTATGCTGTTAGTGGGCACACATAAGACACACCTTAAACACAAGTGCTCACAACGTGCATATAATACATGTATACGTCCCTGCTATTGTAAAAACTGAATTTATGGTATAAATGTTATAAATATTTTATTAATTTCAGGGCTGAACTATTGGTAAAGTGTTCGCTTTTTTTTTTTGTGCATTGCAAAACGATGTTAGGGCATCAATCGCTCGGCTAGTTTGATGGCATTTCAATATTAATGACCTTATTTACATGGCCAGATTGGAGAATGAACGATTGTGCAGAAAACCACAGGGTGAGCTGTTTTCTGCATTGAGTCAGCAAATGAGATCGTCGCTAAACCAGTCAAAACCAGTTTAGCAATAATCGTTAGATGATCACTGACTTTAGTGTATCTAGGCCTGAAAGAAGGAGATGAAAGTTGAAAAATAGAAAAGTGAGAAATGATGAAATTTGAGTGGACAGAGGCAGAAAAGAAAAAAAGGAGGAAAAAAAAGGGAACAATTAGTATATCAGAGACAGGTGTAGTGAGGGAATGAAACAACAGGAGAAATGAGAAAAGCCAAATGGAGAGCAGACACTGGAAAGAGAATTAGCAGAAGACACAACATGATGGAAAAACAAAATGTCCAGACATCAAAGGTAGAAAAAAAGTATTTTATTTTGGAATGTATTAACTGGAATATGTTAGCTTTGTATTGTTCAGTAGCATAGCCAGACAGGGGGGGGGGGGGGCTGAGGCTGGGCCTAGGGCCTATTGAAGGATTAATCCTGCCCTTTGTGTGTGTTTTTGTGTCTGTGTGCATGTGATGCTTATGAATTTGTGAATGTGTGTGTAGGATGCTGAGAGGGGATGGGGATAGTTTAAGGGTGGTTGGAGCAATTGTTGGGGTCAGTTTTGGGAGTAGGGACAGTTACGAGGATAGTATTGGGGGTGGAGGCAGTTGCAGGGATTATTTTAGGAGGATGGCACAGTTTGTAGGGCAGCTGCAGGGAGAGTGAGGGCTGAGAGGCAGTTGGAAAAGAGCAATTTATTAACTGCTGTCTTTAATTTTACCGTATTTTTCTCTCCATAAGACACACTTTTTCCACCCCCAAAAGGGGGTGGAAATAAGTGTGCGTCTTAAGGAGCGAATGTAAAAAAACCCCAAAACCCCAGTACCTTTTTTTTTCCCATTCAGGCTGTCCAGTGCGCTTTCTGCGCTCCTGCCTCGGTTTCCCTGCTTTCTTCCAGCAGCAGCACAGCAGTGCATGCTTTTTGCGTGCCTGTTTGGTCCCGAGCTGCACTCTGAATGGATGCCTGTCATTTCATGTCCTGCCAGAACAGACAGGCAGCCATTTGGAGTGCAGCAGGGGACCAAGCAGGTATGCAAAAAGTACGCACCTGGCTCATGCACCGCTGTGCCGCTGCCTCTGCCGGAAGAGTGCAGGGGAACTGAGGCACGAGAGCGGAAAGTGCGCTGGACCGCCGGATGGGAAAAAAGGTACCGGGGGGAGGGAGGGGAGGGTGGTGGTGAATGGGATGTGTGCCTGCCTTTGCCTTGGGGCTGGTTGTCATGGTGCTGGCTTGGAACCGCTGGTCCAGTCTGTCCTACTTTTGAACTTGATGTGTCTTTTTCCTGGGTTTCCCCCATTGCAAGTTTTATTCTAATGTTTACATTCAGAGAGTTATTTTGCTCTCAAACTGACATTTCTCAACCCCTTTTGTACTATTCTTTTCAAAGTCTACTAAGTTGGAAAGAATAATAAAATATATTTAGGCAAAATATACAGTGCAGTTTCTATGAAGTCAAATAGGGCTTTTACCTCACTCAGGTCAACCTTGAAGCTAGTAAAAACTGTAACCTGCTTAGGCACTAAGCGGGGAAGAAAATTTTAAAATAAATAAATAAAAACACATGGCATGCTTCCCCTTCCTCCATTGAGGAATATCTTTGTGATGAACTCATTTGGAACATCCATGGTATTATGAGTCTCAGTAGGGAAGTAAGGGATGTTTATGGAAAGTGAGCAATGGCTGATGGTGTATTTGAGGTTTCTGTATGTGTAAATGGTTTGAAGGGGCATTTTCTTTTTTTTAAATTTTTATTTATTAAATTTTCAATTATTACAATAATAGAGTTTCAAGTAATATAATTAATTATTATATATCATTGTATCTATCATTAATACAACATTAATTTATACACAGTATATATTATAAATTATATATAGTCAAAAGTTTTAAATCCCTCCCCATTTTTACAATTAATGATTCCAAAAATTATGCATAACCCTCCCCATTCCTATATAAGTACTGTGAATGTGCTAAGAAGTCCAATCATTAGAATAACACTGCACAACAATTTTTTGGTTAAGTCTTGATTCCTGAAAAGTTTTTGGTGATTATGACAGGTACCAACTTGGTATGCTCAAATATGGTTTTGGTTTTACTGCATCACGTAAGAACTATGAGAAATAGACATTTTTATGTTTACTGACAATAAAATATATAGTCAAGTTTACGTTTCGCACAAGCGACTAAATGAAACAGAATTAAAAGTGTTTTGCTCCCGAGTTTCTTTTATATTCAGTGTCTGGTGCATCACGTTGTAGCATCCAACAATAGTCGGCAAGCATTGACGGATTCCAATTGCCCTGGTATCGTTTCTCCATCGTAGCTATGTCTTGATGAAACCTTTCACCGTGCTCGTCACTCACAGCACCGAGATTTGCGGGGAAGAAGTCCAAGTGTGAATGGAGGAAATGAATCTTGAGTGACATATTGCACTTCATTCTCTTGTATGCTTTGAGAAGTTTGTCTACCAGCTGAATGTAGTTTGGGGCTCTGTAATTGCCCAGAAAATTGTCAACAACGTCTTTCAAGGCTTTCCAGCCAATTTTTTCCGGCCCAACTAACAGATCTTCAAATCGCTTGTCACTCATAACATGTCTGATCTGGGGGCCAACAAAAATACCCTCTTTGATCTTGGCATCAGTTATTCTTGGGAACATCTGTCTTAAATAACGAAAACCTTCCCCTTCCTTGTTCATTGCTTTCACAAAATTCTTCATGAGTCCCAGTTTAATGTGAAGAGGAGGCAAAAATATCTTTGTCGGGTCAACAAGCGATTCATGTGCTACATTTTTCTGTCCTGGAACTAACTTTTTACGGAGTGGCCAGTTCTTTCTAGAATAGTGCGACTCTCTGTCTCGGCTGTCCCATTCGCAGATGAAGCAGCAGTACTTTGTATAGCCAAGCTGCAGTCCTAGTAACAGAGCAACGACTTTGAGGTCTCCACAGATATTCCAGTTATACCTGGTATACTGGACATACTTTAGTAACATTTCCATATTCTCATATGTTTCTTTCATATGTGCTGCATAGCCAACAGGTACTGAAGGATAAACGTTGCCATTGTGCAACAGAACAGCTTTCAGGCTTAACATTGACGAATCAATGAAAAGACGCCACTCTTCCGGGTTGTGATCACAACCAAAGACCGAGAACAATCCTTCAATGTCACAACAGAAACAGAGACTGTCGACTTGTGCAAAAAATTTGGTTATATCATGATGCCGGTCTCGAAACACAGAAATTTTCGTACCTGGTGATAGCAAACACCATTCCTGCAGTCTCGAACCTAGCAGCTCAGCTTTTGCTTTTGACAGACCCAAATCTCTGACCAAATCGTTCAATTCGGACTGTGTTATCAGATGTGGATCGCCTGATGAGGATGGTTCAAAATCCGGGTCAATGTCACTGTTAGAACCCTGCACTGCAGTTTCTTCATCTGGTTCGTCTAAGGTCCAATCCTCTGGTGGTTTCGGAACTGGAAGACTGTCATCATGTGGCATGGGTCTCATTGCTGAAGGCAGATTAGGATATTCAATTGACTTCTTGTTTTTGGCAGAGAAACCAGACACATTAGTCAAACAGAAATAACAGTCCGTCACATGGTCTTTCTGTTCTCGCCATATCATCGGAACAGCAAATGGCATCGTCTTTCGAGTACCTCTGAGCCAGGCTCTCAGACTAACAGCACATGTCGCACAGCAAATGTGAGGCGCCCATTGCTTGTCTTGATCACCTATTTTGCAGCCAAAATACAGATGATAGGCTTTCTTTACAAGGGCAGTCATCGAACGTCTCTGAGGCGTAAGTGTATATTCCCCACAGATATAGCAGAATGTGTCGCGGCTGTTACGACACCGACGAGACATATTGCCCGACACCAAAACGTCTATAGCATCAAGCTTACTTACTGTTATATTGCTACAGCTACTATACTACTATACTTTACTATACTGATACTATATACACACACGGACTATCTATATTAACCAAATGAGCAGGATCGGTGTATGGAAGCCACCATTATAGCATGGTGAGACAGCGCAAGCTCGTTCAGACCTGCCCAGACATGCCCAGGATGTCATCTTCCATAAAACAGCTTCCAACCTGGCTAGATTTTATGCATGGACATACCCAGGCGGCACAAACCGTTGTTGATAAGACACTTATGGGAGAAAAAATTGTTTGCATCCAAATATAAGAAAAAATCACGACAAAATTGAAGATTTCTCTGAAATGGTACGTGATGGGTAATTTTTGATGTAATATTCATGATCAGCACCCAAAATTCTATAAGAAACACCCAGCAGTGTTCAGGAAGCAAAAACTTTGTTGTGCAGTGTAATTAGTCAATGGTTGCCAAATTTTCATAAAATTATGAAGATTCCCATGTTGTAATGCTATTACTTTTTCCATTTTATAGATATGACAGACAGAGTTCCACCAGAACGTATAATTTAATTTGGTATAGTCTTTCCAATTTTGAGTGATTTGTTGCAGGGGCATTTTCAATATGATGTCTAAATCCTTATGCCTGCAGGCGACACCTACTGTATTTGTGGGTACAGTGGAATTAGGATGAGGTTTGAAAGGCTCACAAATTCCATTGTATGTGTAGTAGTTAGAGTGGAGTATGAGCCTGAGATCCCACAGTAACCAGGCAACCAGCTACAGAAACCGTGAAAAGGCAGCACTGAGTGTGCAGACCTGGGGCTCTTTATCAATACATGGGTCAATTTTATCAGGCAATGGAAAAGGTGTCAGCACTCAGTCCCTCTAAATTAAAAAAAATTCTTGTAAATGTGTTAGAGGGAGGGCAGTGTGGTATGTGGGTGGGGGTGGAGTGGGAAATGTGAGCATGGGATATGTAGGAGAGATTTTGACAGCAGGGAACTCTTTCTACTAAATATGAGTGCACTAAAGGCTATGAAAGATAATCTGGCTGATATTCAGTGCAAGTTAACCGGCTAGGAATGTAGGAAGAATTTTGCAACCTTCAAAATAAAGGAACACAACTTAAAAAGAGAATAATAATAATAATAATAATAAAAAAATCTAAACTGCTAAACCAGAATTGTTCCAAGGGCTTTCTTGCAACAGCTCCAGGAGACAGACAAAATATCGGAAGGAGGCAATTTACCAACCACACCTCCATCTACAACAAATGCTAATCCTATAAGAAAATAAGGATTAAACCATCTGTACTAAGGAAGAAAAAAACAGCAGCAAACTATACTTTTCTCCAAGAGGAGCATGAAATCTACAGATCCAGTATCCTGAATGCATGAGAACTGAATAAAGAGATCTTAAACCTGATATGTTAAGAATCTGGGACAGGAATAGCTGAGGAAAGAGCTGAAGCTTGTCCTGGGACTGATGGTTAGTAATACAGTAAAACCTTGGTTTATGAGCATAATTTGCTCCAGAAGCATGCTTGTAATCCAAAACACTAGTATATCAAAGCAAATTTCCTCATAGGAAATAATGGAAACTCAGACGATTCATTCCACAACCCAAAAATTTTAATACAAAATACTATACATACTTGTATTGCAAGACCTCGCTCATTTAGAACAGTCATTATACTCCCACAGCATCCTAGAGAGAAGAACCATCGGCTCAGTTGTGATGATGGGCACGATGGACCACAGGTCTGACCCAGCAGCGGCAATTCTTATGTTCTTATGACATTGCTTTTATATCAACTTAAAATTTAATAAAATTACTTGCAAGTTACTTGCAATCCAAAGTTTTACTGTACTTTGCTGTGTGAGGGGAGGAAGTACTCCCGAGAGTAGGAGAATTAAATGTAGGGCAAGTTATACCTCTTCTATGCTAGAAAAGTCCTGGGAACATTTTGTGAAACTGGGGAAGTAGGTGAATAGGGTGTCCATGAGTACGGTAAAAATCAATTAGAAATGGACTATTGCTATTTTACATGTTGTCAAGCTTTGAACTTGTTTAATCTTCACAGTGGAAAACCCAAGATGCATAAAAGTCTATGAATGGAGCATCCCTGGCAACTCAATGGGAGGGGAGAAGGGTCAATTTCCCTAGTAGCCTGGAGCTTTTCTTTTGGAGATCAAGGCTTTGTGTGGAGCTGAGCAGAAGTGTTTCCAGAGTTCTGAGTACCAGTGATAGAAAAAAATATTTGAAATGTAAACAACAACAAAAAGAAAACATAGTAAACTAAACTAAACCTTAAGTTTATATACCGCATCATCCCCACGGAAGTAGAGCTCAGCACGGTTTACAAGAACTTAAAATGAGAAAGGGTAGGAAAAGGTTTACATAGGTTTATAAATCGAGTGGGAAAGTAAGGGAAAAGAAATTACATGTTAGAGAAGAGCCAGGTTTTTAGTTGCTTGCGGAATAAATGGATGGAGCTCAGGTTCCGCAGCGGGATAGTGAGTGCGAGTGTGGTGACTAATATTTTGGGCAGTCGGCAAAGTTTTACTGCTCTAGGACTGAGTAAGTGAATTGAGAACTCTGAAGAGAAAATTTAAAGCAGTTTATTTCAATTATATGGATGCACAAGTATGTATTTATTTATTTATTTATTTATTTAGCATATTTAACATACCCAGTTACCACAGATATTATATTTGTTATTAAACTGTTTTAATTGACTTCATAAGGAAAATGTGGCTTCTGTAAAGAAAAACCTTGACTCATAGGTTGACATAGAAAGGGTAAGGCAGGAACTTAGAACACATAATCCCTTTAAGTTCAGCACTATCTGCCAATATTTAAAATTAAATTTGAGCCCCTGAGAACAAAAGCGGGCCAAGTCTACTTTGTTACAATGTGAGATATTGGCCATCTAAGCTGTGAGGTATACATTTCAGTAACAAAAACACACAATGCTTGGATCAATTTTGAACCTGACACTATTAAGGTACTATTTATTAAGATACTGCAGGCCAGAGGATTGAAGACAACCTGTCTGAAAGAGAGGTAAGTGTGCATACTTACACCATATTCTCACATCCTAGCCAGTGGTATTAATTTAGACGGACAGAAGTAAACTATAAAAGTTTACTTCACCATGTTAATGAATTGTGCACTTTAATATACAGGGGCCTGATATTCAGCTGGCAGCAGTCAGCGATTTATTGACCACTGCAGGCTGGGTCTAATCTGGGCATTGGCACTGAATGTCAGGGTCTTGCCTGGCTGTTGGAAGTTATCTAGCGTCAGCTGATATTCACTGCCAGAACTGGATAAATATCTAGGTAAGTTAGGACAGCTGTTTATGTGGTCCTACTTGCCTGGATAGTCAACCAGGCACTGGCACTCTATATTGGCAGTGCCTAGATAACTTCTGGGTCTACCCTAATTCTGGACCTGGGTTGCCCTGGCACTAAAGAGGAGAGTGCCACAGTACGCAGAGCAGGTATTGAACAGTACTATCCAGTTAATATTTACTTTTCCCAAATCCACCAGTGCCCGAAAGGAATGTTGATGTACTCACTGCCTCAATGTCAGTTTCAAACAATGTTAAGAATTGTTCCATGAGAATGACCCTGGCTATCTCCATTCCCATTTCTCTTTCAGTTGTAACCACTTCAAGCAACATCCTTAATTCTGTAGAAGAAGATTTAGGAATTTTTTTTTATGGATGGAAGACCTCTTTCCCAAAGTGCCACTGACTCTCTTTAGGGGTACACCCTGTCCATTCCAAAATGGCTACCTTGATATCAAAGACCATGGCTCTTTTGTCAGGCTACCATCCTGACAGAGAAAAATAGAAGAATGTAGTCTGCTCATTCATAAATAAACAGATAGAGGAACCAGTTCAAAAAATACTTTCCACTTTCAACGGTGCTCAGAATCCAAGATGGAATGTAAGAACTCAGAGTGGGGGATTAACCCCTACCAGAACTCTTATGGTATCTATCATTGCACCATAACTGCTGTGAAAAGTTGTTTTGAATCACTAAGTGAAATAAGTGATACTATGTAACTTGCACACTTTCAAATTGCTTATAAAGTATGAATGGTTCAAAGGTTAAGTAACTTAGCTGAAGATTGCTGCTAGCGTTAGTTTGGCTGGGTCCTGACGCGTTTCGCCTAACTGGCTTCCTCAGAGAACCCGCAAACAATCTTGCATATTGTTATTTATCCTGGTTTGAAATCAGTAATTTTTTTTTTCCTGTGACGTCACAGGAAAAGAAAAATTACTGATTTCAAACCAGGATAAATAACAATATGCAAGATTGTTTGCGGGTTCTCTGAGGAAGCCAGTTAGGCGAAACGCATCAGGACCCAGCCAAACTAACGCTAGCAGCAATCTTCAGCTAAGTTACTTAACCTTTGAACCATTCATACTTTATAAGCAATTTGAAAGTGTGCAAGTTACATAGTATCACTTATTTCACTTAGTGATTCAAAACAACTTTTCACAGCAGTTATGGTGCAATGATAGATACCATAAGAGTTCTGGTAGGGGTTAATCCCCCACTCTGAGTTCTTACATTCCATCTTGGATTCTGAGCACCGTTGAAAGTGGAAAGTATTTTTTGAACTGGTTCCTCTATCTGTTTATTTGTGATTCTGTTTTTTTGGAACTAGGCTTTTTTGACCTAACCCAGTCGTTTATATTGGGTCTGCTCATTCATGCCATCTTTCTCTCCCTTAGAGATCCTAGGTACTTGTCTCAAGCTTTCTTAAGTTCAGACACTGTTTTCATCTCCACCAACTCCACTGGGAGGCCATTCCATGCATTCATCATCCTTTCTGTGAAGAAGTATTTCCTAAAGTTACTCCTGAGTCTGTCCTCTTTCACTTTCATCCCATGCCTCCTCATTCTAGTGCTTCTAGTATCTCTATTGCAGGGTCTTCTAGAAGTAGAGAGATTCTGGATTCTCTACAAGGAGAACTGTTCTAGCAGTTGGTAATGTAACCCACATAGGATAGGGTCATACTGGACTTAGTGCTTACAAACGGGGAAAGTGTTTCTGATGTTACAGTGAGTGATCATCTGGCATCCAGTGATCACTGCTTGGTACGGTTTAATATTAAGATGGGTATAGAGAGGGCTCATTCAAAAGCAAAGGTTCTAGACTTTTTAAAAAACTAACTTTGTTCAGATGGGGGTTTACCAGTGGCGTACCTAGGGTATGTGGCACCCGGGGCCCATCATTTTTTGACACCCCCCCCCCCCCCTCATGTAAAATTTTTTTTTTTTTTTTTTGCAATAACCATGAAATGGAATAAATGGTCAGAATAGAAACAGGCAGTGAAAATTTTCTTTTTTTTTTTTTTTTTCAAAGTATTTTTATTGAGAATGGCAAAAGGTCCAGACAAGCAACCATGGTCTGTACAGAAACTTATACATTATCAAAAAGAACACAGAATGAGAGTAACAGCAACAACAAGCATGAACAAGCCTCTCCCAAGAGAAAATTGCCAATGAGAGGCATAGCAATACACAACAAAAGGCCAAAACTTGGGGCAAGCAAACAAATCCCACCCCAGAACCCACAAGAATAATAAGCCGGACTAGACCCTCAGCCATATTTTATAATGAAAAAAAACCCCCACAAGCAACAACACCCAGACCGCTCACCAGACACACCAATCCGCACAACAAGCACCCAAGAAACACCCAGCCACCACCCAGACAAAACTACCAGACACACCTACCCCACCAAGCCCAGACCCAACCCCCCCTCCCCAGAGAGTGCAAGCGCAAAGTGGACCGTGAAAAGGGCAGCTGCAGAAGTGGAAAGCCCCAGATAAGTAGGTTAGCTAAAGAAAGCCCACAGATAGAAGAAATCAGGATAACAGAAGTTCCAACAAATGCTCCCACAGAAAATTTTCTTTTATTGAACCTCATTTATGTAACCATTATTCCAAACATAACATAACATAAATTATGTCTGAATTGTCATGACATCAGAAGTACATATGGAGTAGTTGCAGGTGATGCTTGGGACAGTTCTGATTATGTTAGTTTGGTTTTATGTGTTTTTTTAATAGAAGGGTTTTTATTTCTTTTTTTAAGGTTTTGTAGTTTGTGGTCGAGGTCAATAGGTTGTAGAGTTGGGGGTCAAGTGTTGCAGCTCGAATGGCTAGGAGGTTGTCGAACAGTTTTTTTCTTTTGACGTTTTTGGTTGGAGGGTGTGTGAATGGTGCACAAGTTCTCCTATGTCTGTTTGAAGTGGATTGAATTATTTAGCTGAAGAAATTAGTTACCCCCCCATTCCACACACATTAATTCTCTTCCATTTTTGTTCCCATTATAAAAAAAACACTGATAAGTTCCCAGGAAAAAAATACATTAAAATAAGAAGTGAAAACAAAGGCCCCTACAGATGAGAACATAACATAAGAATAGCCTAACTGGGTCACACCAATGGTCCATCATGCCCAGTAGCCCATTCTCATGGTAGCCAATCCAGGATACTAATACCTGGTCAAAACCCAAAGAGTAGCAACATTCCATGCTACCGAACCAGGGCAAGCAGACACTTCCCCCATGTCTTAATAACAGACAATGGACTTTTCCTCCAGGAATTTGTCCAAACCTTTCTTAAAACCAGCTACGCTATCTACTTTTAACATAACTTCTGGCCACTTCATTTTTAAGCTTAGATCTTTCCTTCCAAACAGAGACCTTGCTAGATGTCAAATACAGCACAAGGTAACTTCACATGGACTTAACTGTGCAGGAAATGAATCTCCTCATACACCCACCATATAGTGCAAAAATGTGCAAAGGTCTGTTTTTTTCTTTCGATCACTACATAGCCTAATGCCACACAAGCAGCGCTGTTACAAACATATTCTGAAGGTCAATGCTAAGGTTGACAAAGTTTCCTTCCTTGGACCAGAAGGAGATACTGACAAACCACTGGAAGAGATTCTAAAACAACTACCCAGAAATAACACCCAAAGACCCACTCAGTGTGTGAACCAGTTGAGTGGAGTGGACTAACTGGGGGTGGAAATGGGCCCAGAGTTTGCTCAGCAGAATTTCCCAGACTACCTCTTCCTCTCAACACACTGACATGCTACCACCACCACCAACACTAGGAACACCTCACCTCACCTCACCTCACCTGCCAGCAATGCTTATAAACTTTATAAAACACATTATTATATTTTCTTATAAAGCATATATTTTAACTGAACTCAGCCTTGCCATTCACAAAAATAGAAAAGTTCCCTTTTCAAGCTGTCTCATGTACACTTTTCAAATCTAACATATTGTAATCACAAAACAGAAAATAAAATTATTTTTTCTACCTTTTGTTCTCTGATCAATATTCAAATCTTGTTGGTCCCAGGCTCTTGTTGTCTTGCTTGCCAGGGTCTCCTTTCTCCGTGCTAACCATCCGTCTGCCATCTCTGTTCTCCCCTTCCGTTTCCCTTCCCTCTCCCGGAGATCTGGCATCTTTCCTTTTTTTTGTCTCCATCCACAGATTCACCTTTTCTCAACTCCCCACCACCCCAGGATCCACCATCTCTCCCTTTCTGTTCCCAACTATCCTCCTATCCAGTATCTCTATCCCCCCTCCACACCATCCCCTGTTTCCAAGTTCTCTCCCTTTCTGTTCCTTCCCTCCCTAAATCCCATTATGCACCATCTCTCTCCCACTCCTCTGTTTTTAGACCCATTATTTCTAACCCCCAAAGTCTGGCATATGCACATATCTTTGAACCCCCCCTTCCCTCTCTCCCTCTGTGTACTTTTACACCAGGACCCCCCCTCCCCCGAAGGTCTGTCCCCCCTCAGAAGGGCTACACCCCACCCCTGAAGACCTGCACCCCCCGAAGGACTTTACCTCCCACCCGAAGGTCTGTCCCCCTCTGAACGCCTAAACCCCACCCCTGAAGGCCTGCACCCTCCCCGAAGGATTGTACCCCCCACCCGAAGGTCTGTCCCCCCCTGAAGGCCTGCACCCATCCCGAAGGCCTGCACCCACCCCGAATGCCTGCACCCACCCCGAAGGCCTGCACCCCCGAAGGCCTTTCCCCCCCCCTTGAAGGCCTGACCCCCCCTTGAAGGCCTGCACCCCCCCTTGAAGGCCTGCACCCCCCCTTGAAGGTTGGCACCCCCCCAAAGGCCTGCACCCCCTTGAAGGCCTGTCCCACCCCCTTGTAGGCCTGTCCCCCCCTTGAAGGCCTGCCTGCTTGTCCCCCCTTGAAGGCCTGTCCCCCCCCTTGAAGGCCTGCACCCCCCCTTGAAGGTTGGCACCCCCCCAAAGGCCTGCACCCCCTTGAAGGCCTGTCCCACCCCCTTGTAGGCCTGTCCCCCCCTTGAAGGCCTGCCTGCTTGTCCCCCCTTGAAGGCCTGTCCCCCCCCTTGAAGGCCTGCACCCCCCCTTGAAGGTTGGCACCCCCCCAAAGGCCTGCACCCCCTTGAAGGCCTGTCCCACTCCCTTGTAGGCCTGTCCCCCCCTTGAAGGCCTGCCTGCCTGTCCCCCCCTTGAAGGCCTGCACCCCCTTGAAGGTCTGCACCCCCCCCCCGAAGACCTGCACCCCCCCTTGAAGGCCTGCCTGCCTGCCTGTCACCCCCCTCCCCCTTGAAAGTCTGCCTGCCCGCCCCACCCTGAAGGCCTGATGCCCCGACCCACCCCAAAGGACCATTCGCCCCCCTGGCCTCCCCGCACTACCTATGAAGCAGCCGCAGCAGGATCGCGACGTCAGCTATCTTTGCGCTGCTTAGGAGCTGCTTCCTGCGCCGGGCTACCTTAAGCTACTGCCCCCCCCCCCCCACGCCCGAAGGACCGCTCGCCCCACTGACCTTCCAGCACACCTATGAAGCAGCCCGCAGCAGGATTGCGACGTCAGCAATCCCTCAGCTGCTTGGGCGCTGCTTCCTGCGCCGCGGTCCCGCCCCCTCCTCTGACGTCAGAGGAGGAACGGGACCGCGGCGCAGGAAGCAGCGCCCAAGCAGCTGAGGGATTGCTGACGTCGCAATCCTGCTGCGGGCTGCTTCATAGGTGTGCTGGAAGGTCAGTGGGGCGAGCGGTCCTTCGGGCGTGGGGGGGGACTGAGCGGCAAGGCCGGGAACACCCCCTCAGGGCTGGTACCCGGGGCGGCCCGCCCCCCCCGCCCCCCCCTAGGTACGCCACTGGGGTTTACGTCAAGGAATTATTGTCTGGGTGGGAATGTCTGGAAGGAGTGGAAGTGCGGTGGGCAAAACTGAAAGGAGCAGAAGACAAACGTGAATAGGGATGGAGGAGTAATAGACCCTGATCGATTTTCAGAGGGTTGTATTCGTGAGGAGCTAACTAAAATGAAGGTAGACAAAGCAATGGGACCGGATGGTGTACATCCTAGAGTGCTGAAGGAACTTAGGGAAGTTCTGGTAGCTCCATTGACCTTTTCAACGGGTCTCTAGTCAGGAGTGGTACCGGAGGACTAGTGAAGGGTGGATGTGGTCCCTCTCCACAAAAGTGGAAGTAAGGAAGAAGTAGGGAATTACAGGCTGGTAAGTCTGACTTCTGTGGTAAGCAAATTAATGGAAACACTTTTAAAACAGAGAATGGTCAAGTTTCTGGAATCCTGTGGATTACAGGACCAGAGGCAACATGGATTCACTAGAGATAGGTCTTATCAGACAAATCTGATCAATTTCTTTGACTGGGTGACTAGAGAATTGGATAGAGGATGCGTGCTAGATGTGGTGTATTTAGATTTTAGCAAAACCTTTGACAACGTTCCACGCAGACTTCTAATAAATAAACTGAGTGCCATCGGGACGGGTCCCAAAGTGACGGGCTGGGTCAATAACTGGTTGAGTGGAAGGCAACAGAGGGTAGTGATCAATGGAGATCACTCTGAGGAAAGGGATGTTACCAGTGGTGTGCCTCAAGGTTCTGTTCTTGGGCCTGTTCTTTTTAACATTTTTATAAACGATATTGCTGAAGGGTTGTCAGGTAAGATTTGCCTCTTTTCAGATGATACCAAAATCTGCAATAGAGTAGACACGCCGGATGGTATGAATAACATGAAGAAAGACCTGGCAATGCTTGAAAAATGGTCTAAAATTTGGCAGCTAAAATTTAATACTAAGAAATACAAGGTCATGCACTTGGGCTGCAAAAACCCGAGGGAACGGTAGAGATTAGGGAGTGAAAAGCTTAGACAGAAGAGCAGGACTTGGAGTGATTGTATGTGATGGTCTTAAGGTGGCCAAACAAGTTGAAAAGGTGATGGCGAAAGCTAGAAGGATGCTAGGTTGCATAGGGAGAGGTATGGCTGGTAGGAAAAAGGAGGCATTGATGCCCCTGTATAAGACTTTGGTGAGTCCTCATTTAGAATATTGTGTACAATTCTGGAGGCCGCACCTTCAAAAAGATATGAAAAGAATGGAGTCGGTTTGTGTTATTTTTCCTCACGAATCGCTGTGTTTAGTTTATTTCTTTTATTTCTCGTTTAAAAAAAAATATATATATTTTCTTCCATTCGGTTGCTAGGGCAGGCCGCTCGGCCGCAGCCCCAGGTGCTTTGACCTTGCAGCGGCTGTTTTTCCTCCTATGTCCCGGCCAACAACAGGCTTCAAGAAGTGTAGCCAGTGTCGGCGTGTGATTTGTCTCAAGGACCCACACAGTAGATGCCTCAAGTGCCTTGGGCCAGACCATCACCCGAAGTTGTGCAAACGCTGTGCTATTCTTCAACCTCAAGCCCTTAAACGTCGTCTACTTTCAGTGGAGAAGCTCTTCAGGATGGATTTCACCACTTCCTCGATTCCGAAGCTGACCTCGGTCTCGCCTTCGGCCTCGATCTCGAGCCTCATTAGACCTTCTTCATTTGAAGTGGCTCTTTCTTCGACGACGTCTGCTGTATCTTCTCCTGTATCCTCAGGTCAGACAGTTCAGCAGAAAGTTCCAGCGGTGGTGCTTAAGGTGCTTAAGGTGCCTAAGACTTCCAAGTCGAAGCACATTTCCACTGCCTCTCTGGAACCTCCAGCCAAAGTAGGTGGTCCGGTTTCAGACGCGGATCCATCCTTGCCAGCTTCTTTCCAGACCATGTTAGAGCAGCAATTCATTCAGTTCCTCACTAATATGGGACCGAAGCTTGTTATTCTAATCCAGCCTGGGCATTCTGCAGACTCCCGCGAGGTCGAGCCTCTTTCTATGCCTCAGACTGCGCCTACACACTCTATGCAGGGAGCAGAGTCTCTGCGAGTGTCTGGTCTGGCATCTATGCACGTAAAGCAAGGAGCAGATTCTTTGCAAGTGCCTCGACAGGAATCCTCACACTCCATACAAGGAGCAGAGTCTTTGGGAGTGCATCGAGGTTCCTCCATCAAGCCTCTGGAGCTTCGATCCACAGCTTCCAGCCCCATCCATTCCTTGGTGCCATCGACTGCTTCCATCTCCGGGGCGAAATCTCCTCAAACTTCGAGATCTCTTCTTCCAAGGAGCGTCCTTCTTCAACTAAGCCTCGATCTACATCTTCCAGTTCTACTAGACCACTGACTCCTCGATCGAGGTCTCCACTTCCAAACCTCGAAGACTCAGCGGTTTCGATTGCTTCATCCAAGTTTCCCTATTCTTTTGATGCCTTTTATCCAGCCGAAGCTTCATCTTCGACCCAGGCTGCCTCGATGACCTCGAGTCCTTCTCGAGGCAAGGCATTGACGGATCAGCTATCTTTCTCCTCTTTTCTTCATCAGATGGCTATAGACTTGGACCTTCAATTGGATGCATCTTCCTATGGAAAACTATGGACAAATTCGGACGTTGCATCTATCAAAATGCCATGATGTCCTCTAAAATCCTTAATTACAATTTTCATTTTATCACTTATTTTGAGTTCCTCATTGCTCTTTTGCCTAAATTTATTACTTATTTAGATACTCAAAAGCACTTTGAATTTCAAGAAGTCATAGCTTCTCTATCACAACTTAGATTACATCTACTTCAATCTTATGATGCCTTTGAGTTGTCTGCCAGGGCGGCTGCTTGTTCTGTAGCTATGCACCACCTTGCTTGGATTCGTACCATTGACATGGATCCTAATCTTCAGGACCTCTTGGCTAATATTCCTTGTATAGGCAATGACCTCTTCGATGAATCTATTGAGGCAGCCACCAAGAAATTGTCTGAGCATGAAAAATCCTTTGCTTCTATTGTCAGACCTAAGCCAAAACCAGCTCCTGCCAAACCTGCACACCCTCCTCCTATTTATCAGAGGCGCTTTGCTCCGAGAGCAGCTCCTTACACTTGCCCTCCTCTTAAGAAACAACAGAATCAGAAGCAACAGAAACCTCAACCTTCTGCTACACCTAAGGCTACACAGCCTTCTGTCTCTGTCCTATCTTCCCCCTATTGGAGGTTGTCTCCATCATTTTTACCTCTGATGGGAGACAATCACATCCGACCTCTGGGTGCTGTCAATCATCAGGGAAGGATACTCTCTTCATTTCACTCAGGTTCCACCAGAGCTTCCTCCAAGAGAGTATCCTTCCAGTCCATCCCAGACCGCCCTTCTTCTTCAGGAAGCTCAAGCTCTGCTTCGTCTCCATGCCATTGAACCAGTTCCTTTGGAACAGCAGAACAGGGGGTTTTACTCCCGTTCCTTCCTTGTTCCGAAGAAGATGGGCGATCTGCGACCTATTATGAATTTCAGGGCTCTCAACCAAATTTTTAGTCAAAGAAAAATTTTGCATGCTATCCCTGGCATCCCTGTATCCCCTCCTAGATCAGAACGCCTGGTTATGCTCTCTGGATCTCAAGGAGGCTTATACTCATATTCCCATTCATCCGGCCTCCTGCCAATATCTCAGATTTCGGGTGGGGAATCTGCATTATCAGTACAGAGTGCTGCCCTTTAGCCTGGCCTCCTCTCCCAGAGTGTTCACCAAGTGCTGGTAGTGGTAGCAGCAGCTCTGAGGAACCGTGGTCTTCAGGTATTTCCCTACCTAGACGATTGGCTCATCAAAGATTCAACATCTCAAGGGGTTTTTGTAGCGACCCAACGGACTACGTGGTTCCTACAAAGTTTGGGATTCAAAATCAACTTTCCCAAATCACAACTTCAACCCTCTCAGAATCTACAATTCATTGGAGCTGCTCTGGATACTATCCAACTCAGAGCATTCCTTCTGCAACAACATCTGGAAGCTCTCCTGCAACTTTGTCATACAGTGTCTTCCCGCTCCTCCATATCAGGCGAGACACATGATGGTACTCCTGGGTCACATGGCCTCCACAGTACACGTGACTCCTTTTGCCAGACTTTACCTCAGAATTTCTCAGTGGACCTTGGCATCTCAGTGGACGCAGGTTTGTGACCCACTTTCTCAACACATTGCAGTCACTCCTTCATTGAGATAGTCTCTCCGCTGGTGGATGCTCTCTTCCAATCTCTCCAGAGGCTTGCTGTTTCAAACACCCCCCTCATCTGAAGGTCCTCATGACAGATTCCTCGACCTACGCTTGGGGCGCTCATCTCAATGGTCTCCGTACTGTCACACCCCCGGTACTAGGTTGTCAGAATGGCTACCGGGCAGTGTGCAAAATAATTGTCCTGAGCATGCCTTCCTAAGGTGGAAGGGTCCTGCTGGCATTAATAGCGGGGTAATAACTAATCCCCAAGAACAAAAGAACATCAAACCAGGAGTTCTGAAAGAGAGCAAGCTTTAATAAGGCAGCACCCTTGACTTGGCAGAACTGCCGGTGCAGGTATTGCTCCCCAAAACAGGTTTGCATATAAAATCAAAAATAAGAGGCCTTAACAAAACTCATGGGCCTCTGCCTTTCCACAGGTAAGTGTCCCGGTCTGGCTTTCATAAATAAATTCACAGTCCATCACAGAATTATAGCAGCATAAACTTATCAAAAGTTCTTCTAGTACAGTCCAAAGCACTGCACGGCCTTTATAACAACAGGCTTGGCTTTTCACACCAGCTTACTAAGCAGGTGGGGGAGGGGTGTAGCTGAGTCCACACAATTAACATTTGCCAAAACTGGCCCAACAAACCCAGCCCAAAGATCTTCGGGGACTCACCCCACACTACCCTCAGTTAAGTTCCAAGTCTCCTGCAAGCAGCAGCAAAAGAAAACATCACTGCTCTGGAAAGTTTAAAAAAAACCAAAAATGCTGAGCTTCAGTAGCAAGCCCAGCCCTGCTCACTTATTGGCAGCAGCAAATCCAAACTGGCAAGAGAGAACAACAACACTTAACTCTCATCCATAAGTTCCTCAGCAGGTCCCATAGAAGTGTCCATATCTTCTGTAGAAGGAAGGCTGGATAATTGGCTTGCTCCAGGGAAGGTTTCTAGTTCTTCCATCTCAATCTCAATCTCATTCTCCAGGTGAGAGGGAGGAGAACTGGCTCTGAAGACCTCTTCTTCCCTTGGCTCAGGAGCTACTAATTTAAGCTTCCTGGATTGCTGGGCTTTCTCCTGAGCCCTAATTAGTTTCAGCAGCTGAGCAATTCCAGCATTAGGCTGACTTCTGGGCTGTTCCTTCCTACCGGCTATCTCAGGTTCCTTGAGGCTGTTCCTATGACATTCCCCCTCCCCCCTGAGTCCCTGCACAAAGTCAGACTTTTTATGCTCAGCCACTTTGGGGCTAACAGAACTACTGCACTGATCTGCTCTTTTTAGCTGCAGTCTAGTAGTTTGGGGATTCCTACCTGGGACAAGCCTAGCTCTAGGGCTGGGGTTGTTACAGTACTCAAGGCCACTGGACCAGTACGGATCGTCAGTGTCACATCAAACTGTTGGAACTCAGAGCAAATTTCAAGGCTCTCAACGCTTTTCAACATCTTCTTCACGACCAGGCAGTCCTCATTCGGATGGACAACCAAGTCACCATGTACTATGTCAACAAACAGGGAGGGACGGGATATTCCTCCCTTTGTCAAGAAGCTCTGAAGGTTTGGGACTGGGCATTCCACCACAACACCTAACTCAAAGCTGTCTACATCCAAGGGGCAGAAAATTGCTTGGCGGACAACTTGAGTCGTCTTCTGCAACCTCACGAATGGACACTTCATTCCTCGCCTCTTCATCACATTTTTCCACAAACTGCCTCAGTTCTGCTCCAGGATATAGTCTCCTCATCGCCTTGAGGCAGATGCTTTTCTTCTGGAATGGACGAATCTCATCCTTTATGCATTCCCTCCATTCCCTCTCATTCTCAAGACTCTTGTCAAGTTGAAGAACGATCATGCCACCATGATTCTGATTGCTCCTCGGTGGCCGAGACAACCTTGGTACTCCCTTTTACTTCAACTCAGCAGCAGGGAGCCATACCTTCTACCAGTTTTTACATCTCTGCTTACATAGAGTCAGAGATCTCTGCTTCATCCCAACCTGCAGTCTCTACACCTGACAGCTTGGTACCTCTCAACATAACTCCTCTTCAGTTTTCTCAACTTGTAAGAGACATTTTAGAACAGGGGTAGGGAACTCTGGTCCTCGAGAGCCGTATTCCAGTCGGGTTTTCAGGATTTCCCCAATGAATATGCATGAGATCTATTTGCATGCACTGCTTTCAATGCATATTCATTGGGGAAATCCTGAAAACTTGACTGGAATACGGCTCTCGAGGACCAGAGTTCCCTACCTCTGTTTTAGAAGCTTCTAGGAAGCCTACCACTAGACAATGCTATCACCAGAAATGGACTAGATTTTCTACGTGGTGTTTTTCTTACGATAAGGAGCCTCAACATTCCTCCTTATCTTCTGTTTTGGACTACCTTTTGCACTTATCCACCTCTGTCCTCCAGTCTACATCGATCCGAGTCCATCTCAGTGCAATTGCTGCTTTCCATCAGCCTATTGAAGGAAAACTACTCTTTGCTCATCCGGTGGTTTCTAGATTTATGAAAGGACTTTTCAGTGTCAAACCTCCTCTCATTCCACCTCCAGTGGTTTGGGACCTCAATGTTGTTCTTAATTGATGAAGCCTCCATTTGAACCAATGTCTGGCTCATCTGAAGTATCTCACTTGGAAAGTGGTGTTTCTCATTGCCCTCACTTCTGTTTGAAGAGTCAGTGAGCTGCAAGCTTTAGATGTTCCATCATGACAAGATGGTCCTTCGTACTCATCCTAAATTCCTCCCTAAAGTGGTATCGGAATTTCATCTCAACCAGTCCATTATTCTTCCAGCGTTCTTTCCAAAGCCTCATTCTAATCCTGGAGAATCAGCTCTTCATACTCTGGACTGTAAACGTGCTTTGGCCTTCTATTTGGAATGCACCAAACCACATAGAACTGTTCCTCAACTTTTTGTCTCCTTCGATCCGAACAAGTTGGGATATCCTATCTCTAAACATACCATCTCCAACTGGATGACTGCTTGTATCTCTTTCTGCTATGCCCAGGCTGGATTACCCCTACACAGTAGAGTCACAGCCCATAAGGTCAGAGCAATGGCAGCTTCAGTAGCTTCCCTCATATCTACACCTATTGAGGAAATTTGCAAAGCTGCTACTTAGTCCTCGGTTCATACTTTCACTTCTCACTATTGTCTGGATGTTTTCTCCAGACGGGATGGCCAGTTTGGCCAGACAATATTACAAAATTTATTCTCCTAAATTGCCAACACTCCCACCATCCCATTCTGGTTAGCTTGGAGGTCACCCATATGTGAGAATAGGCTGCCTGCTTGTCCTGGGATAAAGCACAGTTACTTACCGTAACGGGTGTTATCCAGGGACAGCAGGCAGCTATTCTCACAACCCACTCACCTCCCCTGGTTGGCTTCTCTGCTAGCTATCTGAACTGAGGAAAAGCTCCCTGTGCTGGGCGGGAAGGCACTCGCACATGTGCGGTGCGGCTGACTCAAAACTTCTAGTTTCTACAAGCAAGTCTGCTTGCGAGGCTTCCGCATCGAGGCTCCGTCGGTGATGTCACCCATATGTGAGAATAGCTGCCTGCTGTCCCTGTATAACAGTTACGGTAAGTAACTGTGCTTTTTCGCAGAGATGCTTGGAATGCTATCCCAGTGGAAGTGGTGGGGCACTTGAATAGTGCTAAAATTCAAGAATGCATGGGTTTGTACCTTGAAACTGAAAGGTACAAATAATGAAGGTTCAGTTTCAAAAAACAGTCTAATGTTTGCTTTTAATCTTGAGTATTGTTTCTCTCAAATTAATCTGGGAAATGTTTGTAGATATATGAGAGAGAACTCTACAAACTTGGTCAAAAGCCATTTCTAAATATTTATTTTTTCCAAATTTTGAAGGTAATCATAAAGTAGCAATTATAAAACATTAAAAATATTGTCAGCAACTTCTTATATGAAATCTTATTTTTGACAAATAAAGTGCTTTATATTTTTTTCTTATTTTAAGTATTTATATACCATTTATAACCTAAGTGGTTTACATTCAGGTACTCAAATAATTTTTCCCTATCTGTCCTGGTGGGCTCACACTCTATCTAATGTACCTGTGATGGGTACCTGTAATGAGATATAAAGTGACTTGCCCAGGGTCACAAGGAGCAGCATGGGATATGAGCCCACAACCTCAGGGTACTGAGGCTGTAGCTCTAACCACTATGCCACACACTAGAGCACATGTGTCAAACACAAGGCCCGCGGGCCAAATCCGGCCCGCCAGGCCTTGCAATGTGGCCCGCACCGCGCTGTCATCACTGCACGCCGCTGCGTTCCATCACAATGACGCGCGGTGACATAGGAGGCTTGTGATCTCGCCGGCCGTACTTGCTATCTATCTCCCCCCATCGACCGCCCCCCCCAAGAACCTCCGACCACCCCCCCAGCCGACCCGCGACCCCCCTGGCCGACCCCCACGACACCCCCACCCCCCTTCCTCGTACCTTTCTGTAGTTGGCCGGACAGACGGGAGCCAAACCTGCCTGTCCGGCAGGCAGCCAATGACGGAATGAGGCCGGATTGGCCCATCTGTCTCAAAGCTCCGCCTACTGGTGGGGCCTAAGGCGCCTGGGCCAATCAGAATAGACCCGGGAGCCTTAGGTCCCACCAGTAGGCGGAGCTTTGAGACGGATGGGCCAATCCGGCCTCATTCCATCGTTGGCTGCCTGCCGGACAGGCGGGTTTGGCTCCGGTCTGTCCAGCCAACTACAGAAAGGTACGGGGAAGGGGGGTGGGGGTCGGCCAGGGGGGTCGGAGGTTCTTGGGGGGGGCAGTCAATGGGGGGAGGGGGGTTTGCGTCGAGGGCAGGAGGGCCTGGGATCCCTCCTGCCCGTAATGTAGTGCGGGGTGGGGGTAGGGGGTCGCCGTGCTCAGGAGGGTTTGGGCTCCCTCCTGGCCCGATATTGTCGGGGAGTTGGGGAATCGGCGGGGCAAGAGGGCTTGGGCTCCTTTTTGCCCCGATCGTGTCGGGGAGTCGGGGGGGGCAAGAGGGCTTGAGCTCCCTCTTGCCCCGATCGTGTCGGGGGTGCCACGGTTGGCTGGGGCAAGAGGGCTTGAGCTCCCTCTTGCCCCGATCGTGTTGGGAGTCGGGGAGTCGGCGGTCCTTCGGGGTGGGGGTGCAGGTGCGTGCGAGCGGTCCTGCTTGGGGTGAATCGGACGTCGGGGGGGGGGGGGGAACTATGTAAAAAAAATCTTGTACAACGCGCTCACGTGTATACCGCGCAAGGGTGATTCAGGTGGCATGACCTATAGTCCGGCATCCGATGTGGTTGTGCGGGTGGCAGAGCAGAGGAGAGAGTGAGTGTGCGGGCATAAAAAATACACAGCAGAAGCTGCCAGTTCCTGGCATAAAGTGTAGGCATAAAAATCGCAACAGAATCTGCTATCTGTACCCAGCCAGGCATTTATTGACTGACTTTTTCATTCTAACGCAGATTTCCAATAAACTACATCTTTTACTGCCAATATTGATCCCAAAATGTCCAGGAAAAGAAAAGTTGACGGTGAAGGCAGACAATTTAATGACAAATGGGAAAATGAATACATGTTTGTGCTTAGTGAGGGCAAACCAGTGTGTATATTGTGTTATGAGACAGTGTCGGTGATGAAAGAGTACAATATACGTCGTCATTTTGACACCAAACATAATGTTAAGTATGGCAAATATACTTTGGAAGAAAAGCATAAAATTGTTAAAGAACTAAAAGGCAAACTACAATCACAGCAGCAAATGTTTACAAAGGCTACAGCGAAAAATGATGCTGCAGTGAAAGCAAGCTTTATAGTGGCTGAAGAAATTGCCCGTACTTCAAGGTGTTTTTCAGAGGGTGCCTTTTTGAAGCAATGCATGCTAAAAGTGTGTGAGAAAGTATGCCCAGACCAGATACAGAGTTTTCAAACTGTCAGTTTGTCAAGAAACACCATTGTAGACAGAGTTCAAGAACTCTCAGGAAATCTATCATCACAGCTGGCCGAACAGGCATGCAGTTATCTCGCTTTTTCACTTGCTATCGATGAAAGCACAGACAACACTGATACAGCGCAGCTGTCCATCTTTATACGTGCTACGAAGACCGACCTCTCTGTCACTGAGGAACTTTTGGATGTAGCTGCCATGCATGGGACGATGACTGGTAGAGATATATTTGAGGCTGTGGAGAAATCTATAAATAATTTTAAATTACCCTGGGAAAAGTTGGTGGGGCTAACTACCGATGGCACACCTTCAATGTGCGGAGAAAAGAAAGGCTTGGTTGGACTAATGAAGGAAAGAATGCAAAAAAGTCACTGCCACACACCCTTGATTACTTATCATTGCATTATCCACCAAGAGGCTATGTGTGGAAAAGTTCTGGACATGAATGACATAATGACCACAGTCATTAAAACTATTAACTTTATAAGGGCACGTGGCCTGAATCATCGCCAGTTCCAGCAGTTTTTACAGGAGGTGGGTGCAGAGCATGGAGACGTGCCATACCACACAGAAGTAAGATGGCTGAGCAAGAGCGCAGTCCTCAAAAGATTTTTTGAGCTCAGAGAACAAATTGCTCTTTTCATGGAAAGTAAAGGAAAGCCCTTGCCTGAACTGTCGGATCCCGCCTGGCTATGTGATTTTGCTATGATGTGTGACATATGCGAGCATCTCGCCCAACTGAATCTGAAGCTGCAGAGACGCAAACAAGTCATCACGAAGATGTCTGACATTATCATAGCATTCCAGCGTAAACTTCAACTATGGAAGTCCCAACTGGAACAGGACAATCTTGCCCACTTTCCCGTTTGTTTGAGTATCTCAACCACTATTTCTGGTACTTTTCCTTGCAGTCGGCTGGCTACCAAAGTTAGCCGTTTACTAAGTGAATTTGAGCGGCGCTTCTCTGACTTTAGAACACAGCACTCAGGCTTTGACATCTTTGCCAATTGATGTTGATGTCAACAATGTGCCCCATCACCTTCAGATAGAGATAATCGAGCTTCAGTCTGACAGTGGCCTGAAATCAAGGTTTCAGGATGTTGAAATTGAGGACTTCTACCCTCTACTGCCCCCTGACTCAATGCCAGAGCTCCGACTTCATACTGCCCGTATTCTATCCATGTTTGGGAGCACCTATCTTTGTGAACAGATGTTTTCAATAATGAATCTGAACAAAAACAAGCACAGATCACGCATTACCGATGACAACCTCCATGCTGTTTTGCGGGTTGCTACAGCCCAAGAAATAAAACCGAACATTGACTCATTGATACGGGGAAAACGGTGTCAGACATCTAGCCAGAAAACAAAACAATGAGCATTTTAGGTACATTCCAATATTACTGTTTTGCTTGATACCAATATTACTGTTTTGCTTGATAGCATGTGAGTTGGTTAACAGCACTGTTAAGGAAAAGATTGTTCCACTCATTTTAAATTCACATTTCTGGTTAACATTGTCAGTTTATTACTGTTCAGTAAACCATTCGGCCCGCGATTTAGGCTGGATTTTAGATTTTGGCCCCTTCTCTGATTGAGTTCGACACCCCTGCACTAGAGGGTATTAGAAGTCAATCACTGGATTTTTTTAATATAAAGTGCACAACTTACTTTTGAACAAGAAACAAAGGGCCCCTTTTACAAAGCCTTAGTAGTGAGTCCTGGTGCCTCAAATTCGATTTGAATGGGCAGCGTTGAATTTGCTGTGTGAGAATTGCGGCTTTGTAAAAGGGGGCCAAAGTCAGATAAGTGCATAAATTTATATTATTTATTTTTCTTACAAAGTTAAACTATAATAAGGATCTTTAGAAGCATTTCCCTTAATTTTGTGTTTCAGGTTTCTTTATGTCAAGACTACCACTGATTAACACTTGTTACTTTGAGTTATCTTCAGGCAATTTTTCAGGTAAGGATAAATAACTAAAGTATCAGTTATGTCATAAAACTGTCTGCAGTTTCTGTTTGTTCCATGTTTCTTGTGTGCACAAAAAGGGGTCCTTTTACTAAGGCGCTTTAGCTGTTTTAGCGTGCGTTAAACGCTAATGTGTCCATTATAGTCTATGGACGCATTAGCGTTTAGTGTGCACTATAACACCTAGCGCGACTTAGTAAAAGGACCCCAAAATGTTCTAATATAAATTGTCAGTCACTTACCTCTTTTAGGGGTCCGTTTATTAAGGTGCGCTAAATGCTAAGATGCCCAAAGGAATATAACGGATGTCTTAGCCAAATAGCGCACTAAATTGGTTAGTGCACTTTAATAAAAGGACCCCTTAGTCAAGGAAATTTTATTGACAATTTATAAGATTATGCAAAACAAGTAGTAAAAATTTATCCAGAATAAACAACTAAAATTAAAAATAATAATAATAAAAAGAAACCGTCACATGACATCTGTAAAAAAAAATAATAATAATAACAAAAAACAACTCCTTTGAATCAAATATTAAGATACTGTATGAGAGAGGACCATTTTGCAACATATGAAGAAGATAATTTTTTTTATTTGCCAAATATAATTCAGATCTATAAGTAAAACATACAATATTCCACCATTTAGCATAGGTAACCAAGTGCAAGGTGTAGCTGTTTCTATTTGGATGCTTTGTACTGTATCGTTTCTGTTTTCTATAGTTGTTACATGGGACGGTGGTTTGGTTATTCTTGAATATAGCTGCCAAGAGCAGTACTGTTTCCATTTCTTGCTTGTTGTATTTCTCTGTGGTCCTTGCTCTATTGTTCCAAGCTTCCTAAAAATAAAGTAGGGGAAAAGGAGGGGGAGGGGGGAGGTGTTGTAACTTTGATCCTCGGGGCCTATAAGAGTCCAGGGCCCTGAGACGGCTGTGCTTGCATTCTTATCTTGTAGTGGGGATTGGGGATAATTGTGACACTTTCTTTGAAAACTGATGATAATGCTTTCTTCCTTGATTGTAAAGACTCTGGGCCTGTTTTACAAAGCCGCGCGGTAACGGCCCCGAAGCCCATAGAGATTTAAAGGGCTTTGGGGCTGTTGCTGCGCGGCAGCCGCTAGCGCAGCTTTGTAAAACAGGCCCTCTGTTTACGTAGTCTTTGCCATGCAATAATCACATTTCTATTGTCTGTTTGCTTCCTTTTGATTATCATCAATAAAAAAAACTGTTACATTTTAAAACACTTTTAACTCCTAGGTTAATAAAGTATCAAGCAAATAACAGTCATTTTTTGAAAGTGAGACTGAAAGCACAAAGATTTCAAAGTTAAAAATTTAAAGCAAATAGGAATACTAAAATGAAAAACAGTACAGATTGTAGTCCAAATTTGATGACAAAACTTATTTATACAAACATATTCATATAAGATATGCCTAAGAGTCCCAAATTGTACATTACAAGACCAGCAATTAGAAAATAACAATAAGGCCCAGATTCTGCAAAGCGCACCTAAAGTTAGGCGCCCTTTGTAGAATCGAGCTGAGCGGGTAGGCATCCAAATTTTTAGACGTCCTTTACAGAATCGCTTTTTAGGCGGCAATTAGATGTCTAAAAAATGTCCTTAATGTTATAATTACGACGTTATTAGAATGGCGATTTTATGCTTTTTTCATTATAATTGTAAAATATTGTCACCATTTAAAAAAAAATATGTACCGTATTTTCACGTAGATAAAGCGCACCTGTGTAAAACGCGCACACGGGTATTGCGCGCAGAAAACACAAATTTATGTACAGAAATTTTTATATACCGCACATGCTGCCCGACTCTCCTTTCGCCCGCCCCGACTCTCCTCTGGAGACCCCGACTCTCTTTTCGCCCGCCCCGACTCTCCTTTCCCCCTTGAAGTCCTGTCCCTACCCTGAAAGCCTGATGCCCCCCCCCGACATCCGATTCACCCCCCCCGCAGGACAGCTCGCACCCCCACCCCGAAGGACCGCTCGCACGCACCCACACCCCCACCCTGAAGGACCGCTCGCACCCCCACCCCGAAGGAGCGCTTGCACTCCCACCCCAAAGGACCGCTTTCACCCCCACCCAAAGGACCGCTCACACTCCCACAGCCTCCCCCCCCCCCCCATGGAGAAGCTGTCTACCTTGTTTCCGGATGCCAGCGAGCCCAGCTGTTTCCTCTGCCGGCGGTCCCGCCCCTTCTCTGAGTCCTGCTGCGCTGCTTCCTCTTCTGGTGGTCCCGCCCTTTCTCTGATGTCAGAGAAAGGGCGGGACCGCCTGAAGAGGAAGCAGCGCAGCACAGGGCTCTGAGAAGGGGCAGGACCGCCGGCAGAGGAAGCAGCTGGGCTGGCATCCGGAAACAAGGTAGACAGCTTCTCCATGGGGGAGGGGGAGAGGCTGTGGGGGTGCGAGTGGTCCTTTGGGGTGGGAGTGCGAGCGCTCCTTCCAGGTGATGAATCGGGCGTCAGGGGGGGGGAAACTATGTAAAAAAAATTTTGTACAACGCGCTCACGCATATAACGCGCAAGGTTATGCGCGGTTTGTAAAAACCACGTATAACGCGCGCGTTATATGCGAGAAAATACGGTAATCTTTTTATTTATTTATCTTCTGTCACAGTGAGTGAGTTGGATTCGAACTAGGCATGTCAGTGTAGAACGTTGTAGATTTAACCAGTGTGCTACAGACTGAGCTAACAAGCTGCATAGGAATTGTAAAACTAGGTCTTATAGGCATTGTAAGGAAGTCTACTTTTGAGCTTAGTATGGGCTTCAGATAGACGTGAGTTCTGTGGATGGAACATAGGCATGCTTTGGACATTTCCAATGCGATCTGCAAAATAGGTTTCTGGGGTTTTATTTTTGCTTTATTAAGCTCAAAATACATTTAATAACGCACAACGTAAACAGGGTACATGAATACAAAGATAGTGCATGCAAAACCTACTAGTTTTCTGGGCAGACAGCAATGTTATTTGCTAATTAGAGCACATGAAAAACATAGCTTTATGTTTCTTGCTATTACTATGATCTAACGTTTATTGATTTTATTAAATCATTTTTAAATTTTAATGTTTCTTATTGGTTTTAAATTATAAAACTTGCTCATGAAACTTTTCACTTAGCTCATGCTTATTCTTCAGTGCATATATCATCCGTTAAACCACCTCTCCTGACATATGAGCTTTACGAATGTAGAGATGATGCGGTATACAAACCTAAGGTTTAGATTAGATTAGATATATGTTTCACTGGAAACTTTCTTCAGGGTTGAGGGGAAATAAACCTATGTGACATAGAACTTCTATTAAAATTCATTTACTTGTAAGACTTCAGACCATCATTGAGAACTCTCAATTCATTGTTAATATATGTTCCCCTTTTGGGAACATCCATATTGTTGGATTTGTATTCTATGCTTAAAATATCAATAAAACTCTTTGAACAATAAATAAATAGTACCCTGACTGAGCTGTGGAATATACCCGCGATTGCTTACTAGCAATGGAGAAGATTGTTTATATCTGTTTCCATGGTTTTGATGTTTTGTAGCGTCATGTTAGCTGGAGCTACTGTGGAAGGATTTCATTGGACCGAATGGGCCCTCTACCGACGCTGATTACGTCTTTGCAGCGTCAGATCAGCTGAGATAATGAGAAGTAAATCCAAATTGCGGCCATGTTATATGGCAGATGCTAGCTCTCTCAAATAGTAAGCGCTTGTTTTAAAGTAAAGCTGTTGTATGAAAACCTTTGTAGGAGTGTTTTAAGAGTTCTCAATGCTGGTCTGAAGTCTTACAAGTAAATTAATTTTAATAGAAGTTTCTATTTCCAGTGAAACATGCATGACAGGGATAGCTATGCAAATGATAACCCGCAATTGGAAAAATTGCGGCCACTTCAACTTTCCTTTTTGGTGGGCCAGTTTATGTTTAGGTTACAAATATTAAAAGATGAATACTGATATGTTGGGGCATAGCAATTTTTAAAATTTGGTGTGGGGCCCATTGTTACTTCAACATAGTTGTCTTTGATTTTATTTTTGTTTATTTTTATACATATCCAGGACGGGGTGGATAGGTGGGGTGGGGGAATATCTTTTTGGTTTATTTATTGATTAAATTGTTGGATGGGAGGGGAGGGATATTTTTCTTGTGTATTGTTATTGATGGAATTTAAATACTTACGTTGATTATTAATGTCTGTATAATTCATGGCACTTTGTATTAGTTTTGAAAATTAATAAAGATTAAAAAAATAAAAGTAAAAATTTAAAATTTTTAAATGATTTAATAAAATCAATAAAAGTTGGATTGATGGAGAGTTAAACAAACAGAAGTATGATGTGTCCGTTTGTATTCTGAAGATCCAAACAAAAAAACATAAAAAGCAGCCTGCATAGTTTAAAGGAAATGGTGAGAGAATCCAGTATTGTGATCAATTGAAGCAGGTACTGTTAGTATTTTTGATTTGTTATTTAAGTACTAGATTGATTGGCTGTATTTTTGAACATTTACAATTAAAATAGGAACATGTGCTGGTGGAGCTGGTTGGGATTCAGTCAACAGATGTCCATATCAAAGCCTCTCCCATGCCACACCCACGTCTACCTATTTAGGCGTTGCTTTTCCCGTCTCCGAACATGCATCCACATCCTTTGGACGCCCAAGTGTTAAGACCCTTAAATCGCTTGTTAACCATTTTATTTGGATGCCTAAGTCTCACCTACCGTTAGGTGTGATTTAGGCGCCCTTTATAGAATCCGGGCCTAAGTCTCTAACAAAGCACCAAGGTATTTAATATGAGATGTAACCCATCGTAACGGACAGTTAGGAAGAGAGAAGGGTACACAAGCACTATTAACTTTATATCCAGACAAAGTAGAAAAACACGTAATGACAGTGAGGAGCTCAGGTATGGAAATAGTTAGAGAAGAGAGCTAGAATTAAAATATCATCAACATACGCTGAGAGTTTAAATTCCAATTGCCCAACCTGAACTCCTGGTATAGAAGAATTAGATCTAATTGTTGCAAGCAATGGTTCCAAAGCAAGATTAAAAAGAAGAGACGATATAGGACAACCTTGACGCGTGCCTCTAAACAATGGAAAAGGTGCTGAAATATTACCTTTAGCTGCAATTCTAGCTACAGGATTAGTTTAAAGCAAACACACCCTAGCCATAAAGTCAGATGGAAAATGGAAAACCTCAAGGACTTTTAAAAGATAACTCCATTCCACTCCATCAGGTTTTTTTAGCATCTAAATATAATTGTTTCTCTTTAGAAGGCTGATTGTATCCCCCTTATACATCAATGGGCTGCGCAGACATGATAGGCTCATCATGTGTTCATAAGACTCCATCTCTGGTTCTGGTTCTTGCAAATATGAATTCCTTTATTATGTACATATTTTTTGCGCTTTTGGTGATACCCTACTATTCGATGAAGCTTTCCGCGCAATGCACGACAGCAGCAAAAAGGGCGAACAGAATGCTAGGAATGATTAAGAAGGGGGTCACGAACAGATTGGAGAAAGTTATCATGCCGCTGTACTGTGCCATGGTGCACCCTCACCTGGAGTACTGTGTCCAGCACTGGTCACCATACATGAAGAAGGACACGGTACTACTCGAAAGGGTCCAGAGAAGAGCAACTAAAATGGTTAAGGGGCTGGAGGAGTTGCCGTACAGTGAGAGATTGGAGAAATAGGGCCTCTTCTCCCTTGAAAAGAGGAGACTGAGAGGGGACATGATGGAAACATTCAAAATACTGAAGGGAATAGACTTAGCAGATAAAGACAAATTGTTCACCCTCTCCAAGGTAGGGAGAACGAAAGGCCACTCTCTAAAGTTGAAAGGGGATAGATTCCATACAAACGTAAGGAAGTTCTTCTTCACCCAGAGAGTCGTAGAAAACTGGAACGCTCTTCCGGAGTCTATTATAGGGGCAAACACCCTCCAGGGATTCGAGACAAAGTTGGACAAGTTCCTGCTAAACTGGAACATACGCAGGTGAGGCTGGACTCATTTAGAGAACTGGTTTTTGACCTGGGGGCTGCCGCCTGAGCGGACTGCTTGGCACGATGGAGCACTGGTCTGACCCAGCAGCAGTAATTTTTATATTCTTATGTTCCATTTCAGGATTTTATCATAATAAGATTATATAGCTGTTAAGTTTGAAGGCCTTCTTAAGTGCTTTGATTAAGAGGAATAGAACGTGGTACCTATGTAAATTAGTGATTACCAGCATTTGTTAGGGTTCACTGCACTGTCAGGGAAACTATAGTGTCAGTCTACTTACTGGATGGGTAAGTAGCTTAAGCACATAACTGAGATGGAGATGCAGTAAGTTTTATGATAGAGCTGCAGGTCTACTGCAAAGATACCGCCATAAAAATACCACAGTATGCTATAATCAGTGAGCATGCAATTACTGCCATGTTAAAATTGCAGCAGTAATTGCACCTCATTGATTGTCACCTTTTTTGTCAGTGCCTGAGTAGTGATTGGCTCAAGCACTGGCAGGAAGGATGACTGTAAAAACCCCCAACATAAACAGCTAGTCAGTCGTTCTCTCTCCCTTCTGCCTGGGCCCAGGAGAAGGGAAGGAAATGCTGTGTATGAATCATAAATTATTTCCTTGAATTTTGATACTGCTAAACTTATTATCATGTTGGTCTGCTACATTTCATATGGTCAATTATCTTGAATTGTTTTGTATGCTTTACTCTTACTATTGTAGCCAAGTAAAGAAATTAAAAATTAATTACCTGGTCTGGTAGGAGAGACCAAGTTCCAGTGGTAGAAAGGAGGCTTTGGAGGCATGAGCATATTTCTGGGCTATGTCAGCTGAAGGGAGATTGATGCCAGACTGTCATTTTCTCCCACTAGAGTGTGTCTGGTCCCAAGTGCCAGGATAGGAAAAGAAAGCTGAGAAGCTTCAAGGCACTGGGGTCAGGCCTTTCCTCCCTGTCACCAAGCTTGGACGCCCAGAATCCAAGATGGAATGTAAGAACTCAGAGTGGGGGATTAACCCCTACCAGAACTCTTGTGGTATCTATCATTGCACCATGACTGCTGTGAAAAGTTGTTTTGAAACATTGAATAAAATAAGTGATACTTTGTAACTTGCACACTTTCAAATTGCTTATAATGTATGAATGGTTCAAAGGTTAAGTAACTTAGCTGAAGATTGCTGCTAGCGTTAGTTTGGCTGGGTCCTGACGCGTTTCGCCTTACTGGCTTCCTCAGAGAACCCGCATACAATCTTGCATATTGTTATTTATCCTGGTTTGAAATCAGTCAAATTTTCTTTTCCTGTCATTTAATCCCCCACTCTGAGTTCTTACATTCCATCTTGGATTCTGAGCACCGTTGAAAGTGGAAAGTATTTTTTGAACTGGTTCCTCTATCTGTTTATTTGTGATTCCGTTTTTTGGAACTAGGCTTTTTTGACCTAACCCAGTCGTTTATATTGGGACCAAGCTTGGACGTGCATAACACATGTGTGCAATGAGGTTGGCACAAATGTGTGCGCCCCTGTTAAGGCTGGCTCACATCAGAAGGGGATGGAAGCCTGTTTCAGGAAGAGAGGCAGCTAGTGAAGCAAAGTGGAGAGAGCCCCGGGAGGCTTCCCCAAAGTGTTTTGGGAGGCAGTTTGGAGTTCCATGGTCCTGGAAGAGCACATGTTAGAGCATGTGTATGGCCTTGATGGGCTGCTGGAGTTTGAGGCTGCATGGGTGCAAAGTCATGCAGGGGAAATGTGCTGACATGCAAACGGAGCTGGTCCCTGGCAAAGTATAATGGGAAACCCCCCCCCCTTTACCCATTTTATGTTACTTTCCTATTACATTTGTAGTTCTACCCTCTTTCCTTTTTCTCTGTGACTGTCTTGTTTGTTTGATTTTTTTGTATGTCATGTGTTTTTACCCTAACTTTTTAATGTAATTAGCTTAGAAATGTTTATAAGCGTTTTATCAAATTTTAAATAAAACTTGGGAAAAAAAGCGATTTGTTTTATTTTAAATTTGTGCAGCTCCAGGGTTGAAAGTGTGAGCTTACAAGGAGACAGGGGCTAGTACTGTAACAAGACAGGTGCTAATGTTGCCTCATGGCTGGCTCCTGCTATTGTGAACCAGAGGCAGGATTACAAACATTCTAAAACCACCAGTTTAGGCAGTTGGATGGGACTCGTTTGAAGGAAAGGGTGGTCTGACTTGAAAAATTAAAGTTGTGAACATTGACCAAAGTTTAAGATTTACTAAAGAGTTTAAATGTTATTAATAAGTATGTGAGAGTGAAGGAATATTTTTAACATATTTCACTGGAAAGTGCAAGTGATTGCAATAAACATCTGTATGCCTCTGTGGAAAAAGCAAACATTTTGTCAAGACTGTTCTTGTATGGTTGAATTAAATTAAAGAAGGGAGAAAGGAATATACAAAAATAATCAAATTTGTTAATGAGAATCTAAAATTTCTTTGAAAATAGAGTTTTTAACTAACTGAATTGCCCTGTATAGCAGCTATATAGAAAAAAGAACTGTTGTGGAAGGCAATGTGGAAACAAGCTCATGGAGAGACATGTTTAAGATTAAAATAAGTGAATTTTCTTGATAGTTCAATTACTTTAAGTTTGACTGGCAGAGAAGTACTGTCATCTGCTAGTAGGTTTCTTCATAGTTCACTGCTACTTGGAAAATTGTTTAGTCATAGTTTCACAAGATGACCTTAACTGACTGCAGATATTTGGAGACAGTGTGGCTAAATGTGAAGAGTGAGAGAGAAAAAATGTAAAAGAAAAGCAAAGATTTTGTGTACTGCTTTGGAGAATGTGGGTAGGAATTTAGAAAGGAATTAAGGCCCCCTTTTACAAAGCAATGCGGCAAAAGCCCAGAAGCCCTTTAAATCCTGCTTCATAGGGTGGGATGCTCACAGGGAAGGCCTGAAGCCCCGAGACAGCAGCTGAAGTGCTGCTACAGTGGTGAAAGAAAAAAGATTAGATGGACTGAGAGAAAGGAGGGAGAGGGATAAATGCTGGAAATGGGAGGGGCAGAAGAAAAGGGGAGGGACACTAGAATCAGGAAGAAGGTGTAGTGGGTGATGAAAAAAAAAGTTAGATGGACAATGAGGAGGGAGGACAAAGAGGGACAGACATTGGAACCTGGAAGGGGATAGGGAAGAAAAGGGAAGAGATGCTGGAACCAGGAAAGGTGGAGAAGAGAGGAACAGCAATGTTGGACCAAGGGATGCAAGAGGGGTGGGAGATGGAGCAGAAGAAAGGGAGAGAGAGAGAAAGACTGAGACTGGAGGAGAGGAAGAGAGGGGTAAAGACCAAGGAGGGAGAGTGGGAAGGACACTAGACCCGAGGAAGTGGTATCGGACTGGGAGGGGAATTTGACCCTAGGGTAGGGGGTGTGGGAGGAAGTGAAGAGAGAAAGGAATTGCAGGGAGATAGAGAAGAGATGTTTGGCATGGAGAGGAGCATAGGGATACAAAAAAGCAGCGCTGGACAGAGAAGAAATGGGGCACAAAAGGACAATGTTGGATATTAATGGGGGGATGCTGATCATAGGGGAAGGGATACGGACTCAGGGTAGAAATGCAGGACAGATTAAGAAAGAGACACAGAGCAGAAATGCTGAATATAGGGTAGGATAAGGTCATTGAAAAGACAGATGCAGAATGTGGAGGGAGGAAGGAATAGAGATAAGAACAGAGACACAGAGGGGAGATACTTGACAGGAATGTAGAGGGAAGGTGCATGGTGGAGATAGGGAGAGAAGAAATGCCAAATGGATTCAAAGATGAGAAGAAAAGTAGAAAATCACAGATAACGTAAGGTAAGATAAATTATTTTACTTTTAGCTTAGTAATTGAAATGTCAGATTTACATCTGCTATCTATATATTACACTGTATAGGAGGAAGTGTAAAGGGGGTGCTTTATGCAATTAAAATTTTTTTAAATTATTATTTATTTCTAATTATACATCAAAATTTACAAGAATAATAATAATAATAATAATAATATATCTTGTTCCATTAAACACAGGGAGGAAAAACAAACCAAAAGTTATACTACTTCATTTTTACAATTATACACTTTATCCCCTTCTTAGACCACCATAATAGGGGGTGATCAAGCAGTAAAAAATAATGAGAGAAAATTAAAAAGGCATTTAGTTAAACAAATAGGCTTAATGTATCTAAGCGCCCGCTACTTCCATTATCCCTCAATCCTTGATCATCTTCTTAACATCTAAGAATTCCTTCAGATGATTTGGAGAGAAAAATGTGTATTTAACTCCTAAATACCTAACCAAGCATTTGCAGGGGTACGCTCAAAGAAACGTAGCTCCCAAATTAATAGGCTTTTGACGCATAGAGAGAAATTATTTCCTCCGTTCTTGAGTAGTCTTAGCGACATCAGGATATATCCATATTTTCTGTTCCCCAAATAGTTTTTGAGAGTTTTTAAAGAACAATTTCATAATCATATTTACATCTTGCTCAAAAATAAATGATACTAAGAGCGTTGCTCTATCAGTGTCAGCTGTTATTGCTTGTTCAAGAAGAGCAGTCACATTTGCAAAATCTATCGCATTTTTCTTCCCTCTTTTCTCTCTTTCAATCTCATTTTCACCTTCTCTTCCAGGCGTCTTCTTATTTGGTAAATAATAAATTTTATTTATTGGAGGAATACAATTTGAAGAAACTTCTAAATTTTCAATCAAGTATCTTTTCAATAAGTCAAGAGGCAACACACCTGAAATTTGTGGGAAATTTAAGATACGTAGGTTCAAACATCTATTAAAATTTTCAAATTGCTCTAATTTCTTATAAATAGAGGAACTATCTTTGATTGAAGCCACCTTAAACTGTTGTAAATTTTATTTTATTTTTATTTATTTATTCAATTTTTTAGCCCGTCCTCCCAAAAGAGCCCAGAACGGGTTACAATGAATATATTGGTGCATTAAAATTATAAGTAAGATAGGTACTTAGAAATTCCCTTACTGTCCCGAAGGCTCACAATCTAACTAAAGTACCAGAAAAAATGACAATTAGAAGAGTAATAAAGAAAGAAAATAGAGATAGAGGAGAAAAATAAGAAAATAAACATACTAATAAGATTACAATGATCTAAAGGAATTTGAAAGGTTAAAAAGAGGGGAGATAAGAATAGATGCAGAGGGAGAACCGTTGAAGCAATAGAATTCTGGGGAAATTTAAATGAAATTTGAATGATAAAATAAAACAAAATAAGTGGTAAAACAATAAGTGAGATTAAAAAATATATCATAAACTAAAAAGAAGTGAAATGTTGTATTTCCTCCTGCATCTGCTTAGCTTGGACTGTAAAGTCTAATCTCATTGCTTCAACTGTTCCAGTTAGTAAATCCAATTTCTCAGTTATTTTAGTTATCTCTTCAGTTGATTTTTCCATTTTCCCTTTCATTCGCTGAAGCAAGTGCCAGATGCTATTCATGGAAACCTCAGTCGGAGAGGATAGAGACTCCCCTCTCTTGCTTGCTTCCATCAGCTGTCCAGCCGTAGATGTTGTGCCCTCGCTGGGAGATCCCGCGTCTCCACTTCCGGGATCGCGTGTCTCTCGCCTCAGCGTCTCGGCGGTCACCAGACACGGAGGCATGAAGGAACCCGGAGGAGACAAAGGTATTTCAGTGCCCGAAAGGGCAAGCGACTCCCTCAAATCGCCGCCCAGCACCAGGCTCTCCACTCCGGAATATGCAACCGCCGGGTGGGCTGAAAAGAAACGGTCCATAGTCTGCTGTACCGGGGTGGACGCCAGGGCTTGCGAGGAAGTGACCCTGACCACCCCTTTCCTCTTCGTATGAGGCATCGAAGAAAAAGGTATTATTTTTAATT
The DNA here is from genome assembly GCF_902459505.1 of Geotrypetes seraphini. Lineage (NCBI taxonomy): Eukaryota > Metazoa > Chordata > Amphibia > Gymnophiona > Dermophiidae > Geotrypetes > Geotrypetes seraphini. The sequence goes on from NC_047091.1 coordinate 55,485,145, forward strand.
AGGAAAAGCAGGCTCGAAAAAGATTTCAAAGTGTCTCTCTCGGCTCCTCACATCGCCACCATCTTGTCCTGCCCCCCATGCAATTAAAAATTAAAAACCCTGATATTCAGCTGCTGGTGATCAGCATTTGTTTAAAAGCTGACCGTTGCCAGCGGAATTATGCCCTCATATTCAATGCCAGGCCATGTCTGGGCACTGGCATTGAATATCAGGGCATGATCACCCAGAGCTTTTGCAGGCCTGGCCAATATTCAGCCAGGGCTTGCATAAGTGTTATATAGCCCTGCCTGAATATCTAATCTAATATAAACTTTGGTTTATATACCGGGTCATCTCCCCAGTGGAGCTTGACTCGGTTCACATATAATTAAGACTAGAGTGCATAGCAGAAAACATAGGAGAAGGAAAAACTAATTAAAAACTAAAGTACATAAGAAAAATAACTATAATATTATCATTTCATTGAGGCTGTAGTTAAACCATTTAAAAATTGCAAGAATAACAAAGTTTTCAGGAATTTACGAAATAATTGCAGCTGGCCGAAAAGCCTAATGGAGTCAGGAAGTTCATGATGCAGACAATATTTATTATACCAATAATAGAATGCAGTAAATATACAACCTTATTACCAACCAAGGGACTAGACACGGTCCGTGTTTCGGGTAACATTTACTTCGAGGATTTGGTTCACACAGGCATTTGTTTGATACCTTTTTATTGCGGTTTGTTTCATACCTTATCTACCATGGACCCCTGAGGAAGGCATGTTATCTGAAACACGGACCGTGTCGGGTCCCTTGGTTGGTAATAAGGTTGTATATTTACTGCATTCTATTATTGGTATAATAAATATTGCCTGCATCCTGTACATAGTCTGCAGTCTATGTTTTGTTTTTTGCTTGCTGCTTTGTGTACTGCAGACTCGTTGGATTCCTCTTTTGGTGTTGTCAGGAAGTTCATTACAGATCTCTCCAAACTTGAAAACAAAAGATCGACTGAGTTTCCCAGCAAATTTAATTCCCTTAAAGGAAGGGAAGGCTAACTTATATCTTTGTGTGTTTCTCAAATGGCAAAGTCTAAGGCAGGGGTGTCCAATGTCGGTCCTCGAGGGCCGCAGTCCAGTCGGATTTTCAGGATTTCCCCAATGAATATACATGAGGTCTATTTGCATGCACTGCTTTCATTGTATGCTAATAGATCTCATGCATATTCATTGGGGAAATCCTGAAAACCCGACTGGATTGTGGCCCTCGAGGACTGACATTGGACACCCCTGGTCTAAGGGTATTCCAACATAAGGGGACAAAAGGATCAAATATTCCATAGAGAAGCTTGAAGATTATGCATGGATCCTAAAGCGAACTGGGAGCCAGTGAAGCTTTATCAACAAAGGGGAAACATGATCATACTTTCGTCTCCCAAAAATGAGCTTAGCTGCAGTATTTATTTGGTATAAAAAAAGAAAAAAGTGGCATCCTGGAGTGGCATCCCGGTCCTCCTTCCAACCCTCTCCAATAATGTCCCTATCCCCAGCCAGCATCCAAACCTCTCTTTCCTGCCAGACCCCTCCACCCCCGATGTCTAAGTATGTCTGCCCTGAGCCTACCTAAATACCTGGTGGTCCAGTGGTGAGATCATTAGGGGCAGAAGTGTGGCCCCCTTGCTCCTGCTCCTTGCTAGCACCTTGCTACGAGGGGTGTTCAATAAATTATCTACCTCAGTAGGAAAGTAAAGAGTTTAAAAAAAAAAAAAATTTGTTTTATATTCAAATATAATTCCCTGATAGCTCCATACACTTCATCCACTTTTCCTGCCTATTGAGTTAGGCCCGAGTTTTAAACATGGGCATCCCTGAAATTGTGGCTGCGTCTACAAAGTGGTGTCTACGTCCTTTGGATGCCTAAGTACCAATTATCGCATCTTAAGACCCTTAATTGGTTCATTAACCACTTAGATTGGATGCATAAAGCATACCTAACTTTAGGCATGACTTAGGCACACTTTATAGAATCGGGGCTTTAAAGGTTAATTTGAGAAGAGAGAAAGGGGGGGAGGGGGGAAAGAAAGCTCCGATAGCTAAAATTTTAAGCTGCAAGAATACCTCTAAAGTAATTTAATGTTAGTAACATTAAAAGAAGTCTTTACATTTCATAATGCAGTCCCTATATGCATGTAAAGTACTTTAGACAGCAAATTCTCAGTAATGATGCTAGAAAAACTCCTATGTCAGATGTTTATTGACCAAAATTTTACACCACCTCTTTTCTCTTGCATTTCTAGGACACTTAATTCCTCTGTATTAAAGTATTAGAATATTTGTGTGTAGATATATATATATCTACATATCTACATATATCTTATTACAAATCTCTTGTTTATATGTTTTTATTTCTCTCAGAGAACAAAGGTTAAAATAAGGTCTCCTCTTTTACTATTAGCCTCTCTCCTCATACACTGAATTGCTCAAACTGACTTTCACTTAATAACTTGTGTTCATTTAGCTGCAGCTGAAGCTGCCTGAGATACCTGGTTTCATTCCACTGAACTGTATCAGTAAATCAAAATACATCTCTATTTTTTCCTCCATTTTGTTAATTTTAAGCTATTTCCATAAAGTACTCTGTCTACATGGCTTCTCAAATCCAGCCTCCTTGCCTATTAAAACCTATGCTCTCTTTCAACTCGGTTATCTGTAGGAAAATGGACATAATGCATAGCCATCAATCTGAAGGGCCTCCCTAACAGCAAACTCCTCAACCTGGAAGTGTTCTGTCCTCCAGCAGAAGATCCCACTAAGCTAGGGCAATGGAAGTAAAGAGATCAAATTGAAACATCTGGGTTTTACTTCAATTGAAAGCAATGGAAGTAAAACCTAGATTTTTTTGAGCCATATGGTAACCCCACACTAAGCCTCACCCTTTCAGTCCAATCATCTTCACCTCTTTCTCTCCTCTCCCCTTACAGCCATGTCTACCTCTTTCTCCTCTGACCCTTTCCAGCAACCACCTGCCCCTCATTCTCCTCTCCCCTTAAACCTTTCCCTATATGTAACTTTGTGGTTTCTTCTCATCTGCTCTGGTGTCAGCATGAAAAAGAATAGGAAAGTGCTATGAAGCCTCCACTTAAGCACACTGCAAGTCTCTGATGGTTCCTCAAGCTTGAGGTTTTCCAAAATCTGGACAAACTGCCAGGTTTTGGAAAACTGTCCAGGCACCTGAGAGTCCTCTAAAAAGAGGGCATGTCCTAGTTTTCCCAGACATCTGGTAACTCTACCTCTGTTCCCATTACTAGAATCAGGGACTGAAATTTGCCAAGAGGAAGAAGCTGGGGTCATAGGCCTAAAACTGAGGTCAATCCCTGAAAATCAAGGATAGATGTCTGCTAAAAATTGTGTGTCCAGGTCTTAATTTGTAGACAAAAAGTAAGTGGAACTATGGAACTGAGAGGGTGCAGGCAGCCAAGGGTAGGATCAGGAGCAACAGTAGAAGAGGAGCTGAATTAGAAGCAAACTGTTCTCTCTTGCTCCAGGCTCACCCAGTGGCATAGTAAGGGGGAGGGTTGGTTGGTCCTGGGCGCCATCTTGGTGTGGGCACTGGCACCTCTCCTCCTCTCTGCTCCCCGCTCCTTCTCGCTCCTCACCCGCTGCACACCCGCCTTCAGTTCCCCCCTCTAGCTCTTTGCCAGTGCCAGCAGTAACTCCAACCTGCTCTTCGCGCTGGCGTCAGCTCTTCTGATGTCACTTCCGGGTCCTATGCCTAGAAATTGATGTTAGAGGGTGAGCCGAAGAGGGCAGCAAGTTGGTGCTGCTGCTTGTGCCGGAGAAGTTAAAGAAGTACGGGGGAAGGGAAGGGAAGTGCACACATGGTGTGTGTGTGTGTGGGGGGGGGGGGGCAGGGAAGGAATGTGGGGGCAAATAAGAGGGTGGGATGCCAACGCCCTGGGTGCATCCCACCCTTTCTGTGCCACAGGGCTCACCTCTCCCTTTCCTTTCTCTGAAAGCTGCCTGGATTGAAGAGGCTAGAGCAGAACATCTCTGCTGCTCTGGAGTTTGAAAAGTTGTGGTGGAACTACCTAGCAACTCCCTCTTTATTTTATTTATTTATTTGGTTTTATATCCCTTCCTACCCAAAGAGTTCAGAACGGGATACAGTTTACAATCATAGTATTACAACATAAGTTACAATTGTGGCGTTACAGCCTCATCTTACAAAGTTATTTCCTAGACATTGTTTAGATTTACATTACATTACATTACATTACATTAGGGATTTCTATTCCGCCATTACCTTGCGGTTCAAGGCGGATTACAAAAGGTTAATTTAAAAACAGAGTTACAATGATTAGCTAGAGAGGTAGGTTGTAGATCTTATAGACATTTAGCGGGTTGTTGAGGGTGAGGTGGTTTGTAGTAGAGTTGATAGGTGGTCAAAGTGGAGGTTCTTTTGTTATTATTAGTGCAGTAATGGGTAGATCGAGTGTCAGTTTTAGTGTTACTAAGAGGTCGTGATGTTATTGCTGCTTCAGGAATTTCTTGAAAAGTGTGGTCTTTATTTCCTTTCTGAATGTCCTATAGTCTGGGGTGGTCATCAGAAGGTTGGAGATTTGGTTGTCCAGTCTTGCGGCTTGAGTGGCTAGTAGGCCGTCGTGTAGTCTTGTTCTTTTTACTTCCTTGATTGGGGGGGGTATGAATGGGGAGTGCGTTTTTCTGTGTCTGGTAGTGGGTGCTTGGATGAGGCGATTGTTCAAGTATGATGGGCTGTCTCCGTGTAGGGTTTTAAATAATATGCAGTAGAATTTGAATTGGATTCTTTCTTGGATTGGAAGCCAATGTGAGTTTGTGAAGGCATCCGTAATGTGGTCATGTTTTTTCAATGAGTAGATGAGTCTCAAAGCTGTATTTTGGATTGGTTGGAGTTGTCTAATCGTAGTTGCAGGGCAAGGAAGGAAGAGGATGTTGCAGTAGTCCAATATACCCAGTATTAGAGATTGTACTATAAGTTGAAATTGTGTTCTTTCAAAGAATTTTCGGACTTGTCTCAGGTTTCTCATGATTGCGAATGATTTCTGAATTGTTTTATTTATTTGCGGTTGCATAGTGCAGCATCTGTCTATGGTCATGCCAAGTAGTTTTATGGTGGTTTGGATGGGATATTTGATTGCGTTTATCTCTAAGTTGGTTGTGGTTTGGATCTTGTCATTTTCGAGAAGGATGAATTTGGTTTTGTCTTGGTTGAGTTTAAGTTTGTGATTTTTCATCCAGGTTGTGACTGTTTCAAGTGTTTGGTGAAGTTTGTCTGTCATGGTAGGTTTGGAATGATCGTATGGGATGAGGATGGTGATGTCGTCAGCATAACTATAGGTGGCTATGCCCAGATTGTCCAGATGCGTTCCTAGAGAAGCAGTGTAGAGATTGAAGAGGGTAGGGGATAGTGGAGATCCTTGTGGTACGCCGCAGGGGTTTGACCAGGATTCTGACTTTTCTTTGTTTGATTTTACACTGTAGGTTCTGAGTTTTAGGAATCCTTCAAACCAGGAGTAAACTTTATCTGAAATACCTATTGCGTCTAAGATCTGTAGAAGGATGTTGTGATCCACTAAGTCGAATGCTGCAGTTAAGTCCAGTTGTATGAGAAGCATTTTTTTCCCTGTACTAAGGTGTTGTCTGACGGTATCCATAAGGGAGCCTAGTAGTGTCTCTGTACTGAAGTTTGTTCTGAAGCCTGATTGCATGGGGTGGAGTAGGTTGTGGTCATCTATGTAATTGGTGAGGAGTTTGGCTACTAGGCCTTCTATAATTTTGACATATAGCGGAATTGAGGCTATAGGTCTAAAGTTAGATGGGTGGTTTTGTGGTGCTTTTGGGTCTTTTTGGATTGGGGTGATGACGATTTCGCTGAGGTCAGCAGGGAATGTGCCTTCTGTGAGCGTGAATTGAATCCATTGTAGCATTATGGTGCGGAATTTTACACTAGCGGTGGTGAGGAGATATGAGGGGCAATGGTTGAGGTCACAGGAGGCATGACTGTATTTTTTGTAGAATTTGTTGAGTTCTGACCATTGTATGTTGGGGAATTGAGTCCAAATTCTGTCTGCTGCAGTTGCCTCTTTTCCTGAAGGGTGGATTGTGATTGTGTTTTGATGGGATGGGTTAAGGATGAGAGTGGCTCTGGTGTTGGTAATTTTGTTCTTGAAGTGTTCTGCTAAGAGGGTGGGTGATGGTGGGGGGGGTGTTCGTGGTGGTTGTGTATGGTTTGGTGTCTGTTAATTCTTTCAGGATTTGGAATATTTTTTTGGAATCTTGGGTTTCCGTGCCTATGAGATTAGTATAGTAGTTTTTCCTCTTATCCCTTAGTAGATTTTTGTATTGTTTGTTGATTTTTTTCCAATCGTTTTTTGTTTGATCTTGGTTCTTTTTTCTCCATTTTCTTTCTAATCTTCTACACTGTCTTTTGAGTTGGAGTAATTCATTATCAAACCATTGGTCTGATTTCCTGCTGGTTCTGGTTTTGGTTTGTAGGGGGGCCAGATCATCGAGGATGTTGGTGGACACATTTTTCCAGTGGGAGATGAAGTTTTTTGGGTCGCAGTCTTGTATGGTTTCGTCTACTTTTGACCAAAACGTGGTTGGGTCGATATGTTTGCGTGTGGTATATGTGGTTTTTTTTTTTTGAGGTGTGTGTTTGGTCTTGGTCCAGTTGATGTTGAAGTTAAATGTTATTTAGAGGCTCCAAAGAGTCGAGAGTGGTACGGGTAATGGGATACAAGGTGCCACCTAATTGCATAATTCCAGCAAATAAAAATGGCATTGAGTGTATGTGGGTCATAAGATTTGAGCATCATATTGATCGGTACAGAGGAATAGGTGATATACAGAAGGTCAGTGACTTTGCAAATCTATTCAAAAGATCAGTCATTTCACAAGTCTAATTATTTAACCGAAGTCCATGCAAAATTACACTGAGGTAGTAACGATAGATAGATAGGGTGGGGTGGTAGAGTGTAGCAGGAAAGGCTAGGCAAAGAGATAGGTGAATGTATGCTGTCGCTCTGTTTGAGCCTTTAGAAGAGCGTCTCTCTTGGACTTGATGTTTTGGGCAGTTTTCTGGTAGCTCCAGGCTCTTGTTAAGATCTTTTCCTCAGAATTGCGGAGACTGGAGCCTTCCTGCTCGCACTGTTTCTTCTTTTCTGCCAAAGGTAGTATTGGCATTTCATGTGAATCAGGGGGTCAGTTTGCCTGAGTTCCAATCTACCAGTTCTAAGAAACAGAACTGCATTTTGCTCAAGTTGGACATGAGATGAATGCTTCTTCGCTATCTAGAGGTCACCAGTGAGTTTAGGCTCTCTGACCATCTGTTTGAGCTGACTCATTCATCTAAGTGAGGCGCACCTGTTTCCAGGGCCACGATATCCAGTTGAATCCCCTAAGGCCATTTCGTCAGCCTACATTTTCTATGGGACACAGTCCCCTGTTTCTGTTATGGCACATTTGACTAGAAGTGTAGCTTCGTCGTGGGCTGCAGCTAGTACAGTCTCTCCAGAGGAGATTTGTACAGCAGCGACTTGGTCCATAGTATAAACTTTAGTAAGGTTTTACAGGTTGGATGTTGAAGTATGAGAAGACTCAGCCTTTGGTTCCTCCTTATTAATGGCTGGCACAGTCAGCATGCCCTAGTTCTTTTGGACTTTTCTGGAATAACACACCTATTGCACTGGGAAAACAGATTATGTCCTTACCTTGATAATATCTTTTCCAGTAGATAGGTATGTTAGTCTAGACTCCTGCACTGTCCTTCCAGTGCTTGCCTACTGCTTCTGTATATGCTTATGCTTTTTCAAGTTGTATTTTGGATGCCAGTCAGCCAGGGCCGGATTTAGATGAAAAGAGGCCCTAGGCTATTCCACTTATGAGGCCCTTTCACCTCCCATTTTTAAGTTTGTAAATTACATGAGAGATAATAAAATACATCATTACTGTGATATATATCAATATGTTAAATGAAACATGTTGTTATTGGTACTAACCTTTATAAAAAATGTGACACGGATAATAAATAAAAAAAAGTCGAGAACACTTATTTGGACATTTATTCTCAGCACCATATTCTGGCAATGCCTGGCAACTAAAATTCAATGAAAAGAAATGCAGAGTAATGCATTTGGGGATTAATAATAGGAAGGAACCGTATATGCTGGGAGGAGAGAAGCTGATATGCACGGACGGGGAGAGGGACCTTGGGGTTATAGTGTCCGAAGATCTAAAGGCGAAAAAACAGTGTGACAAGGCAGTGGCTGCTGCCAGAAGGATGCTGGGCTGTATAAAGAGAGGCGTAGTCAGTAGAAGGAAGAAGGTGTTGATGCCCCTGTACAGGTCATTGGTGAGGCCCCACTTGGAGTATTGTGTTCAGTTTTGGAGACCGTATCTGGCGAAAGACGTAAGAAGAATTGAGGCGATCCAGAGGAGGGCGACGAAAATGATAGGAGGCTTGCGCCAGAAGACGTATGAGGAGAGACTGGAAGCCCTGAATATGTATACCCTAGAGGAAAGGAGAGATATGATTCAGACGTTCAAATACTTGAAGGGTATTAACGTAGAACAAAATCTTTTCCAGAGAAAGGAAAATGGTAAAACCAGAGGACATAATTTGAGGTTGAGGGGTGGTAGATTCAGGGGCAATGTTAGGAAATTCTACTTTACGGAGAGGGTAGTGGATGCCTGGAATGCGCTCCCGAGAGAGGTGGTGGAGAGTAAAACTGTGACTGAGTTCAAAGAAGCGTGGGATGAACACAGAAGATTTAGAATCAGAAAATAATATTAAATATTGAACTAGGCCAGTTACTGGGCAGACTTGCACGGTCTGTGTCTGTGTATGGCCGTTTGGTGGAGGATGGGCAGGGGAGGGCTTCAATGGCTGGGAGGGTGTAGATGGGCTGGAGCAAGTCTTAACAGAGATTTCGGCAGTTGGAACCCAAGCACAGCACCGGGTAAAGCTTTGGATTCTTGCCCAGAAATAGCTAAGAAGAAAAAATTAAAAAAAAAAGAAAAAAAAAATTTTTTAATTGAATCAGGTTGGGCAGACTGGATGGACCATTCAGGTCTTTATCTGCCGTCATCTACTATGTTACTATGTATATATAGTACTTGTAACAATAACTAATCAAACATAACACACAACATTGCCCCTTCCTATGTCCATAGTACCCCCAGTGCGTCCTTTCTCACCTCACCCCCCCTCCGATGCCCGCCTGCCTCCCATCCCCCTTCCATTGAACACCCCCCCATGCCATCCTGCTTGCCTGCCTTCCATTAAACCCCCCACCCCCCCTGCGATGCCAGCCTGCCTGCTTCCCATCCCCCTTCCACTGAAACCCCCCATCCCACCCCCCCCATGCCAGTCTGGGCCACCCTATCCTGATGGATCCACGTTTTGCCTCTTTCCCCGCGGGGCTGGGCTTTGCCCAGCTGTTTCCGGACTGATGTTTTTCCCTCCCCGATCCTCCTCCCAGGGCGAGAAAAAGAAAGGGAGAAGCCGAGTCGGCGCCCCGTTGCAGCCGGAGCCAGTTCCGATCCCGAAGCGTAGAATTTCTCCTTATTTTCGGTTCAGTGTTTTAGTGTTCACTGTTTTTAGAATAGTGTAATTTTAATTTTGCTAACAATTTGAATGTAGGCCCCTCTTGATCTTGAGGCCCTAGGCTGAAGCCTAGTTAGCCTATAGGAAAATCCAGCCCTGCAGTCAGCCCTTTGGACTCTGACAAATATTGTCTGATATGTTTTAGCATCTACAGGGGTATTTCTTGAACTCCTTTGATGCTGCTGTTGGCTGTTGCTGGTTCATTACATATTACAGTGTTTATGTTAAAGCAGAAGAGTTGTATTGTTGGGGCATCCCCTCTTTGTCCTTACTTCACATAATTGATTGGAGCTCTAGCATTCTTAGGTACTACCTGCAGGTGGCAGTAGAGCTTACAGTGAAGTAGGAGGGACACAGAAAAAAATCCAGAGTGGATTGCTTCTGCAGATGGCTTGCGGCCAAGGGGAGATAACCCGCTTGTCTAGAATGACACACCTATCTACTGGAAAATATATTTTCAAAGTAAGGACATAATCTCTTTCTCTTGTTAATCTATAAACTGCATCCAAGCTGGCAAAGGGCCAGGAAATAGAATTGTAATACGTAAGTTCAGTATTTTATATAATGGCCAAGAATGTTAATGGCTCAGTTGCTAGGAATATCTGTGTTAGATTCAAAGAGTAGGTAAATCAGGACAAACCAAGAGTAAACAATTTTACAATGATAGTGTACTGCAGAAGATAAAACTCTGGGAGCAGCCTACAGAGAGAGGGAGAGAGAGACTTCTGGGCTGTGCCAGTGCTCCGTCTGGCACAGTTCTAGGATGAAGAAAAAAGTAGCCAGTTAGAGCTTGCCAGTGTAAGACAAATCTTCTAATAAGGAAAAGGAACTTTAGTTATCCCTGAAAGCAGTCATAGCCCTAGACTTTTTCTTCTTTGGGATGAGGTCAGGCACTAAGGGCCTCTTTTACAAAATCATGGTAGCAGATCCCCTGTGGCAAATCCATCAAAGACCATTCAGTTCCTATGGACTTTGGTGCATTTGCTGCTTGAGAATTGCTCCTGTGGCTTTGTAAAAGGGGCCCTATAAGACTTAATACAGCAACCAGTTGGAACACCTGTCATTTTGGGAGCTTATTTATGTGGAGTTTTATTCTTAGTGCTGTTTTGTCTTTTCAAAATTCCAGCCCTGGTTAGAGGGACTTTGTTTCAGTGTCTTCCTACAGGTTTTCTTCACTAGCTGAAGCAGGGATAAACCCAAGGAAATACTGGAGTCAGTTAATTGGTAAACTGAAATCTAACTTGTGCAAATCTTTTGCTTAATTCGTCAGTGCATGCCTTATCTTTTTGCTTTCAATGTGCTGATTTATGCCTGTGTGTGTTGGCAGTGCTATAGAAATGATAAGTAGTAGTAATGGTTGCTTAATAGGATTGGGGAAATGCTAGGTACAGATAAGAAATATAAAATTAGTCGCATGCTCAAAGCTTTCCAACCTTCTGTTAGTCTCCAAAACTGAATCCAGGCCTTGGTATACAGATTTCCAAGGTGAAGTCAGGAGCCTGAAAATGTACCAGATTCAAGCATCTGGCACTGGGGCACTGTTGGCAGGTAGACTGGAGCTCTGGGGGTTAGCTATGGAATTATAGGAAGGAGGTTCAGTCTGAAGAATGGAGAATTGCATGTATCAGTCTTTCAATGTTGTGAAACTGATAAGTCTTAGATGAATTAGTACCTTGATTTAGGTTCCACAAAGGTATGTGCTAAGTGGCAGATTCTATAAGTGGGTATTCTCAATGTAGGCAGTGGTAGGCGTCCAACCACTGTCTAGCAGCCAATTGGGATGAACATACCCCCCTCCCCAGAGGCAGGATACCTATACTGCAGGCATTTGTTGCTTTTGAGGGAGGTGCATCAAAACACTTAAGCTTTCCCAAGGCTGGACGTGGGTTCACCTGGAAGTGGCCTTGTGTGAGCTTAAGCGCGACAGATGCCTGAAATGTAGGCCAGCAAAATGCTGGCCTACATTTCAAATAGACACACTGCTGAGCTGCCACAATCAGCTGACCACTGTGGCAGGAAACTCAAAGTCCCCTGGCAGAAGGGATGCCCACTCCCTCCTGCCGGAACCGCAGACCCCCCCCCAAAAAAAAAACTCCCCCAGCAGGAGGGATGTCCATTCCCTTTTGCTGCCACCCCCCTTGGAAGTTCCCAACACTCTCTACCGGCAACACCCCCCTACAGCCCCCCCCACTCCCCCAAGCCTGGGAGTGTATCTGGGAAGGAGGCCTAAGATTCCAATAGGCCCAGGTGCCTAAGTCCCCACCTGTGGGAGAGGCCTTAGGCATCTGAGCCAATCAGGGCCTTAGAAATCTCCCCGGTGCATCCCAGAATGCACTGGGAAGGGGAAGGCCTGTCATTTAAAAGTGGTGAGCCTGCCGACTGGAGGGTATAAGCATTTCTCCAGCCAGACATTCTACTACAGAGGTATGGGGGTGGGGAGGGGAGGTGTTGGAGGTCTTAGAGGTGCCAGGGGAGCTCTTAGGTTTGGGGGAGTGTTAGGGGATCTGATGGGGTGTATCACCAGTTGGGGGGATTGGGAACTTCCAGGTTGGTGGCGGCAGGAGGGAGTGGGCATCCCACTTGCTGGGGAACTTCTCTGAGGGGAAGGGGATCTGCTGTTCCAGCAGGAGGGAGTGGGCATCCCTTCTGCTGGGTCCCTGCAGCAGTCGCTCAGCTGATCAAAGCAGAGGTGTTTCCCCTCAATTAGCTGAGCCAGCAGGTCTCCCCGAAGCCATGGATTCGGGGAGGCCTGCCAGCTCAGTTGATTGGGGATTCCCTTGCCGTGATCAGCTGATGGCAAGGGATCCCTGATCAGACAGGTGGGGTGTTAAGCAGGCATCTTTCCATTAGGGCAAACACAATTCTGTATAGGACGCTGGTGTGCGATTCTCAGCTGCTTCTTAGGCGGCTGCTGGGACCGGCATCCTATACAGAATTACCCCCTAAGTGCCAGGTCTATAATGGCATCTGGGTGTGCCTTATTTATAATTCACTTTACCACTAAACAGTTGCATTGTGAAGCATAAGGAGTCAGTAATTGTGATAGATATGGTGGAAGCCCTGAACGATGAACCTTATGTACTGGGATCAAAATGTTATTTTGTAGTTGACTTGTAACCAGTGCTCTTGGCAGAGTAAATGACAATATCAAATTTGCAGAAATTGGTGACAAGTTTTACAGCCATGATCTGCACTTTTTGTAGTTGTCAGATGTCTGATACATGAATCCCACTTAGCAAGGCATTATAATCATCAAAGTGACTAATGATGAAAGAATGAACTAAGATACGGAAAACTTCCTGAGTATAGATGTCTGAGTATTATCACTAGTGGCCAAAATTGTGGAAATACCTAGCATTTTAGACATTACGCTTAAAAAAACATGGCTTTAACATCATAACTGTATTTAATGCATATATTTTTGACCAGCTAAGGAGGTGGCGGTACTAGCCCCACTAGGAAACAGCGATCACAACACGATCCAGTACAGGCTAGAAATTGGATCATCAAAGGTGAAAAGAACTACAACGACTGTTAGTGCATCCCTATCAAAAAAGGGAATTATGATGCCATGAGGAAAATGGTGGGAAAGAAACTCAACGACAGCGCAAGGAAGATGGAGTCCGTAGAAAATGCCTGGACCATACTCAAGGGCACAGTGCACGAAGCACAGAACCTGTGCATCCCCAAGAACAGGAAAGGGTGCAAAAAAAATAGAACAAAAAACCCAGTGTGGATAACAAATGCAGTGAAAAAGGCGATAAGTGACAAGAAAACATCATTCAAAAAATGGAAAAAGGACAAAACAGAGGAGAACCAAAAGGAACACAAAAAACACCAAAAGGAGTGTCATCGAGTGGTTAGGAAAGCAAAAAAAGAATATGAAGAGAGACTGGCAGGGGAAGCAACAAACTTCAAATCATTCTTCAGGTATGTTAAGGGGAAGCAACCAGCAAGGGAGGAAGTGGGACCCTTGGATGATGGGGACAGAAAGGGAGTGGTAAAAGAGGAAAAGGAGATAGCTGACAGGCTAAATAAGTTCTTCACGTCAGTTTTCATGAGGGAGGACACAACCAACATTCCGGAGCCCAAGGAGATTGTAAAAGGAGAGCAGGATGAAAATCTGATCCAGCTAGAGGTGAGCAAGGTGGATGTCCTCAGGCAGATAGACAGGCTAATGAGCGACAAATCGCCAGGTCCGGATGGCATTCACCCAAGGGTACTCAAGGAACTAAGGAACGAAATAGCTGAGCCACTTCGACAAATATGCAACCTATCCCTAAAAACTGGAGAGATTCCGGAAGACTGGAAAATAGTAAATGTCACGCTCATCTTCAAGAAAGGCTCAAGGGGAGATCCAGGAAACTACAGGCCGGTGAGCTTGACCTCGGTCCCGGGAAAGATGATGGAAGCACTGATTAAAGACAGCATCTGGGAACACATCGACAACTATGGGCAGCTAAAGTCGAGCCAGCATGGCTTCTGCAAGGGCAGGTCATGTCTCACAAACTTATTATACTTCTTTTGAAAGGTCACTTGGACACACAAAGTCAGAGGCATGAAGAAGTACAAGTTTTATTCACAGCATGCATGCTGGACCCCTGAGCTCCAAGCTGGCTCAGAAGTGCCGAAACCAGGAAGTTACAGAGATATTTATTCATTTTTCTGGCTATACAACTGAATTCTAGAAAAAGCTTTTCACGTGTTACTTTTCTTAACACTCATTGGTTCTAAGCTCACACTAGCAGGTCACTAGCAGGACACTTATCTAACTCTTGCAGGTAAATGTACAGAAGGGCAGGGTACATCATGGCTCAAACTCTTATCTATTCAGCTTACAATGTGGTAAGGTAGGGACATACATTTTAGGCAGATGCAGTCAATAGATTATACACTCTTTTCAGCTATGTAGGCCAGAGCAATATTTTAAACAACAGTTAACTATTTCATGACCCTACATTCCCCCCTTTCAGGCTGGCGTACCTAAGGAGCCAAGCCTGACAAAATAAAGTTAGGGGTCAGGAAAGTCGGGGTCCCCAGTGGGTAAGGGACGATACTGGGAGAGGGCAAGGGCCAATTCAGCAGTGGAACGTTTGATAACAGAGTCCATAGTTCAGTGGAGCAGCTTTATGGCTATGGGGACCATACAGGGCAGGCAGCAAAGGAGCAGAGAAGACAGGGCAGCAACCAGCAAGATGATCTTCAATGCTGAACCAGAGGGCAACCAGGAGCTGAAGGTACCAGAGATCCAGTCTGCAGTAAGGTCACGCTAGGTCTGGTCAGGAACATGAGCCAGTTTGGTGATACGATCCACATCGTTCTCAATCACTTTACTCAAGTTCAAGGCAGCAGTTGGAGAGGTTGAATTTATCACAGGCACAGCAGCTAGTAAATAGTCCAAAGCTAGACGATTCTGATAAATAGCAGTGTGCATTTTAGCTTCCGCTCTGCCAATGGTACTCAAAGCTCGGGAGGTCTCATTGGTTATCAGTTCAAGTACAGCTTATAGACAAATAATGCAGTTCAGCATATAGATTGGGGTCTGATAGCCCCAGGTGTCATCCTCGGTCCACGTGGCAGGTCCATAAGCAGCAATGATCCATTCTGCAGGCCAGTCATCACCCCATTCACCTATTTTAAGGGAATTGGTGGAAGTAGACTGCTTTTGGCGACCTCTGGTGTTGAATACAGGGGCTCCCAGGTGTTCACCATCGGGAAGAAGCTGGGACGAATCATGCAAAGCACACATGTACCAGTCTAGTTAGCAGGCAATCAAGAATAGGCAAACAGATCACAGAGCCAGTATCAACTATCAGGAGCTGACCATAATTCATAGGAAGTTCCATTAAGCAGTGTCTGAAGGGCTGAAGACAGTGGGAAGCAACAATGGAGGTTGACAAGGCCCATCGTGAAGGTCGTGGACCTGACGTAAAAGTGAGGGTCTGTGAAGTCAGGTTTAACATGTCCAGCTGCATTGCCTCCCATAGCCACTGTTCTCCCATACCAGTCCCTCCTCATACAAAATAATTGCTAACATTAAGAGTCTGACCTATAGTTTCAGCAAACTATATAAACAGATTTCTAGTGATTACAGGATATTAGTATCTACTTTCATAATTTCATAAAACTGGGGAAACACCACAGAGTGATAGACAGGAGCACATGAGTGGGATACAATTCGGACATATACATCAGTACCTGGGTCTCACCTTTTACCATCAATATACAATGCCATGCAGTCTCTGGCCTTCTGGACTTGGACATTGGCATTCCAGTTATATGGGTCAGTGATAGTGAAAACCATGGGATTACAGTAGCCTGTAGTACACAAGGGGCCGGAGCTAGGACCTATAGTAAGGGAGGCAGACGGGGTATTCTTTCTCATAAAGGACAGGCTCCACCATTAGTGAAGGTTTCCTCATAGGGGCAGTTCTTAAAGGCATCAGGTTATACAGACCTATATACTTAGCACATTTGGTATAATAACGCTGTCAATCTAGGGAGCCACACAAAACTGAATTAGGGGTAGTACCATGACCTTGAGAAACATCAAATAGCACACATGTATCACAATACAAAGACACCGGGCGAGTGGGGTCTACAATAAGAGTCTAGTTGATAAGTGGACCCTCAACATCATCAATGCAGATTTCCGCCCACTTTTAAACTTCATCACCAGTTGGTTGGAAACAGAAAATACCCTCAAATGTTTGACACTTTCTGTACTTAACTCCTTCATGCAAACAAACATCAGGCAAAGGGGCTGCACTTGTTAAGTACAAAATACAGAAGAAAGAAACATAAGTGAGGGCAACACAAATATCAGATATATACTAACATAGGAAGCTCATTTTTCTTTCAGGCACAACTTAGAAAACTTCAAACAGTTATACTCAAGACACTTGCTAAAGGCAGTGTGAACCACAGGCAGTCAATTAAACTCAAACACTTATAAAGAATTATATTCAGAACACCTGATAAGTACAGTGGTAAATATTCAGAACTTTTGAGGTCTTAGAAAGCTTCAGCTGAAGATCCGTGTTGTAGTGGAACCAAGTTTCATGTCCGGACACCTTTGACAACTGTAAGAGAAGAAATTAGGACAGTAAAAGGACCTATCCACCTAGGTTTCAGGGGGTCTGACTTCCAAGTTTTAGCCATACTGTATTTACAGGGACATACCCATGGACTTGTGTAGCTATCGATAGTGGGGCCCTTTCCAGGACCCATTTGTGGAGCTCTTAAAGGGCTTTAGCTAAAGACTGGACCTGACTCTGGAGGATATCTGATTCCAGAGTAGCAAAGGAAGCAGGATCTGGGTTCACAATGGGTGGTGGCCGGCCGGACATGAGCTCAAATGGGGCTTAGATGGGATGCATCTAATCTGAAAAAGAACAGAAGGCAGCAGGACAGGTCAGGACAGATTAGTTTCTTCAATTCATTTTGTGAGAAGGGTCTTAAGAGTTCTGTTTATTCTTTCGACCTGACCAGAGCTCTCAGGATAGTAAGCAGCATATAATTTCTATTCAATTTGGAGGGCCTGAGCAATTTGTTGGACAACATCGGCAATGAAAGCAGGGCCATTGTCACTGCCTATAAAAACAGGGAAACCAAAGCACGGAATTATTCAGGAGGTGTTTGGTTACTTCCCTGGCGCGTTCAGTGCAAGTAAGGAAGGCTTTGACCCATCTAGTCAGGGTGTCTGTGAAGACTAGGAAGTGACTGAGGGAACGGGAAATGGGCATGTGGGTAAAATCTACAGACAGAACCTGCATCGGATATGTTCCAATAGGTTGGTATCCAAGAGGTGGCAGTCATCTGATTGGGAATTTTATTCTAGAACAGACAACACACTGTCGGACCGTATTCCGGACTAGCTGATCAAGGTGATTGATAAAGAAATGTCTCTTGAGAGTCATTTTCATAGCGGGTTCCTCAGAGTGTGCCAGATCATGGCATCTTTTGACAATCGTGAGGGCCAGGTGTTGAGGAATGAATATGAGGGTACCCGCTGTGCTTGCGTTTGAAGTATCAGTGTGTGGGTCTGGATTGGCACTTGAATTGGCGCATTTTGTATCCACCCCTCTTTCAGGATAGACTGGCCCAAAATAATGCATGCCCAAGTCTGTTCCTGAGAAGCGTACTGGGGTGTAAGGGAATCCAGAAAAGGAATGATTGTATACAGAGGAGCCGAAAGAGGGGGCAGAGACTGGCAGCTCGGGCTGTGTGGTCGGCAAGGGCATTGCCACGAGAGACAAGGTCCGTCACGCATCTGTAAGCATGGCAGTGCATAACAGAAACACGTGAGGGTAGTTGTACGGCCTCAAGAAGGTCAAGAATGAGGGGAGCATGATGGATCAGGCGGCCGGAGGCTGTAATGAAACCTCGATATTTCCAGATGGCCCTATGGGAATGCAAGTTAAGGAAAGCATATTTGGAGTCAGTATATATATTGCAAGACTGAGAGGCAGAGTGGCGCAAGGCAGAAGTGAGGGCATACAGCTCAGCTTCATGAGCAGAAGGGCCAGAGGGCAGGGGCCTGAGTCAGAAGTTTTTGGAGGCAGCGAAAAGACCGCTCCTGAAGTTGGGTCCAGACAAAAGGGGCTGAGTCAGCGCCTTTGGTGGAATCATACAGAGGACGAGCAATAGTAGAGAAATCAGGGATCCAGATGGGACAGTATCCTGCAATACTGAGAAAGGTGCTCAGAGCCTTGCAGTTATCAGGGACAGGGAGACTACAGACAGCCTGGTGTAGGAAGGGACCTGGTACCCTTGGAGATTTGAAAGCCAAGGTAGGTGACACGAGGAAGGCATACTTGAAATCAATGTAAATATGGCCACAGGAAAATTTAAAAGGCAGACCCACTATCTGAAAGACTCAGATAAATAATAATAATAATAACAGTTTATATACCGCAATACCGTGAAGAGCTATGTGGTTTACAAAAGATTAGAGAAGGTACAAAATAATTGAACTTAAGATGTGTACTAACACATAAGAATTGTTCTCAATCCCTATTCTATATCAGGTTCCTACCCCAAAGAGCTGACTTATAAAATTAAGCTAAATGCAGTTCTGGATCCACCCACTAAGCAGGGTAGTCTGACACAAGCGCTCTCTAAAGCAGCAGTCCCTTCACTATCAGCTGACTGGCAAAAATATTTACTTCAATTCAAAAGCATTCCTAAAAATTACATTCTTATACCTAAACTTACATTTTTTATATACAGAAATACAAAACAAAGATTGGAATATACAGTAAAACTTTGGATTGCAAATAACTTGGTTTGCAAGTGTTCTATAAGACAAGCAATGATTAAATTTTAACTTGCTATACCAGCAACGTCTTGCAATACACGTACATACAGTATAGAAGCATCACATTTTCACAACTGAGCCAATGGTTCCTCTCTATATGACGCTGCAGGAATGCAGTGACTGTTCCAAACGAGCAAGGGCTTGCAATACAAGTATGTATATTTTTGTACACGAGTGCCCTGGAATACAAGCCTACTTCTGGAACAAATTATGCTCCCAAACCAAAGTTTTACTGTACTCACAAGTTTAAATATTGTTCATTTTTATTTTTTTTTTTTTTACAATCAACATGGGTCTCAGTAGAGACTTACTCCCCCTTCCTACAGAATTTCACAAAGGAGAGAGAGTTACTTAAAGATCAAAGAGATCAAATTACAGATGTAGTCCTTTTCAGAATTTTTAAATTTAGACAAATAACTACTAAATTTGGACAAAGAACTTCTTTTTAGCATGGAATATAAGTTCCAGAAATCATACTTTTCGTTTATATGCATTTCTGAATATGCATATACATTTTATAATATAGCCAAAAACTTCAAATGCAAAACCACTTATCTGTTTCAGGAGAAACCACATTGGAAGTGCTACACACTTCATGGCCCTTATCAGCACAAAAGGAAAAGTACTCTCTTCTCATGCTGTGAACAACTGACAGTTTAAACTTCACTGATACATTTGAACAGACAGAAGTCATAAAGAACCCGGGATACTGCAGGACTTGGGAATCAGATGAAGGGAAGAATTTGGCAAGTTCTGAAGCAAGGGCAGTGCTGAATAGAGAGGGGGTAATTTTAAAGCCCTGGGGTAGACGGGTCCAGGTTACTTAGGAGGTTTGTCCAGTGGAAGAGTTTTCCCATTGGAATGCAAAAATTGGCTGACTGGAAGAGGAACTGACAGCAAACGAATGCATAAAAACCTGACGAATTATGTCCTCTTCCAGGGAGCCAGAGGGGGCCAGCCCACACCAAATATCGGCCATTCTAACTGGCACAGACAAATAAGGGTTGATTTGTTAAGTATAATCAAAGACAAATTCCTTTTTTAAAATTAGCTAACATATCAAGGGATCCCCACAGGTAGACAGACATCCCCCCATTGTGCAATGGAGGACAAAAACACTTCCCTGAATTCCTGGCCCCGCCCATCTCTGGACTAGGGAAACGCAGTACTAACAGGTCCACACTCGCTTCGTCCTCAAGGACGTCTCAGACACTCTCAAACACACAAAACACAACAGATTTCAGTTCAGTTACTCAACCAGAAAATAACAGTTCCTAGAATCCCTTTCCCACGACTTCAGCGACAGATCACGTGGCTTACTAGGCAGGAGACGAGAGACAGGATAGGGATGATCAATCCCCACTTACCAGATAGTGGCCACTCCAGGTACAGATACAGATACAGATTCTTGTACTTTAAACTGAGACTAGATAAGTCAGTTGAAGCGGTCCAACGTCCTGAGGTCTGCCAACCCCCCAAAAGGAAGGCAGCCGGCTAAGCAGACATATCAGCCGTAGGACCAGAAACAAGTGACCAATCGAGTAACCAGTGGTCAAGAGACCTTCAAGTCCCTGTTCGGGCGCCAAATGAAAGGTCACTTGGACACACAAAGTCAGAGGCATGAAGAAGTACAAGTTTTATTCACAGCATGCATGCTGGACCCCTGAGCTCCAAGCTGGCTCAGAAGTGCCGAAACCAGGAAGTTACAGAGATATTTATTCATTTTTCTGGCTATACAACTGAATTCTAGAAAAAGCTTTTCACGTGTTACTTTTCTTAACACTCATTGGTTCTAAGCTCACACTAGCAGGTCACTAGCAGGACACTTATCTAACTCTTGCAGGTAAATGTACAGAAGGGCAGGGTACATCATGGCTCAAACTCTTATCTATTCAGCTTACAATGTGGTAAGGTAGGGACATACATTTTAGGCAGATGCAGTCAATAGATTATACACTCTTTTCAGCTATGTAGGCCAGAGCAATATTTTAAACAACAGTTAACTATTTCATGACCCTACACTTTGAGGGGGTAACCAGCCAGGTGGATAAAGGGGAATCCATAGATATCATTTACCTTGACTTCCAAAAAGCCTTCGACAAGGTGCCACACGAAAGACTACCAAGGAAGCTTTGGAACCATGGGGTGCAAGGGGAGGTCCACCAATGGATCAAAAACTGGCTGGCGGACAGGAAACAGAGGGTTGGAGTAAAGGGACATTACTCAGACTGGCAATGGGTCACGAGCGGAGTTCCACGGGGTCGGTGCTGGGACCGCTCCTATTCAATATATTCATTAACGACCTGGAGGCAGGAACAAAATGTGAGGTTATTAAATTTGCAGATGACACCAAACTATATCGCAAGGTCAATAACATGGAGGACTGCGAAGATCTCCAAAAAGATCTGACAACACTGGAAAAATGGGCCAAAAAGTGGCAAATGAGTTTCAACATAGGGAAATGCAAGGTCATGCATATAGGGAAAAACCCCCCGATGTTCACTTACAAAATGGGGGGATCAGCGCTAGGGGTGAGCGACCTTGAAAGAGACCTGGGAGTGATGGTAGACACAACATTGAAGGCGTCGGCGCAATGTGCCACGGCCTCAAGGAAAGCAAACAGAATGTTGGGTATCATTAAGAAGGGTATCACGACCAGGACAAAGGAAGTCATCCTGCCACTGTATCGTGCTATGGTGCGCCCGCACCTGGAGTACTGTGCTCAGTTCTGGTCGCCATACCTCAAGAAGGACATGGAGGTACTTGAGAGGGTCCAGAGAAGAGCAACTAAGCTAATAAAGGGCATGGAGGACCTCTCATATACTGACAGACTGAAAAAGCTAGGGCTTTTCTCCCTGGAAAAGCGGAGACTTAGAGGAGACATGATAGAAACCTTCAAGATCATGAAGGGCATAGAAAAAATAGACAGGGACAGATTTTTCAAATTAAGGGGATCAATAAGTACAAGGGGGCACTCAGAGAAATTGAAAGGGGAGAAGTTTAGAACAAACGCCAGGAAGTTCTTTTTCACACAGAGGGTGGTGGATACATGGAACGCGCTACCAGAGGATGTGATAAACAGGAGCACGCTACAGGGGTTCAAAGAAGCTTTGGATAGGTACTTGGAAGACAAAGGGATTGAGGGGTACAGATAAGAGTAGAGGTAGATTATAGGGATGGGATTAGAGGTATATTACAAAATTAATCAGGGACCACTGTTCAGGCACTAGGCCTGATGGGCCGCCGCGGGAGCGGACCGCTGAGCAAGATAGACTTCTAGTCTGACTCAGCGGGGGCAACTTCTTATGTTCTTATGTTCTTAATGCTGTTTATAAGCTACCCAAGCTAATAAAGATAATTTGTCCAGTTGTCTCACTAGTAGCGCGTTTCTTAGCCTTGATTACTGGCTCACATCTTCTTGGCATGCTGTCCACAAGTCTTCAGAGATCAATAAGTGTTATTATGTGGAAACAGGAGTTGATTATTGCTACTATCAGCTCATGTTTGTTGGATGGTCGCTTTGCAGAACTTCTCTCTTTAATCTGGTTCAGCGATTCTCATTGAGGTTGAGATGTGGGCTGTTTCCTTGCCAGTCCAGCAAATCAACCATGTACTCTTTGAACCAGGTGAGACATTTCTTGGCTGTGTGGCATGGGGCGCCATCTTGCTGAAAATGAATGGTCGACTAGCACCAAAGATGTCTCCGGCTGAGGGCAGGCCCTTGTGCTGAAGGACCTCCTTTATGTATTTGCCAGAATTTATCACTCCATCAAGCACCTGCAATCGACCCACATCATCTGTGGACATGCTTCATGGTGGCAGTATTACTCTGGCAAGAAGGCCTTGCTCAGTCACTGATGAGCATAGTGGCCACCGCCACTGCCAAATATGGAGAATGGAGATTCAGATCTCATTACTTCACAACACCTTCTTCTACTGCTCTGTGACCCAGCTGGCATGCTCTTCAGCCCAGTTCAAACATTTATAACGCTGAACTGCAGTGAGGAAGGGCTTTTTCCTGGAAATTCTTGCTTGCAGATCTATTTTCACCAGTCCCTGGCAAACGATCTGGCCTGACACCAACAAACCTGTTTCGGACAGTGACTTATTGATGCCAGTAGCAGTTAATTTCCAATTCTGTAGAGCCATTTTCACTATCTTATCAGTCTGAGGTGTTGTAACCTTTTTCTGGTCCCTTCTAGCCTTGTTTTTGATGCTTCTAGTCTCTTCAAAGTGCTTGCAGTGTGCACCTGGCTGGTGACACAACTTGAACAATTTTGGCTGCAATCTCTCAGTAACTGTAGCCTTCTTTTCTTAAGGTTATGGCTGTTGCTCTCTTTTTAGGTGACCAGTCAAGACTCTTCTGCAAATTTAGCGTGCAGCTGTAATTTTAGTGCATTTAGACAATGAATATTCATTTAATTCAATTAAATCACAACTAATGAAAAATAGCAATTCAAAATTTGTCAAATTGCACAACAGGCCTTTAGACAACACCCACAAGTTGTGTCAGCAACATCAGAGCATCAAAACTTAACACATAAATAGCCTACTGTACTGTACTGTCCCCTCCAGGGATTCAAGACAAAGTTAGACAAATTCCTGCTGAACTGGAACGTACGCAGGTAGGGCTAGTCTCAGTTAGGGCGCTGGTCTTTGACCAGAGGGCCGCCGCGTGAGCGGACTCCTGGGCACGATGGACCACTGGTCTGACCCAGCAGCGGCAATTCTTATGTTCTTATGTATGCGCTCAAAATCTAAGCCATGCATGTAAGTAACTGGAGAAACAGTTGAATAATGTTCTGTGATCTTGAAAATCTTGAAGTGTTTCCACAATTTTGGCCACTGAATATAACATCCTAAGTTTATAGAAAGAGGAGTGTACCATATTGGATCTTTGTTATCTAAAGTTTAGATGTTGGTCAAGAACTCGGGGCCATAGCAAGCTATAATGTGCCTCGTGTTACTTGACAAAACAGCAGTAAGGCAAAACAAGAAGAAACACACATGGGGCCGCTGTGCTCAGGCACGCACTTTCGGCTCTGCCGGTCCTCTATCCTGGAGCAGGAATTGATGTCGGAGGGAGCAGAGGATCGGCAGAGCCAACAGCGTGCACCTCAGCACTACAGCCCCTTGTGTTTCTTCTTGTTTTGCCGTTACTGCTTTAGGCCGGAAGAAGCAGTAGCAGTGGCAGTGCAATGGAAAGGAGATGGGACTGGTGGTTGGGAAATTAACAGGAGCAGTTGCAAGCTGGGAAAGGTGAAAGCACAACCTGTGTAATTGTGCCCTAGATAACTGCACCCTGTGCAGCTGCACTGCTTGCATAGCCCTTTGAATGGCCATCCAAGAACTACACCCAATCAGGGTCTTCGGCTCCTCCCCTGCATCACAAGATGCATTGAGTGGGGAAAGCCCTGTCATTTGCAGCACGCAGCCCTGTAGGCAGGAGAGAGTGAGCTTCCTTCCTACTGTTTGCTCTTCCGAAGTTACAAGGGGGGGAGGTTCCGGGGATGTGTGTGTGCATGGGGGGGGGGGGGGTACAGGAATTTTGGGGGGATGGGGGACGAAGATGTGAGTGCATGTCGGGGGAGGTCCAGGATGTCGGAAGGATGTGAGGGATATCAGGAGGATGTGGGGAATGTCAGTAGGAGATCCGGGATGTTGTGGGGGATGTTAGGAAGATGTGGGGGATGTCAGCGGGAGGTCTGGGATTTTGGGAGGATGTGGGGGATATCAAAAGATGTCGTGGGGAGGGATGTAGGGCTCCGTGGCTCAGCTGATCCTGGCAGGGGAATCCCCATCAGCTGAGCCACCAGGAATCCCTGAAACTGGCTCAGCTGATGGGGATTCCTTCTGCCGCGATCAGACAAGGTAGTTGGTGGGTATGTCTACAAAAATTGCTTTTGTATGTTTTTCACGTGGACATTTTTATTTTTGAAAATGGGCAAAAAAGGTCCTAAGGACCAAAACTTATACCTAACTCATTATCAAAAATAAAAGATAGACCTTTGGCAGCTTTGAAAATGGACATTTTTCCTGCTGGGTTTGTGGACGTCTTGCACAAAACTTTCAACCTCAGACTTAGGCACATTTTTGATTATGCCCCTCCACTGAAAGTTGTTAATACGAGGCGTCATACTATTTTTTTCAGTGACTGCTCCTCAGTCTTGGAATGATCTCCCACTGTATATAAGACAGGAAAAGAATTTAGACAAATTCAAGACCAAACTTAAAAGTTTCCTTTTTAATGATGCTTTTAGTGAATTATTAATTTTTTTTATCTCTCTTTATCTTATATTTCCTTTTTTTCATTTTTGTCTTCCCTCCTAATGTTTTTACCTTATTATATGAAATTTAATATTGATTGTAACCTTTAAATAATTTCCCTGTTGTTTTGATATTGTATTTACAAATTATTTAATTTAAATGATTTAATCTATGTGTAAGAATATCTATATCTTTTTTAACTCAATATGATAAACTGTATGTCTTTGTATTATGTTACGCATATTTTAGATATTTTTAACAATTTGTACATCGCCTAGAATGTTGAATAGGCAATTAATCAAACTATATAATAAACTTGGAAACTTGGAAACTTGGATTTATAGGTTTATTAAAACATTTGTACAGTATCTACTATTCTAGGCAGATAACAATAAACGCACACAATACTTTTTTACAGAAAGGGTGGTAGATGCATGGAACAGTCTTCCAGAAGAGGTGGTGCAGACAGAGACTGTGTCTGAATTCAAAAGGGCCTGGGATAGGCACGTGGGATCTCTCGGAGAGAGAAAGAGATAATGGTTACTGCGAATGAGCAGACTAGATGGGCCTTTTGCCCTATATCTGCCATCATTTTTCTATATTTCAATTAAAATATATGGCTTAATGTACAATCAGGGCCGGATTACCCAATAGGCCAACTAGGCATGTGCCTAGGGCTCGAAATAGTCAGGGGAGCCCATTGAAGGACGACATACCAGACGGCAACGGGCCCCCCTCTTCCCTCCACGGCAACGGGCCCCCACCCGACGACAACGCCGGCCTTCCCCCAGCATCGACCGACGGCAATGCAGCCAATGAAGTTCGAAGAAAATCCCGCGATGACTGTGTCTGCTGGAAGAAGTGACGTCGGAAGGGGATGGACCGGAAGACGCAGTCATCACAGGATCTTCTTAGAGCTTCATTGGCTAAATTGCCGTCGCTCGATGCTGGGGGGAGGGCTGGCATTGTTGTCGTCAGGTGGGGGCCCTTTGCTGTGGGGGGGGGTGGCGTTGTTGTCGTTGGGTGGGGGCCCGTTGACGTGCAGGGAGGGAAGAGGTGGGCCCGTTGCTGTGGGGGGGGGGGCACATTGCCGTTGCTGTGTGGAAAGGGTGGTGGAGGGAGAGAAAGGGGGCATAAGTTGATGGAATTGGTGTGTAGGGAAAGGGGGAAAACAAGGGAGAAGGATACTGGATGGATTTAGGCTGGAGGGAAAGAAAGGGGGCAGATGCTGATGGAAGCGGGGGAAGAGAGAGAAGAGATTGAAATGTCAAACCATGGGGGTGGGAGAGAGAAGGGAAGAAGAGGAGAGGAGAGAGATTGGAGGAGGGAATGGAAGAAGATGGATGTCAGACCAATGGGGGTGAAAGGAAAGATGGAAGGGGGAGGCATACAGCTTCTGGAAGTGGCATAGGACAGGGTAGTTGGGAAGAGAAACAGAGAGATGATGGACCCTAGGGTGGTGGGGAAGGAGGGAGAGATGCTGGATGAAAGGGTAGTTGAGAAAAGGACAGATGGTGGATCTGGGGATGGTGGGGTCCATTGCTGAAACTGCGGATATGGACATGAAAAAAAGGAAAGATGCCAGACCTCCGAGGGAGGGAAGGGAAATGGAAGGGGAGGACAGAGATGGAAGATGGATGGTTAGCATGGAGAAAGAAGAAAACGATAAATAGGCAGGACACCCTGGCAAGCGAGTTATCAGAAGACAACCAGAGCCTGGGACCAACAAAAGGTAGAAAAAAATCATTTTATTTTCTGTTTTGTGATTACAATATTTATTTTGTTTACACCACAGAGCCGGTGTGGGATTGGTGATGTTGTAACCCTATATGTTTGCTAAGACTAAGCCTTAGTCACTTAGGGGTCCTTTTATTAAGGTGCACATTTAGCATGCGCAAAATCAGTTAGAGTACCTTAATAAAAGGACCCCTAAGTATCTTAATTAAAAACTTGACCCGCGTCTTAGCCTTTTTTTCAGATTTCGGCCCCTTATGTGATTGAGTTTGACACCCCTGATGTAGAGTGAGGCAGTTAGGCGATGTAAATTTGATTATTAATATAGACTTATATTTCAGATAGTATTACTGCTTTACAATATATTTGAACGCTTTTATATACATATTGAAAGGGTTCAGAGTTAATGTCCTGGGTAAGTAGGTGGGAAGGGAAGGAAGGAGGATTAGTTCAGAGATGTTTGGGGGTTGCTTAGAAGAAAAACTGCACTGGTATGCTAATCTTTGTTTTGAATTTTAAAAAAAGAAATATAGTAAATTTTAAAAAAGAAAAAATTTTAAATTTTAAAAAATTTTAAAATTTTAAAATTTTAAAAAAGAAAAAAAGTAAATAAGAAAACAGATTAATGGGGGCGTGGCGTGGGTGGGGCATGGGCAGGGCAGGCCCAGGAGAGCCCAGTGTACTTGTGTGCCTAGGGACCCTTGAAGAATTAATCCTGCCCTGTGTACAATAAAGTAACAGAATAAGCAAATTCATCAAAAGCCTCTACCAAACTCTATTCAGCCCCAAAGGATGATCTGTACAGCAGTCAATTAATTACCTGACCTTCTATATTACCAGGAGATGACACTGGTCAGTACCTGAATCATGACAGAGTCTGTGGAAGGGCTTTCCTAAATAAGTAAGCCTTTAGTTGTTTTTTTTAAAAGATCAGATTTGTTAATACAATGCAGCTTAGGAGGTAATGGGTTCTAAAAGAGTGGACGCGCTACATGAAAAATAAAATCTTGTCATTCCTGGCACCTAATCTGAGGGACTGAAGGGCACATCCAGCAAACATTTTTCTGAAGAATGTAGTAAACTAGGTGGATCATAAATTTGTTTAAAAGCCGCTACAGACAGTGGAGCATTATTATTTAGCACTTTGTGAATTTATGTCAAAATGTTAATCTGAATACATCACACTATGGGCAGCCAGTGTAATTTGGTCAACACTGGAGTGAAAAGTTTCAGTGAAATGAAGCGAAAAGTGTCATGAGAAGTGTGAAATAACTTGGCAGCTTCATGGTTCCACATCATTCTCTTCTTGGTTGGGCTGTGAACTGTTCAGCTGCTCCTCACATAAGATTGCTTGAAAACAGCCTAGCTATTATGGACTCTACTGCAGAAAATTATGAACTCAGTACACTGATGAACTCATAATTTTCCAGCTTTCTCAGGACTCAGTTAGAGGGAATAAAGACATGTTCCACCTGATATTCAAAAGAGGTTACCCAGCCAGTCCATTTTGTCTAGCAAAAAGGGTGCCGGCACTCAAATATCAGGCCGTTCTTCAGTAGTAGAGAGATTACTGAGGGACTTACCTCATAGTAGCCAGGTCCCCTGCAACTAGCCACAGAATCCATGAAAAGACAGCACTGAGAATGTAGAAACTGGGCTCTTATATTAATACTTGGGGACCATGTGCCTTTTTTTTTTTAAATCAAGCAATGGAAAAGGTGCCAGTATTAAGTACCCCCTCAAAAAAGCCCCGGACCCGGCACACAATAATCAGTAGCACTTGGCTAGTGCCACTTAATATCGCCACTAACTGGCCATCTGCTAAGCAACTAGGTTAGGGGCAGTCCAAGGGCAGAGCACCTACTTAGCCAGTTAGCAATCATTTTCAATCCACTAACCAGCTAGGTTACTGCATAAAGTTTGTACACTAAAATTAACCAGGCAGCAGTCTGAATATAGGCAGGTGCCTAGTTATCTTCCATGTGACCGCTGAGACCCAGATATTCATTGCTGGGAGCCATAACTTCAGCTGTTTGGACTTGTGCATACTTATCAACTCTCATCATTGGGAATACCATTCATGGTGGAAAAAGCCTGAGTTCCCACATCACATATAGTGAGTTCAGTCAGCTAATTGGAGACTGCATCCAAGATTTGTCTTTGTCTATGGCACTGATAATACTGAGAGAGCGAGAGGACCCCCCCCCCCCCTGGCCTTTTCTGGTTATCCTGTCCCCTGGCTATCCTGCACAGTCTCTGCTGTTTTGTTGGCTGCAGAGAGGATTTCACTGTGTCTGTTCCAGGAACTTGGGTGATCAATATTCAAAGTGAATTAACAGGTTAAGAGAGGCTGTTATCCAGTTAACTTATGCCAGTGTTGTTCAATGCAAGGCCTGGGAGCCAATGAAGGCCCTCATCTTCATTCAGGGGCCAATGAAGGCCCTCATCTTCATTCAGGTTTTTTTTCTGGCACTCTTTTCCTCTCTACCCAAGCTCATGAGAGAAAAAACTGCCTGCTTGAAGGACAAGCTCAAAGAATATGGCGGGACATAATTTTATCTTCAAAAACTGACACTAACTGCATGTCACAAGATGTGGTTTATGCTATAACTTGCCCCTGCGGGTTAGTTTATATAGGAAGAACTAACAGGGCGATTCGGGTCAGATTGACCGAACACAAATCACGGATTAATAATGGTGTTATCCAGGCCCCTTTAGTCGCGCATTGGGTAGCTCGTCACCACACAGTGGAACAACTCAGATGGCGGGTCATATGTCAGGTTGTTGGGAGGGATGGGGAAAAAGATTTATATAAATTGAATGAGTGTGAACAAAGGCACATATTTATGTTGGATACTGTGGAACCCCGGGGGCTGAACATAGAGATCGAATGGATTTCACTCATTGGATGAGATTGGGCCAATGAGATTCAGGGGGAGGCGGTTTTGATAGGAAGGAGGGATATTTAAACTTGAAGACTGAGACGCCGCGGCCATCTTACATTCTTAAATCTGAATAGTCGGATGACTCGGGCGGTCATGGTGAGTGTTTAAGGTATTGAGTGTTGTAAAAGAGGGGGGAGAGGGGGCGGTTTTGAGGAGTTTTGTAACGGCCCGTTTTCCTTTCATTATCTTAGGGAGACCCTTGATAAAGCACTCTTTAGTGCGAAACATGGCATGTCGGGTTTAACTCTCGGACGTTGGCTCAGCAGAGAAACAGAAAAAAAGAAAAAAAGCTAAGTACATTAGTATACTAAAGGATTAAATAATTATTTGAAAAGAAAAAATTTTTTTGAAAGTAAAACAAAACGCATTAAAATAGTAGCATAAGCAGCCAATGATGAGTTCTCATGTAATTCTTCCCGCAATGGCAAAGTAACAAAGCGGTGGAGTGGTGGGGCTGAGGCTACTTTTGAAAAAAACAGCTTGTGGACATTATAGCTCAGGTCCTTGATTCATACACATGCTTGAAGGACAAGGCATTTCTCAACAGATGAAGAGAAAGCATTTTAAAATGCCTTTCTTCTTAAGGATGCCCTCAATAAAAAGTTTGAAGGCATGTTAAGGGGCAGGTGTCATTGACACACAGTGATCAGCAATGTCACAGCCTTGCATGGAAAGATATTTGGTGACTCTCCTTCAGCTCATTTGGGGCCAAAGCGGTTTGGGATGGAGCTGGGACAGAGACCCCACTTAAATGGATAAGTGCTGATATTTGGCCCTTTACTGGTTAATTGAGTAAATAGCACTGCATAATAGCAGCTCTATCTTTGACTGGTTTTAAAATCAGTTAAGTGCTGAATGTCGGCACTTATCCAGTTATGTGCCAGCTGTCCACATATAAGAACATAAGAATTGCCATACTGGGACAAACCGAAGGTCCATCAAGCCCAGCATCCTTTTTCCAACAGTAGCCAACCCAGGTCCCAAGTACCTAGCTATATCCCAAGTAGTAAAACAGATTCTATGCTGCTTATCCTAGGAAGAAGTAGTGGATTTCCCCAAGCCATCTCAATAATGGCCTATGAACTTCTCTTTTAGGAAATTAGCCAAACCTTTTTTAAACCCTGCTAAGCTGATTTCACTACATTCTCCAGCAACAAATTCCAGAGTTTAATTACACGTTGTGTGAAGAAATATTTTCTCCAGTCTGTTTTAAATCTACTACTTAGTAGCTTTATCACATCTCCCCCCTAGTCCTAGTATTTTGGAAAGCATGAACAAATGATTAACATCTACCCTTTCCACTCTACTCAGTATTTTATAGACCTCTATCATATTACCCCTGAGCTGTCTTTTCTCCTAGCTGAAGAGCCCTAGCTGCTTTAGCCTTTCCTCATTGAGAAGTTGTCTCATCCCTTTTATCATTTTCATTGCTCTTCTCTGTACCTTTTCTAATTCTGCTACAACTTTTTTGAGATAAGGCAACCAGAATTGCACACAGTATTTGAGGTGCGGCCGTGCCATATACAAGGGCATTATAACATTTTCATCTTTGTTTTCCATTCCTTTCTTGATAATTCCTTTCCATTCAATTCCTTTCTTGATAATTCCTAATATTTTATTTGCTTTCTTAGCCACTGCTACACATTGAGCTGAGGGTTTCAATGTATCCTCAGCAATGACATCTAGATCTTTTTCCTGGGCAGTGACTCCTAACATGGAACCCTGCATCATGTAACTATAGTTCGGGTTCCTCTTTCCCACATGCATCACTTTGCACATTAAGCATCATCTGCCATTTTGATACCCAGTCTCTCAGTCTCACAAGGCCCTCTTGCAATTTTTCACAATCCTCTTGTGATTTAACAACTTTGACCAACTTTGTGTCATTAGCAAATTTAATTATCTCACTAGTTATTCTCATCTTTAGATCATTGATAAATATGTTAAAAAGCAGCAGTCCCAGCAAAGACCCCTGGTGAACCCCACTATTTACCCTTCTCCATTGAGAAAATTGACAATTTAAACCTATCTCTATTTTCTTTTTTTCACCCAGTTCTTAATCCACAATACGAGGACATTACCTCCTATCCCATGACTCTCTAATTTCCTCAGAAGTCTTTCTTGAAATACTTCGTCAAATTACTTTTGATAATCCAAATACACACTATTAGCCATCTCACCTCCATCCACATATTCATTCACCCCTTCAAAGAAATGCAATAGATTGGTGAGGCAAGATTTCCCTTGACTAAATCCATGTTGCCTTTCTCTCGTTATATACAGCATATGTTCTATTTAATACCGGTACTTGGACAATGGCATATTTTTTGATGGCAGTGGTCAATGTTTAAAAACCATACTGACAGCTGCTGGCTGAATATTACTTTTTTTGTTTTTTTGTTGTGCTTTTTCCACAGATCTCTCCCCACAGTTGCAAAACAGACTGTGTGCACTGTTTTTCCTTCCCTGGGACTGGATTGGAGATGTCAGTCAACATAAAGATTGTAAAGCTGTCTCTCATCTGTTCATTTTTGTCTGGAATAAACTAGTGAAGTAGATTCTCTGGAAAGTAAGCTGTGGCTCTAGGGTTGCCATGTATTTTACTAATTATAATATAGAATTTTGTAATTTTCTTTCTAGATCCTGGCTTTGAAAATCTGGGAATATTGACCCCTTAAAAGTTTGCTTATAAATTTAAGCCTGCCAAGTTGAAGCCTCTTAAGTTCTTTTCCCTGCTCTAAATATGTCCCTATTGCCACCCATTTTTTATGTGCCTAAATTTAATAGTTTAGTAAAATTTTGAGTAAAAACTTATGCACTCAGCTCTAGTAAATTTTCAAAGAGGCCAATTTATGAGCACAACTCTCAAAGTTAGAAGCACAAATCCTTTGAATATTAGGCCCGAAAAGTCTAACAGCACCAATAGATAACCTACCGTATTTTCGCGGATATAACGCGCACCTGTGTAAAACGCGCACAGGGGTATAGCGCGCAGAAATCACGATGATATGTACCAAAACTTTTCTATACCGCGCTCAGGCATATAACGCGCATGATGCCCGACGCTCCTTTCGCCCGCCCTGACTTTCCGTGCGCTGTCCCGACTCTCCGTTCACCCCCCCTGACTTCCGTGCACTGTCCCCCCTTGAAGTCCTGTCCCCCCTTGAAGGTCTGTCCCCATCCTGAAAGCCTGATGCCCCCCCCCGACGTCCGATACATCCCCCCCCCCGGCAGGACCACTCGCACCCTCACCCCGAAGGACCGCCGACTCCCCAACAATATCGGGCCAGGAGGGAGCCCAAACCCTCCTGGCCACGGCGACCCCCTAACCCCACCCCGCACTACATTACGGGCAGGAGGGATCCCAGGCCCTCCTGCCCTCGACGCAAACCCCCCCCCCCCCCCAACGACCGCCCCCCCCCCAAGAACCTCCGCCCGTCCCCCAGCCGACCCGCGACCCCCCTGGCCGACCCCCACGACCCCCCCACCCCCCTTCCCCGTACCTTTGGAAGTTGGCCGGACAGACGGGAGCCAAACCCGCCTGTCCAGCAGGCAGCCAACGAAGGAATGAGGCTGGATTGGCCCATCCGTCCTAAAGCTCCGCCTACTGGTGGGGCCTAAGGCGCGTGGGCCAATCAGAATAGGCCCTGGAGCCTTAGGTCCCACCTGGGGGCGCGGCCTGAGGCACATGGGCCAAACCCGACCATGTGTCTCAGGCCGTGCCCCCAGGTGGGACCTAAGGCTCCAGGGCCTATTCTGATTGGCCCACGCGCCTTAGGCCCCACCAGTAGGCGGAGCTTTAGGACGGATGGGCCAATCCGGCCTCATTCCTTCGTTGGCTGCCTGCCGGACAGGCGGGTTTGGCTCCCGTCTGTCCGGCCAACTTCCAAAGGTACGGGGAAGGGGGGTGGGGGGGTCGTGGGGGTCGGCCAGGGGGGTCGCGGGTCGGCTGGGGGGGCGGTCGGAGGTTCTTGGGGGGGGCGGTCGTTGGGGGGGGAGGGGGTTTGCGTCAAGGGCAGGAGGGCCTGGGATCCCTCCTGCCCATAATGTAGTGCGGGGTGGGGGTAGGGGGTCGCCGTGGCCAGGAGGGTTTGGGCTCCCTCCTGGCCCGATATTGTCGGGAAGTCGGCGGTCCTTCGGGGGGGGGGGATGTATCGGACGTCGGGGAGTCGGCCGGGCAAGAGGGCTTGGGCTCCCTCTTGCTCCGATCGTGGGTGCGGGTGCGGGTGGGAGCGCGTGCGAGCGGTCGTTCGGGGTGGGGGTGCGAGCGGTCCTGCTGGGGGGGTGAATCGGGAGTCGGGCGGGGTGGGAACTATGTTTAAAAACTTTTCTATACCGCGCTCAGGCATATAACGCGCGAGGGGTATGCGCGGTAGGTAAAATCGCGTATAACGCGCGCGTTATATCCGCGAAAATACGGTACTTCCCTTACAATGGGAAGTAGTACCACTGTTTCCAGTCTGAGTGTTGTTAGATTCATCAACATAGCCAGTGGTGGTTTCCCTATTTGAAAACTAAGGGGTTGATTTTCAGTGGGAGATAATTGGGTAGGAGTGGTTTTTTCCTGGTTTTTTTTTCCCATTGACCAGATGATCCCTAGATTTTCAGTTGCACATAACTGGATAGAGCCACTTACAGTCTGGAGAGATTGCCCTGCACTATAGGGATAGTGCTGGGTGGTTTGGGATGGAGTCAGGGCAGAGCTGATTGTCAGTGGCAGTGCCTGGATAGTTATTCAGTTAACGTAGGATAGCAAAAAGATTGTCTTAAGTGAGCAGGACAGCTATCTAGGTATCACTGTTGAATAGTAGGGGTACTCAGGTAACTTCCAATACTGTAATTGACAATTAGCACCTCTTAGTTGACATAAATTGCACTCAGTTGTTAGGTGCCTAACTCGGTAGATGCCAGTCCAAGGCATCTACAACAAAGTAGGTGTGGTTAGGGGGCAGATTGTGGGAGTGTTTTGCACATAGGCGTCTGTTTTGGCTTAGGCACTGGTAGGCACTTAACTTTGGTGCACACATTTAAGCCAAGAAAACCCTGACATAAATAGGATGCCTACCAATGCCTAAGCGTGATTCTATAAAATTCATCTAACTTTTATAGAATCATACTTAAGTGCCATACTAGTCAGTGCTTAATTTTTAGGCGAACTATATAGAATGAGACCCTAAATGTCAAGGCACAATTCAGCCAGCAATAGACAGTACTTAAAAAATACTGAAAACCACAGGCTGAATATTGAACCCTTAGTTTGAAGAATTTAATATGTCATTTCGCCACAGAAGGGCTCTGCTTGCCGTATCTGCTGAAATTAACAGCTTAGCACCAGTCAACTACAACACCTGTTTGACCACATTTAACCTGTAACCAGGGAGGAGTTACAAGCCTATCTATCAGCCACCAGTTAAAGAGTGGATGGCAGGGAAGGCTCATACTGTATTTCTTGTCTGCTTTGGCTGATTGTGAGGTGCCCAGGGCGATGGTGCCACCCCGCCCTCTTCTCCAACCCATCTGAACCTTCCCTTTCCCACCCCTACTACACACGCATGTCCCTTGCCCTGTACGTCTAACCTCCTCAGTGTGAGCAGCATCTCCAACTCGCTACTCGCACTGGCCTTAGCTCTTCCTCCACTTCCTGGTCCCGCAACCAGGAAGTGATGTGAGAGGGAGAGCTGAGGCCAGCATGAGCAGCAGGTTGGAGATGCACTGATGAAGAATTTAAGGTATGAGGAGAGAAATGGTGAGGAAGCAATGAGGGGTGTGGGGGGGCAGAGAAGAGGAGAGGTGCTGGCACCCCACCAAGATGGCACCTGGGGTGGTCCTCCCCCCCCCCTTACTATGCCACTGTCCACCACCAACAGTAAAACCAAGAAATGATTATGGTAGCAGTTCAGTAAAATGGAGCCTAATGTTAGGCATCAAAAAGGGGCATGTTTAACACCAATTCTATAATGACATTGCAGCGCCTCTAAGCCATTATAAAAGAGGAGTGTAAATCCACTTTGGATTGGAGTGCCTAATTGTAGGTGCTGTCACTTGTGCTATGTTAATACCCTTAATGCCAGGCATAAGAGGGTTTGCCTAACTGCGTCTTGAAATATGTGTAACTGATAGCACTCTATAAGCTGCGTGCATAGTAGACACACTCATAGCACACCCATGATCCGCCCATATTAACCCCCCCCCCTCAAAGTTGTGGAATATGCAATTTAGGCATACTGAGACTGATAGTTAGCTGGTGTCGGGCTTTGCAGAGTGGTCAGATCAGATATTCAATGCCAGGCTGTATTTAGCGACCAGCATTGAATATTGTTGAGATGGTGGAGGCTCCTCCAACATAGGAGCTTCCCTGGGCTGCCTGCTTTTCTGGTACTCCCAGCTCTCTAAATGTTGCAGAGCTGTGGAGCCATGCCCAGCCCTGCGCAGGAGATGGGCTCTGTTCAACTCTGGCTGCCTCTCAGCCTGTTTAGCCAGCAATTTCAACATGGACGCCTTTAAGGGGCAGAACCCTATTTTCTCAGGCTGTGACTAGAGTTCTTTCGGGGCTCAGCCTGATCTCCAAATTCCTGGTCCTGGCCTGCAGGGATATACTGATCAGCCCTAACCAGCTTAACAGGGTGATTTCTGGGGCTCCTAACTGGCACAAGACTGGTACAGGAGTCGGGCTTTTGACAATATCCAGTTTAATTGTTGACTATGGCAACTTAACGATTGATTTATTTAATTTTATATCTTGTTCTCCCCAACAAGCTCAGAATGGTTTACAGTTTAACAAACATAAGATTTAGACAATTGGATTGCAGGTTAACATATATGAAATTGACAATTGGGTTATAGGTTAGCATACAGAGTGATTTACAGGATGACATACTTAATATGTAGACAACATGGGTTTAAGTTTAGCATACTAGTTAATCTGATATTCAGTGCTAACTAATTACGTGCTTAGTGGCTAAAGATAGGCCTGCCATGTATGCAGCTGAATATCCACACCTAACTGTCAATGCTGCATAATATAGCTAACTGCGAATATTCAGCAGAGATAACTGGTTATTCATGGTTAGGCACTAAAACCATATTTAACTAGCCAGAAGCTGTCTTGGTCGATTAAATAGTTTTGAATATTGGTAAAATTGTTTATGGAATGGCATTTATTTGCATAAGGGCTAGGCACTGATTAGTGATATCACTTAAGCACATAAGTGCATTTATTCTCTAAATCAGTGTATCGCAAACTGTGTGCTGCAGCAGATTCCAGGTGTGCCCCATTAAGACGCCAGTAAGGAGGAGAGACGCCGGGCCAGCTGACTGTTTATAGGACATGCCTCTCGTGGTGAGAGGCACGTCCTGTAGGCAGTCAGCCGGCGCCGATGCCTCTCCTCTTCACCGGTGACTTTCCTCTTCTCCCCAAGCCTCCCCTCCTCCAGGATCCCCCCACTGAAGTGACAGGTTCAGGGTCACGGCCAGATGGGCCTCCGCGCATGTGCAGATGTTGACTTGATGACATCATGCATGCGCATTGACGTCCACACATTTCTGGGTGCCTTTTGGCCAGGGCACTGGGTTTAGTGTGCTGCTGACCAAAAAGTTAGTGGGACGCTGCTATAAATTAATGGGTGCACACGGCATCTAAATTTAGGTTACCCTTACAGAATTGGCCTTTATAACTTTTAAAAGACAGAATTCTTGATGGTAGAGACAGATTATGTATGAGTTGAACTTTTTTTCCACAGTCCTTTTAACGAGGTATCATACAGCACTGATACTTGTGTGGTATGTTTAACAAACCGCTTCCTGTCGGCATAAGGTTGATGTCCTCCCTTTTGCCGACAGGCTGAAAAGTGAAGTTCTGCAGGAGGGTGGTCAAGTACAAGAAAATTTCCATCCGAGCCAAAACTTCTCCAGGACAAATCCGTTTGCCTGCAGAGAGAAGAGCAACGGGATTCAAAAAGTGGCAATAGATTTTTTATTTTTTTTTAAACATTCTGTGCATCACCATGGAGTGCTGTAAACACGATGATGTCTTTTTGTTTGTTGCAAATTGAGTTTTTATGTGTGTGTGGTGTTGCATTCCACTTTAAACTATGGATATGGTGGAATATAAGTTCTTAAATAAGGAAGCTGAAGTTGATAACCTTTGGTTTTCTCTCAAACAAAACTTTCATAAACTACATATAGGTAAAACTTAGGCCCTCTTATACTAAGGTACGCTAACCGATTAGCGCGTGCTAATCAATTTAGTACGCGCTAATCGCTAACGCGTGCATGTTAGTCTGTGGACACGTTAGCATATAGTGCGCTAATCGGTTAGTGCACCTTAGTAAAAGAGGGCATAGAGTGAACATGCAGGTGATAAATTTTAAATTAAATACATGTAAATATGTTGGCATTTTAGACCAAAAAACTCCCAGCTGAATGGTCAACCACCATTTTCCTTTTTTTTTTTTAATTGACAAAAGTTTTTATTAGATAAAACAGCGGAAGAATACCACACTGAACAACATAATAGCAAATACAGGAATACAGAGGTTTTGTTGTACCCCGCTCATGTAACTCCCCCCTTCCCCCCTCCCCCACCCTATAGACAACATATTTCAAACTACAGGGTGAATCTTCCAATGTTCAAATCTATTCCAAAAGGGAACAAAGGCCCCCATTCTGCGATTCTTACGAGCATATAAAAGGCATACCAGATATCCAGTTTTTGAATAAGCATTGCACAGGTTGGGTAGCATGGTTATTTCCATAAAGCAGCCACCACCAATCGGGCCGCCGAGAGGAATAATTAACTAAAGGTCACATCCTCCACCTCAAAGTTTGGAGGAAAAAGATGCAAAAAGGTCAAGGTAGGCAAGCATGCCACTCGCCTGCCCAGGATAGAAGAAAGAAGATCAAAAACAGGGTCCAAAAGTCCTGTAGAATAGGGCAAGTCCACCACATATGAAAATAATCACCCCTCTCCCCACAGCTCCGCCAGCATAGATCATGGCCCCCCGCCCACTGGGCAAAGCGGACAGGAGTGTAATACCACCTCATTAAGACTTTAAACCCATTTTCTACAATGAGCGAGGCCATACTTAAGGACTTCACCTGATGCCAGGTAACTGTCCAGTAATCAAGAGACAGATTAATACCCAAATCTGTTTCCCTTGTAGCCATATATGGAAGCTAGGCATTAAGGCAAGCATTTAAGCATTGATAAATCTGGGAAATAGTGCCCTTAAATAGGGTCGGGCCTAAAAGGGCCTCAAACCTAGTTTTCCTCTGAACTAAATCTGCCAACATCCCGGAACTCTGTATATAGTGTTTGATCAGAAGGTAGGGGTAAAGATCTTTGGGATCAAGGTCATATTGAACCTGCAAGTCTCCAGATCCCTTAATTGTACGCCCCTCTGTATCAATCAATTGGCCTACATATACCAACCCCTTGTGAGCCCAAGTCAGAAAAATATGGCCCTCATGTCCAGGTCCAATTTCCCAATTGCAAAGCAAAGGAGTACACTAGGAATAAGTTCTCCTTGCCAACAACACCGCCCTAATCTGCCTCCATACCCAAAGGGTAGTACAGGAGGAATTCAGTGTCCCCCATTTAGGGCCCCTGGTCAAATCCAGGGGAAGTGCAAGAGAGTGTCCGGAGCGAGTCCCCCCTGCTCAATCTCTATCCACAGCTTACAGTGTTGTGCCTGCCATTCCACGAGAGCCTGCAACTGCGCAGCCTGAACTTGCCTTCTAATCTGAGGGGACTTACCCCCCATATGAAACTCCAAAAGGCTCGCTGTACCCCAGCAAGAACTTTTTGCTCCACCCAAATAGGCAACACTTGAAACACATAAAATGAAAATGGGGCAGAATCTTCATTTTAACAATCGCTATCTGTCCCAACCAGGAGAAAAAAAGATTCTTCCAGGTGGACAGATCTCTATGCATCTGCCTAATAACTGGAAGATAGTTAAGATCAAATAAAGAAGTACTCAGAGGCCCCAAGTGAACTCCCAAGTAATGCAGGGATCGTCGCACCCAACAAAAAGGGAAGGCTACATATAAAGACTACACACTATCCTCCAGTACAGAGACATATAGAATCTCAGACTTAATCATATTAATTTGGAATCCAGAATAACTACCATAATTATTAAATGTGTCACCATCCGCGACTCCATTAAAGTAAACAACAAATCACCTGCAAACAAACACACCTTATATTATACATCATTCTGGATGTGGAAAAAGGACAAAACTGGGGAAAACTGGAAAGAGCACAGAAATCATCAAAAAGAATGTCACCACGTGGTTAGAAGAGCAAAACGAGAATATGAAGAGAGGCTAGCCAGGGAAGCACGAAATCTCAAACCGTTCTTCAGATATGTTAAAGGGAAGCAGACGGCAAGGGAGGAGGTGGGACCGCTGGATGACGGAGACAGGAAAGGAGTGCTGAAGGAGGAAAAAGAAGTGGTGGATAGACTAAACATGTTCTTTTCGTCAGTATTTACAAAAGAGGACACATCCAATGTGCCGGAACCTGAAAAGATCTTCAAAGGAGATCAAGCAGAAAAATTAACATCCATGGAGGTAAGCCTTGAAGACATACATAAACAGATAGATAGATTAAAAACTGACAAATCTCCGGGCCCGGACAGAATACACCCTAGGGTATTGCAAGAACTAAAGGAGGAAATAGCGGAACTACTACAACAGGTTTGTAATCTATCCCTGAAAACAGGCGTAATCCCGGAGGATTGGAAGATAGCTAATGTTATGCCCATCTTTAAAAAAGAATCGAGAGTGCCCCGGGGAACTACAGACCGGTAAGTCTGACTTCAGTTCTGGGGGAAATGGCAGAAGCGCTGATAAAAGACAGCATTGATGAGCATCTAGAAAAGAATAAACTGATGAAAACAAGCCAACATGGCTTCTGCAAGGGAAGATCGTGCCTAACGAACTTATTGCACTTCTTCGAAGGAATTAACAAATGAATGGACAAAGGGGACCCTATAGACATCGTATACTTGGATTTCCAAAAAGCCTTTGACAAGGTACCTCATGAACGCCTACTATGGAAACTAAGAACCATGGGGTGGAAGGAGACGTGCATAGATGGATCAAATATTGGTTGGCGGGTAGGAAGCAAAGGGTAGGAGTGAAGGGCCACTACTCTGACTGGAGGAGGGTCACGAGTGGTGTTCCGCAGTGGTCGGTACTCGGACCGCTGCTGTTCAATGTATTTATAAATGATATAGAAACAGGAACGAAGTGCGAAGTAATAAAATTCACAGACGACACCAAACTATTTAGTAGATGTGAGGACTGTGAGGATTTACAAAGGGACCTAAACAAATTAGAAGAGTGGGCGACGAGATGGCAGATGAAGTTTAATGTAGAGAAATGTAAAGTCTTGCATGTAGGAAACAGAAACCCGCAGTACAGCGGGTACGATGGGAGGGCTGGTAATGGGTGAAAGTACCCAAGAAAAGGACTTGGGGGTAATAGTGGACACGACAGTGAAGCTGTCGGCACAGTGCGCAGCGGCCTCTAAGAAAGCGAATAGAATGCTAGGTATTATCAAGAAAGGTATTACAACCAGAATGAAAGAAGTTATCCTGCCATTGTATCAGGCGATGGTGCGCCCGCATCTGAAGAACTGCGTCCAGATTTGGTTGCCGTACCTTAAGAAGGATATGGCGATACTTGAGAGGGTCCAGAAAAGAGCGACACGATTGATAAAAGGTATGAAAAACCTTTCATATGCTGAAAGATTAGAGCAACTGGGGCTCTTTTCCTTGGAAAAGCGGAGACTAAGAGGGGACATGATAGAGACTTACAAGATCATGAAGGGCATAGAGAAAGTGGAGAGGGACAGATTCTTCAAACTTTCGAAAACTACAAGAACGAGAGGGCATTCAGAAAATTAAGAGGGGACAGATTCAGAACCAATGCTAGGAAGTTCTTCTTCACCCAAAGGGTGGTGGACACCTGGAATGCACTTCCATAGGGTGTAATAGGACAGAGTACGGTATTGGGGTTCAAGAAAGGATTAGATGATTTCCTGAAGGAAAAGGGGATAGAAGGGTATAGATAGAGGATTACTATACAGGTTCTGGACCTTATGTGCCGCCGCATGAGCGGACTTCTGGGCATGATGGACCTCTGGTCTGACCCAGCAGAGGCACTGCTTATGTTCATATTGTGACCAGCCAGGTATTGTCCCTGCTCAGGTCCCAGGTAGGACAAAGGAAAAAGCTGAAAGAAAGAAATCCCGGGAAGGAATCTGGAAGGGACAGGGACTTCCTGAGAATGATATTAATCCTGTCCACCAGGGGAGCCCAAGAGGTCCTTGGAACACTGCCAGGACTGACTCAGCTGGGCGTTGCCCCAAGGTATTTAAACCTGTAACTGAGAATAGGAAAGGAAGCCAACTAGGGAGGAGATTGAAGCCCTTTCTCCCTAGAGAGTCTCTGGAGCCAAACAGGTGCAACAAGCCTATTCCAATGGAGCTGGTTGAGGCTGGTCAGGCGGAGGAGCCACAGTTGCCAGAAGATCAGTCCATGGAAGTTGAGGAAAGCCTGGCAGCATATGACCCTGAGTTTGTGGAAACTATGCAGGTAGATTTGGCTACCACCCACAAACAGTGAGTGAAGTTTGTTTGTTTTGGACTGTTTGAGGAATTATTTTTGAGTGCAAGCTAGAGAGTGATTTTGATGGGGAGAGGTTTTGTGTACACCCTGGGAGGGAATTGGCAAGTCAAGTTAAAGGCTTCATTTTGCAAAACCTATCACTCTCCTGACCTGGCAGTGAGTGGAACTGGCCAGAGGCTTGTGTGGACTTTGGACACCAGTGTGTAGTGAGTACCATGAACTGTATTTTGTTGGTATTTCAAAACTGTCTGCATGGGAGCAGACAGGGCTGCGACTGAGGGGAATTAAACTCTCTGCCACAGCTGAAGTTGAAGCACTGCTGAGAGCAAGTTAAAGACTTTATTTTTGTGCTGTTATTTGCTTTCCCTGTTTGCTACTTTTTGTGTTGCTTTGCCTAAGAACATTCTGACAAGTTTGGGCTATTATTCTTGCAAGACTACTTATCTTGAGACAATAAGGAAATAAACCTAATATTACTTTTCTACGAAAGGAATATTGTAGTGACTTTTGTTGATGGATTTTCTTTTCCTTTTTTTTTTTGTATTCCTGAGTAGAGTTCGGTCCTGCAGGGTGGCTCCAGTCCGGGCCACACGTCTGGGTGTTATGTTGGTGGCTTATCACTGAGAGCACTATTGGAGCCCTGTCCTGGGCTACAGTGGGCCACAATATGTTCTTATATTCCCGTCTCAAAACTGATACCCCATGAATATTTTCATTCTGCAGAATCAATTGCGCTAAGGGCTCAATAACCAATGTAAAAAGGATAGGCGAGAGGGGACAAACCACCATTTTCCAATTGTAAAACTTTTGATTCTATTGTAACCATGATTTCACTCAGAAAAAGAGATGGCACAGTTTCAGGATTTATTTATTTATTTAGTGATTCTCAACCAGGAAATAGCAGGGCTACCAAATCTATCTGGCTGTCAGAATATCCAGTATAAAGATGCATTAGATAAATTTCAGTGCACTCAATTGAATGCAAATATGCAATTGTATGCAAATTTATTGCGCATATTCTGAAAACCATGGGGACAATATTCAGACTGCAGGAGGCAGCACATTGAATTTCTGGTCTAAGTTCAGCTGCAGTAGACATAGCAGGCCAGGCCAATATTCATCAGCTAACTAAGTCATAGCGGCAAAAGATAGACCTGTAATTTAGGTGGGCCTGAAGGAGTCTGGGACTGGTTTTCCTGAGTTTTAAATTAAGTTTTCTCTTTAATAAAATGCTGAATTATGTTTAGTTGCAGACCTAACTTATCTCATGTTCCAGCCTGCCTGCACTGGATGTTTTAGCTGGGCGTTTTAGCTTCTTATGGTTATCTCAGCATACACAATATTGTATTCCGCCCTCCTGGACATGTAACAGAAAGACTGCAGGGCTTAGATAAGTGACCTGCTAGTATGAGTTTAGGACCAATGATTGTTAAGAAAAGTAACACGTGAAAAGTTTTTTCTAGAATTCAGTTATATAGCTAGAAAAGTGTATAAATATCACTGTAACTTCCTGGTTTTGGGACTTCTGAAGCTGCCAACTTGGGGGTTCAGGGGTCCACATATGCTGAATAAAATATACCTGTCGCTTTCTTCAAGTCTCTAAGTTTTGTGGCTGACCAAAGTGACCTTTCAGGCCTATCTGGTCGCTAGATTTAGCTGACATCATGTGACATAGACGGTGACTGGGATATTCAGCGAGAGAGAGCTGGCTATCTCCTGCTGGATATCAGCAGTTAGCTGGCTTAGTTCTATTTAACTGGCTAGGTTGAATAGCATTGAATATCAGGATTGTCCTGGAGAACTAGCTTGATTGAAAACAGCTCCTCAATCTGATCTCTCACTGCACCACACTCTTTTCTAACCTGGTAATTCTGGGAGATCTGAACTCCCACTTAGAGATATGCAACAACCCCAACATCCTTCAATATGCTGCTCGAGCAACCAGACATCTGCAGTCCACCTCCAGTCCCAACACACAGGGATGGCCACAGTCTAGGTTTCATCTCCAACTCATCAAAAGGACTAATCTTTCCACTGGTAGATCATCTCAAATGGGATGATCAGTCCATCACCTATCAAATTTCTCCCTGAAATTACCCAAAGCATC
This sequence comes from Geotrypetes seraphini, assembly GCF_902459505.1. Taxonomy (NCBI): domain Eukaryota; kingdom Metazoa; phylum Chordata; class Amphibia; order Gymnophiona; family Dermophiidae; genus Geotrypetes; species Geotrypetes seraphini. The sequence continues at coordinate 55,529,784 of NC_047091.1, forward strand.
TGTGCATAAAACCAAAGGGGCAACACATGTGATGAAGCGAGGCAAGATCCCAGCTCAGACATTTTGGAAGGATGCCACAACCCAACTAGACCCCCATAAGCAAAAATGTAGATGAGGGCCTTAACACCTGGCACAACACTACCACAGCAGTCTTAGATAAGATTGCAGTACTTAAAACCAATAATACCAAAGCAGAAAACCAAGCCATGGTTCTCAGACAGGTTCATTGTCATAAGAACAGAAGCAAGGTGACTAGAAAGGGCCTGGAGGAAGGATCGAATGGAAAAGGAAAATAAAGCAAAACCAGATGGCTGCAGATGAAGGTATATCAGCTGACTGATGTTGGCTGAACTTCTCCCCAGTTACCTCAAAGGAGTTCTCGAGCTGGCTGAAGAGACTCTCAAAAATATTCTGCTGCCTGGATATATGTCCGATTAAATGGCTAAGTCATGCTCTCCCTGACTTCTTACTATGGCTGACAGACTTTGTTAATACATGCTTAAGCAAAGGTCGTTGATTGTGCTGAGACTATACCGAAAACCCCAGGCCTTGATCTAGCCAAGATCAAAAGCTTCAGGCCAATAGCTGGAATACCTTGGCCTGCGAAGCTATTAGAATTCTGCGTAAATATCCAACTGTCCAACTTCCTTAATCAAGTGGATGGATTCCACAGCTCACAACATGGCTTCAGAGCTATGCAGAACACTGAATCCCTACTACTGGAGCTATCTTTGATAGTCAAATCCTACATGAGCAAAGGCAAGCAGTCTATGTTTATAACCTAACTAATTTATTCTTCTCAAGTACTTTAGCAAGAATGTGAGCCTTTGGGACAGTCAGGGAACTCTAAGTACTTTCTCTTCATCTTAATTAATCTTATTTATTGCATTTCTTCTGTTTCTACTGTAAACCGCTTAGAACCTCACGGTACAGCGGTATATAAGAAATAAAATTATTATTATTACATTTCAACATTTCAGTTGCTTTCGATGCTGTGGCCCATTCACTCCTGCTTCTAATGCTAAGCAAACTGGGCATGCATGGTACAGTTCTTAGCTGATTTTCACAATTCTTAAGATATAGGTCATATGAAGTGTGGAAAGGTGAAAAAAATTCCACAACTGGGGATCCTCCTATGGGGTCCCCCAAGACTCCCTGCTTTTGCCTTCTTTTTTCAATGTCTACCTAAGAGCAGTGGATAAAAGTCTCACCTTCCAACAGGTTCACCTCCTCTCCTATTCAGACAGTATTTTCATACTTTGTCCAGCCGATGAATCATTGGACGACACAATACACTACATAACAACCACTTTTGACAGCCTGAGTACCGTATTTTCACGCATATAACGCGCGCGTTATACGCGTTTTTACCTACCGCGCATACCCCTCGCGCGTTATATGCGTGAGCGCGGTATACAAAAGTTTTAAAACATAGTTCCCACCCCGCCCACCCCGCCCGACGCCCGATTCACCCCCCCCAGCAGGACCGCTCGCACCCCCACCCCGAACGACCGCTCGCAAGCGCTCCCACCCGCACCCGCATCCACGATCGGAGCAAGAGGGAGCCCAAGCCCTCTTGCCCGGCCGACTCCCTGACATCCGATACATCCCCCCCCCCGGCAGGACCACTCGCACCCCCACCCCGAACGACCGCTCGCACGCGCTCCCACCCGCACCCGCATCCACGATCGGAGCAAGAGGGAGCCCAAGCCCTCTTGCCCGGCCGACTCCCCGACGTCCGATACATCCCCCCCCCCGGCAGGACCACTCGCACCCCCACCCCGAAGGACCGCCGACTTCCCGACAATATCGGGCCAGAAGGGAGCCCAAACCCTCCTGGCCACGGCGACCCCCTAACCCCACCCCGCACTACATTACGGGCAGGAGGGATCCCAGGCCCTCCTGCCCTCGACGCAAACCCCCCTCCCCCCCAACGACCGCCCCCCCCCAAGAACCTCCGACCGCCCCCCAGCCGACCCGCGATCCCCCTGGCGACCCCCACGACCCCCCCACCCCCCTTCCCCGTACCTTTGGTAGTTGGCCGGACAGACGGGAGCCAAACCCGCCTGTCCGGCAGGCAGCCAACGAAGGAATGAGGCCGGATTGGCCCATCCATCCTAAAGCTCCGCCTACTGGTGGGGCCTAAGGCGCGTGGGCCAATCAGAATAGGCCCTGGAGCCTTAGGTCCCACCTGGGGGCGCGGCCTGAGGCACATGGTCGGGTTGGGCCCATGTGCCTCAGGCCACGCCCCCAGGTGGGACCTAAGGCTCCAGGGCCTATTCTGATTGGCCCACGCGCCTTAGGCCCCACCAGTAGGCGGAGCTTTAGGATGGATGGGCCAATCCGGCCTCATTCCTTCGTTGGCTGCCTGCCGGACAGGCGGGTTTGGCTCCCGTCTGTCCGGCCAACTACCAAAGGTACGGGGAAGGGGGGTGGGGGTCGCCAGGGGGGGTCATGGGTCGGCTGGGGGGGCGGTCGGAGGTTCTTGGGGGGGGGCAGTCGTTGGGGGGGGGGGGGTTTGCGTCGAGGGCAGGAGGGCCTGGGATCCCTCCTGCCCGTAATGTAGTGCGGGGTGGGGTTAGGGGGTCGCCGTGGCCAGGAGGATTTGGGCTCCCTCCTGGCCCGATATTGTTGGGGAGTCGGCGGTCCTTCGGGGGGAGGGATGTATCGGACGTCGGGGGGGGGGCATCAGGCTTTCAGGATGGGGACAGACCTTCAAGGGGGGACAGTGCACGGAAGTCAGGGGGGTGAACGGAGAGTCGGAAAGTCAGGGCGGGCGAAAGGAGCGTCGGGCAGCATGCGCGGTATACCCGTGAGCGCGGTATAACAAAGTTTTTGTACATATCATCGTGATTTCTGCGCGCTATACCCGTGTGCGCGTTTTATACGGGTGCGCGTTATTTGCGTGAAAATACGGTACATGGGCTCAGACAAACTTCCTTAAGATCAATAAACAAAAGACTAGGGTGCTCTGATTTGGGGACTACAACCTACTACCTTGCAAGGAACATAAGAACATAAGAATTGCCACTGCTGGGTCAGACCAGTGGTCCATCCTGACAGCAGTCCACTCACACGGCGGCCCCCAGTTCAAAGACCAGTGCTCTAAATGAGTCCAGCCTCACCTGCGTACATCCCAGTTTAGCAGAAACTTGTCCAGCTTAGTCTTGAAACCCTGGAGGGTTTTTTCCCCTACAACAGAGTTTTTCATCTTTCCACCACTCTCTGGGTGAAGAAGAACTTCCTTACATTTGTACAGAATCCATCCCCTTTCAACTTTAGAGAGTACCCTCTCGTTCTCCCTACCTTGGAGAGTGTGAACAGTCTGCCTTTATTTATTAAGTCTATTCCCTTCAGTATTTTGAATGTTTTGATCATGTCTCCTCTCAGTCTCCTCTTTTCAAGGGAGAAAAGGCCTAGTTTCTCCAATCTCTCAGTGTACGGCAACTCCTCCAGCCCCTTAACCATTTTAGTCGCTCTTCTCTGGATCCTTTCAAGTAGTACCGTGTCTTTCTTCATGTACGGAGACCAGTGCTGGATGCAGTACTCTAGGTGAGGGCGCACCATGGTCCAGTACAGTGGCATGATAATCTTCTCCAATCTGTTCATGATTCCCTTCTTTATCATTCCTAGCATTCTATTTGCCCTTTTTGCCGCCGCAGCGCATTGTGCAGACAGCTTCATCAACTTGTCGATCATAACTCCCAAGCCTCTTTCATGGGAGGTCTCTCCAAGTACCGCCCTGGACATCCTGTATTTGTGCATGAGATTTTTGTTATTGACATGCATCACTTTGCACTTATCCACGTTGAACCTCATTTGCCATGTCGATGCCCATTTTTCAAGCTTGATTATGTCACTTTGTAGATCTTCGCAATCCCTCTGTGTCTTCACTACTCTGAATAACTTCGTATCGTCCGCAAATTTAATCACCTCAATCGTCATACCAATGTCCAGATCGTTTATAAAGATATTGAAGAGCACAGGTCCAAGCACCGAGCCCTGCGGCACCACGCTGGTGACACTCTTCCAGTCTGAGTATTGTCCATTTACCCCCCTCTCTGTTTCCTATGCTCCAGACAGTTTTTAATCCATGTGAGTATTTCACCCTCAATTCCATGGCTTGCAATTTTCTGAAGTAGTTGTTCATGTGGAACCTTGTTGAACATCTTCTGAAAATCCAGATATACAATGTCGACTGGGTTGCCCTTGCCTATCTGCCTGTTTATTCCCTCGAAGAAGTGCAGCAAATTCGTCAGGCAAGATCTGCCTTTGCTGAAACCGTGCTGGCTGGTCCTCATTAAACTGTGTCCGTCAAGGTGATCAATGATGCGGTCCTTTATCAGCGCCTCTATCATCTTTCCCGGTACTGAGGTCAGACTCACTTGGTGCTATCTACAGGAGAGATGCTTCTGATAAAGAACTCCACTAATGTACTAGGAGTTACTGTATCTTAGACTCCCCACTGTCATTCAAAGACCAGACTTCATCCTTGGTATGGAAGTTCTTTTTCAATCTCAGACAACTGAGAGCAATCAGGTTGGCTCTGACCCAAGATAGCTTTAGAAAGGTGGCACAAGCTGTCCTACTGCCCTAACTGGATTATTGCAACTTCCTGTACTGCGGCATAGACATGGAACTGAAATGACTGCAAATGCTCCAAAATGCTGCAGTAAGGCTAATTTTTCACTCAAGCCATTTTGAGAGGGCTCTACTACTTAAACTGTATTGGCTACCAGTGAAAAAAAGAATTCATTACAAGATAGCCTTATAAATCATACAAACTATCTATGGAGAGAACTCTGCCGAACTAGTTTTTTTAAAAATTATTTATTTATAAGATTTTCCATTTTAATACAAGCATTACATTATACAATGCAAAAGATCCAGTAACAGTATTCAACGAAACTTGTAAAGAAAAACATAATGTCTTATTTAGTCCACAATTTAAACCACAGTTTAAAGATCAAGAAAGGAAATAAACTTCTAAACAATAGTAACAAATCAACTAATCAAGGTCAAGGCATTAGATTCCCAAATTACAGCCAGCTGGCAGGTCTTACATTACTAGGCATGGTTACCATTTTCTCTTTTGATCCAATAAATTCCAAAAGTTGTTTGGGCTCAAAAAAAAGAAAATTCTTATCTTGAAAAGATACATAACACTTTGCAGGAAATTTAACAAGAAAAGTAGCCCCCAGAGCCAGGGTCCTTGACCTCAAGGACAAGAACTCCTTCCTACGTCTCTGGGTCATCTGAGCTAAATCTGGAAAAACTCAAACATTAGAACCCAAAAACTTATCATTTATATGTCGAAAATACATACGAAGAATAAATTCCCTGTCACTCTCCAAGGCTAAAGTCAACAACATGGTAGTTCTTTGAGTGACAACCTCAAGGGAATTTTCCAGAAATGAAGACAAATTCAAATCCACTACTTTATCCGCTGGGGTTTCTATAGGTGTGGATTCCCCTTGTGTTGTCTTTAAATTCAAGTAGTAAGCTCTAACAATTGGAGGTAAATTTTCTGATGGGATGGCTAAGGTCTCTCGGAAATATTTCCTAGCCATCTCAACTGGAGAAATAATAGGACACTTAGGAAAATTCAAAAATCTTAAATTATTTTTCCTCAGTTGATTTTCAAAATTTTCCATCTTATGGGAAACATAAGATCTCTCCTTAACCAATTGCACTTGAACCTTCTTTACTTCATTCAAATTATTTTCCTGTTTCTCCAACCTTTCATTAACATTAGTAAGAAGCACCCTTGTTGTTCCACCTTGGAGAAAACAGTTCCATAATCTGTTTTAATTGTAGATAAAGTCAATTTGAGATTGGAGTCCATGACTGATATGGCCTGCCATAGCGCTTCCATATCTATCTTATCTGGTTTCTTCATCTCCCCAAAACTGATAGTATTCCCTCCCGAGGCACCTCTCACCTCTTCTTCCAAAGTGCAGAGAGATTCTTGATGGTTCCCATCTCCTCCTTCCAAAGAAAGGCTTGATAGGGATGTCCCTCCAATGCTGGAATCACTCTCTCCCTCTCGGGGCTGTCGGATTCCAAGCAGTCCCTGCACTTGTGCACTTCCGGGCTGGGGAGGAACCAGCCTCTGGTCCGGACTCAAAGTAATCCGACTCTCTGCGCTGAGGTTCGCTGAAAGATCCGGGTTCCGCGAAAGATCCGGGTTCCCTCCCGAAGTAACTGGGGTCGCCTCACCCATGCGAGCAAAAGCGCTCGTTATAGTAGACTGAATCAGCCATTGAAGGGGTTCAGCCGCCGGAGGAACAACCTGGGAGACTCCCTTCCTCTTCCTCATGTCGCCACTGGGGAAGAGACACCAACGCGGATTCAGGTACGAACGAGCAGAGAGCTCGCTCAGGCGTCTGCTCCCGACGCCATCTTGATCGTTGTCCCGAACTAGTGTTCAACATTAAGGTCTCACCCACCTTCCTCAGTTCAAGGTCTATGCAGTGCTTCAATTTACCATTCCCGTCTTCTCAGCAAGTGTGCCAGAAAAAGATGTTTGGCTCTACCTTTCAGTTCCTAGGACCATACATCTGAAACAGTCTTCATATGTACCTGCGGCATCCTACCACATACTATTGCTTCAGGAAACAGTTAAAAACCTACCTCTTCCCCTTGTAGCTACTAAACGCTGTTTCCCAGACTTCATCTCCTTTCTTGTCTGTCATTACCTTCAACCTGAGCCATCAATGTTAAATTAACTTATTTCTAACCTTAATCATCAATGTAAAATCCTCTTGCTGTGAGCCACATTGATTCCATGTAGAAAATAACGGGATACAAGAAATTGTATTGTATTAATTAGAGCTGAAGCAACATAGTAAAATCCTAAGTTCTAAACTGGAATATGAAGTCTGAAGGATGTTAAGAGGGCTTACAATGGAAACATAGAATAATATTTTACCGGCAGAAAATGGCATCAGGGCATCATTTTTCTTTAAGCAACCGTTCTCATCCAGGAAATTTGCTGGGTTGAAAAGTTCTGGATTCTTATACTGTACTGGATCACGATGAACTGAGCTCAGCACAGGAATGACAGGGGTGTTCTGAAAAAGAGAAAGTGATATTCATTGCAGTGTAAGAAGTGAACATTCAGCAGGGTGGCCTCTGTATACAGACAAGTATGAGGGAGTGCTGAAAAGTTCTGAGCCCAACTAACCACTGTTTCTGAAAAGAGTGCTATTTCGTTAAATGCCATATTGCAGAAACAAAATTCTCTGTTTTGACATTGTTTCAGATCATTGATTGAACCATGTCCACATCATTCTCTTCTTGGTGGGGCTGAGAACGTTTCAGCACCCCCTCATCGATGAATGGTCTGTAATCTTTAAGCCCAATTTTTAGCCAAGCCAAGGAGGATCACTGAGAATAAGTTTACCATTTTTAAGAGTAAAATAGTGTGGTGGCTGTGTTAATCCACTTTTAAAGGTAATATATAGAAATAAAACAAAAAACATTAAGGAAATAAGGTGATCCCTTTTTTTATTGGACTAGCTTAATGCATTTTATGCATTAGCTTTCGAAAGTAACTCTTCTTCAGATCATTTATAAGGGGTAATTACTAGTGTGCATTAAAGGAATAACATAAGAACATAAGCAATGCCTCTGCTGGGTCAGACCTGAGGTCCATCCTGCCCAGCAGTCCGCTCACGCGGCGGCCCAACAGGTCCAGGACCTCAGTAGTAATCCTCTATTTATACCCTTCTATTCCCTTTTCCAGCAGGAAAATGTCCAATCCTCTCTTAAATCCAAGTACTGTATTCTGCCCTATAACATCCTCCGGAAGCGCATTCCAAGTGTCCACCACACGTTGGGTAAAGAAGAACTTCCTGGCATTCGTATTGAATCTGTCCCCTTTCAACTTTTCCGAATGCCCTCTTGTTCTTTTATTTTATGTGGCAGCTTGACCATTAATACTAACAGTATTGTGACTACCACTAGGAGTTGACTGATGCATCTGCAGTATCCACTATCTCCTACTCTCCGTAAGAGATCCCACATGCCTGTCCTACGAATTTAGACGCAGTCTCTGTCTCCACCACCTCTACCAGGAGACTATTCCATGCCTACACCACCCTTTCCGTAAAAGAGTATTTCCACAGATTATTCCTGAGCCAATCATCTCTTAATGTCATCCTATGCCCTCTCATTCTGGAGCTTCCTTTTAACTAAAAGAGACTCGCCTTATGTGCATTTATGCCATGTAGGTATTTAAATGTTTCTAACATATCTCCCCTCTCCCTACTTTCCTCCAAAGTATACATATTGAGATCTTTAATTCTCTCACCATGAATATTAGACTGTAAGCGTGCCTTGGCTTACTACATTCAAAGAACTAAGTCACACAGATCTTCATCTCGACTCTTTGGGCTCCTTTTACTAAGGTGCGTTAGGGCCTTATGTGCGGAATAGTGAGCTAAATTGCTAGACCTTAACGCCAGCATTGAACTGGTGTTACTCTAGAAGCGTACCACGCAGTTTAGCATGCAGTAATTTTGCGCGTGTGCTAAAAACGCTAGCGCACCTTAGTAAAAGGAGCCCCTTGTCTCCCTTGACCCTAACAGATTGGGCCAAACAAATTGTAACCAAACAAACTATTTCCTTATGGTTAGTGGCCTGCATCTCCTTTTGCTAAGCTCAGGCTGGGCTGCAGCTCCAGGGACGTGTTACAGCACACGGAGTCCAAGCTTTGGTAGCATCAGTAGCTTTCTTATTTTCCACGCTCATTGATGAAATTTGCAAAGTATGCTACTTGGTCTTCAATTCACACATTCACATCTCACCACTGTCTAGAATACTATTCCAGACGAGATGGTCATTTCGTCCAAGCAGTATTACAGCATTTATTGTCTTCCTAATGGCTAACTCTCCCTCCATCCCATCTCAGCTAGGGAGTCCCACATGTGAAAATATGCTGCCTGCTTGCCCTAGGATAAAGCACAGTTCCTACCGCAACAGGTGTTATCTGGGGACAGCAGGCAGATATTCTCACATCCTTCTCACCTCCCCTGGTTGGCTTCTTAGCTTGCTTACGGAACTGAGGAACTGCGAGCCGATGTCTAGTGGGAAGGCACTTGCGCATGCAAAGCTTAACGTGACAGTGCACATTTCACTGTCTGTATCGGGCTCTGTGGACGATGTCACTCACATGTGAGAATATCTGCCTGCTGTCTCCGAATAACACCTGTTACGGTAAGTAACTGTGCTATACCACTGTCATATGATCAGTGTATAACAGTGTATGTCTTTTAGACTATTGGTGCAATCGTTGATCTTACCCACTCTGGATTACTGTAACATCATTTATTTGGGATCTTCCCCCCAAATTTTAAGAAGACTGAGAATAATTCAGAATACCGCGGTTCGACTGATATTTGGTCTGAAGAAAAATGACCATATTACCCCATATTATCGTTTGTTGCACTGGTTAGCGTTGGAAGCAAGTGTTTAATTTAAATTTTCCTGCATTTGCTTTAAGTTGATATCAAGAGAGTCTCCAATTTACTTGTCTCCTCATTTTGAGTTATATAGACCATCAAGGAATACAAGAAGTTCTTATTTATGGTTCACGGAAGTTTCGCCCCCCACATTTCGCCCCCAGCAATTCGCCCCTCACATTTCGCCCCCGCACATTTCGCCCCCCGGATGTTTCGCCCCCACACATTTCGCCCCCGCACATTTCGCCCCTGAGTGTCAGACTATTCCTCTCGCAGGCGATTTCTTTGCCGACACGACGGCAGGCTACAAATTCAAAGTGCACAGCTGGCTGTTCTCACTGCCTCTAATGTCGGCCCTGCAGCTCCGGACTTCCCCACACCTGCTCTCTCCCCCCCCCCCGATCACTATTATTTTAAATGTTATGGCAGCCACGGCGCTGTATCCATCGGAGGAGACTTCTAACCTCGGCCATGAAGTTGCTGTTGCAGGAAGAGTTCCGGGGCAGGCCGAGGTTAGAAGTCTCCTCCGATGGATACAGCGCCGTGGCTGCCATAACATTTAAAATAATAGTGATCGGGGGGGGGGGGGGAGAGAGCAGGTGTGGGGAAGTCCGGAGCTGCAGGGCCGCCAGCTGTGCACTTTGAATTTGTAGCGGTTTTTTTTTTAAGGAGTCAGGGAGTATGCTGATGCGCCCCCGAACGCCGGCGCCGCCCCCCAGCGCGAAGAGAGTCGCTCGGTGCCGCGAGCCGCCAGCCCAAACGCGGCCCGCGCAGAGGCGCGGCCCCCCCAATGACCAGCCGACCCCGAACGCCACCGCGAGCAGACAACCCCAACGCGGCCCGCAGCCGGCGCCGCCAGCCGCTACAGGGGGAGCGCCGGCATGCGCGTTCTGCGCCGCGAGCTGCTGGCCCTAACGCGGCTCGCGGCCTGGGAGGAAGGGAGCGCCGGTCTAATGCGTTTTTTGCCGCGGGCCGCTGGCTCCTACGCGGCTCGCGGCCTGGGAGGAAGGAAGCGCCGGTCTGGTGCGGTCGGCCATTGGTGCCGGAGGGGGAGAAGGAGCCCCCAAGCGGCCCGGCCGGGAGGAGGGGAGCACCGGTACGGTGCGTTTTTGCGCCGCGGGCCGCTGGCTCCAACGCGGCCCGCGGTATGAGAGGAGGGAAGACTACCGGCTAAGGGCAGGAATCCGATCCGACGCTCCCGGGCAGGCGGACCAGCCCGCACGTGTGGGGCGACCCGCCCCGCTCATATAGTTGCCAGGAAGAGAGTTGTTCGGTGCCGCGAGCCGCTGGCTCACACGCGGCCCGGGCAGAGGTGCCGCCCCCCCCAACGATTAGCCGACCCCGAACGGCAAAGCAACCTGCGGCCAGGGAGGAGGGAGTCGGCGGCCCTGAAAGCCGGCGCGGCCGACGCCCCGACTCCTTGCAAGCCGCACCCCCCCTCCTGCACCAGCTCCACGCGGGGAGAGCCGGCAACAAGTTTAAAAAACGCCGAGGGCAGAAAGCCGATCGGCAAGAAGGCGCAGCGCTCTAAGGCGGGCGGACCCGCACGCAAGTTCCGGGCGGGCCGCCCCCACCGTCCTCTCCCTCATCGAGAGCGCCGTCGTGTCGGCAAAGAAATCGCCTGCGAGAGGAATAGTCTGACACTCAGGGGCGAAATGTGCGGGGGCGAAATGTGTGGGGGCGAAACATCCGGGGGGCGAAATGTGCGGGGGCGAAATGTGTGGGGGCGAAATGTGTCTGGGGGCGAAATGTGGGGGGCGAAATGTGAGGGGCGAATTGCTGGGGGCGAAATGTGGGGGGCGAACCTTCCGGATCCCCTTATTTATTTGCCTATCCTAAGCCAAATGGTGTCAGATATAAGACCTTTTTTGATAAGACCATAGCATTTCAGGCAGGTAAATTACAATCCTAGCTTGGTGAATGTATTCATCAAGCCATATCTTACTGTTCTTTTCGAAAATTAGTTAAGTCTTCTTTGTTTGACAAATTTTTTACTTAGTTGGACATGACATTTTAAGATTGAAATTTATTTTAACTTTTTATAGTGATTTTATTTTTATACCATGAATGTATTTCACTGATTGTTCAGTTTCTTATGGTGTAAACCGCCTTTAGAACTCTTGGTTATGGCGGTATAAAAGAATACATTTATTATTATTATTATTATTATCACTCTGAGAGAAAAAAATGAGCTGGTAATCTACTCTTGATTTGTGCATCCTCGATTCAAATCAAAGCAGCAAAGTTTGATTCCAATCTCACTTGTTTTACTGTGCTGTTAAAAATCCAGAGATAAAGAACATACAGTATGTACTTATGCTGCAATATTTAGGCCATGGCAGTCAGCACATTTACTGGCAGTGGATTTCTAGATCAGCTGTTCACCTGGAAATTGTGCAGGTTCTGACCAATATTCAGTATGAGCACCCACATAGCTAACTGGACAAAGACAGGTTGGCCTTTTGTGTAGTCCTGTCTATCTCCATAGCTACACAGGCACCGATACTGAATATCACCAATGCTCACATAACTCCATATAACCTAAATTGACAATTGTTTTTGATGGGTTTTTAATGGCGTGGTCAATTACTGTGCCATTTAACCCATTAAAAAACAATTATGCTACGCACAAATTTTAATCAGCCTTAACTGGACATTTCCAGCAGCATCATTTGGTACCACTGAGTATGCCTGGTTAGCTTCAGACAAGCAATTTAAACAGCCAAACAGCCATGGTGCCTCTCCTGCCCATTTAAATCATTTTAAATATTGACCCCAAGATGTCTAGCCAACAGTTTATACATTGGACAGCTTTGAATATAACAAAAGATTTATATGATATAACCCCAAAATGCTGTATAGGGCACCTTAAGTTCTACATGCACAACTTAATTGATTAACTAGCCTAATTGGTGAGGATAATTAGCAATTAACGCCTTGTAATTGACACTAATTAAAAGTTATGTGTACAACTTGGAAAGCACAGTTTTATAGAAATATATTCCATGTTTACTGCACAAATTTGAAAAGGGGCATGGTCAGAGGAAGGGGAGAGGCACGGGCAAATCAGGGGCATTCTTAAAAGTTATGCACATTGTTATAAAATATGCCTGATCTGTGCACAACATAGGCACAGGCATTTAGGCCTGGTTTTAACTAGTTTAAATTGGTGTACCTAAAAGTTATGTGACACACCAGCACTTAGTGTGATTCTATAAAAGGTGCATGCACCATGTAGAATTGTACTAAGTGCTAGGGTTACAAGCTGTCCGGATTTCCCCGGACTTGTCCTCCTTTTGATGACGGTCCAGATGGCTTTTCAAAACCCAGCACTTTGCTGGGTTTTGAAAAGCTGTGTCGGGCAGGAAGAAAGTCTGTGTATGCGTGGCCATCACATGATGACATCATGCGTGTATGCATGTGATGTCATCAAGTAGTGTCCACGTATGTGCAGACTTCCTCCCTGCCCGACAAGGGTGGGGGCGTGGCTAGGGGGCTTGGGAGGTGGGATTAGGGCAGGGTGGGCATAACTAAGCAGGCCCTGAGGCAGGGTTGTGGCTCTGGATTTTCCAAAAGGAAAATCTGGCAACCCTACTAAGTGCCATTCTAGTTGGCACTGATTTTTGGGTGCTAATTTATATAGAATTTGGGGTAACTGCATAAATCCTTTTGAGTATCAACCTCTAAGTGATCAGTGAGCTGACAATCATGGCATGGGTGGTCTTTAAGTTGGGATGTATATGTTATAAAGTGGCCTTTGGAGCAGCTCCATTATATCTGGCCAACAGGTTCCTTATAGTGTCACATAAAAATAGTAGAAAATCTCATGCCCTTTTTACGTTTCCATCAGTTAAGAGCTGCAAAAGCAAGAAATATCATGAGTATATACTTTCATATCAAGCAGCTCTTTAGGATAAAGATTTCCGACCACTATTTCTTAAATTTACCTCTTATGAACTCTTTGGATAGTTGCTGAAAACCTTTCTTTTCTCAAAATTTCTGACCAATTAGATCTCTCAGTATTCTTAACACAGAATTTGTATTTTTCATAGCATAATCTTTTGTTAACCACATTGAAGTTATGGCTATGCGGTCTAGAAATTTGTTTTTATGTTATGTCGACTGTTATTAAAAAGCTGTGTTTTCTAACCTTAGTTGACTCTAAAAAAGTACCTTTGGTATCTTGTAGCCCTGTATCTGGGTGTCCTGCATCACAAGGTGTGGTACAGATAGTGGAGTGATATCAAGGTATCGCTGGAGTTCGTGAATCACAGCATCAGTGTACGGCATCTTCTTTCTGTCTTCAGTGCCTGGAGGACGGCTCTGACCAATAACCTGGTTGATCTCTTCTTGTATTTTTTCTGGTAAGAAAATGTTTCCATACAAGTGTTTCATGAGTATTTTAAGAAATCCACAGGTCTGTCTTCCATCTCAGTAAGATTTGCTTTTACTGGATATGGGGTACATCTTTAGAAAGCCATTATTCAACCTTGAAAAACAATTCACCACTTTTTCATGTTTCTATAGGGGCACTTAAGCAATAGCACCTGTTGAGGAGCATATTCAAGTTTTTTACCCTCTGTGTTCACGGATAAGTAAACAAACCTATGGGTGAGGATCTAGGTAGGTGGCAGAAGAAGCTGCATGCAAAACAAGTGCAGCAGAATAGGAGGGAAGTGAGGCCCTAGCATGATTATAGTCAGTCATGGTGCAACATTTGAGAAACCAGTCTTGCCTGAAAGAGCAGGTCCACCAGTAGCTGAAGAAGATGAGGAAGTGGGGAGTGCAAGGAGGGATAAGAAGGTGAATGCAGTTGGGAATGCAAAGGGAGAAGGGAAATGCAGTAGGGGAGAGTGCAAGGGGGTGAATGTAAATGTAAAGGGGGAAGGGAGAGGAAAGTACCAGGAGGGAAGATGAATAATAATAATAATAATAATAACTTTATTTTGTATACCGCCATACCCAGAGAGTTCTAGGCGGTTCACAGCAATTAATAATATTACAAAAGAGGATAACATTGGGAATTAACATTTTTTGGAATTAACATTTCATTTAAGTTGACAAGAATTAACAATTTTTAGAGTGTACAGGTCAATGAAGTTGACAGAATATACAATGGAGTACAATAGGAATATACAAGAGTGTACAATAGGAGGGAAAAATACCGGTCAGTGAAGTTAGTTGGTTTGGAGGGTACATTAGGAGGGGAAGGTGGAGGTTCATGTGTATTGATGGGAGTAGAAGAAGCGAGTGGGAGTGTTAGGAATTCTGTCCATGGAATAAGTGAGTTTTGAGTTTTTTTTCTGAAGTCCAGGTAAGTGGGGGCATCAAGTATAATTTGGGCAAGCCATGAGTTTAGTTTGGCCGCCTGGAAGGAGAAGGTTTTGTCAACGAATCGTTTGAGTTGACATAGTTTTAGGGAGGGGAAGGCGAATAGATGAATTCTGCGAGAGTTCTTATTGTTGTGATTTAATTTAAAGTGGGGGATGAAGTAGCTTGGGGATAGACCAAACACCTTTTTGTAGCTGAGGCATGCGAACTTGAACAGTACTCTGGATTCAAATGGTAGCTAGTGCAGTTTATGGTAGTAAGGGGTGATATGTTCCCATTTGTTTAGGCCAAATATAAGGCGGACGGCCGTGTTCTGAATCAGTTTTAGTCTCCTGGTGGTTTTCTTCATGGAGCCTAGGTAAATGATGTTGCAATAATCGAGGATGCTGAGAATGGAGGATTGTACTAACAGTCGGAATGAGTTGTCATCAAAGTATTTTTTTATGGTGCGGAGTTTCCAGAGCGCCGAGAAGCTTTTCCTGACGGTAAGATCAGTGTGTTTCTCAAGGGAAAGGTGTTTGTCTAGGGTGACTCCTAGTATTTTTAGGGTTTGTTCTAGGGGGAAGTCCGATCCAATCACTTGAATTGAGGTATCTTTGATTTTATCGTTGGGGGAGGCCAGGAAGAATTTAGTTTTGTCAGCGTTTAGTTTTAATCTATAGGATAGCATCCAGAGTTCTATCTGCCTGAGTAAGTGTGATATAGAGTTAAGCAGCTCTAGGGTGAAACTGGTTAGTGGGATGATTATTGTGATGTGTGACAGGAAAGGAAGGGAAGAGTGCATGGGGCTAGGAGGGGGAAGATGATAATGCCAGAGGTAGAAGAGAGTGCAAGGGAGAGAGAAAATATATACATCAATAGCCATACTGTCCTGATATTCACCCCTCTGGTACACATGCTTTAAGATAGAACACACAGAAATAACCTAATAGACACATCCCCTAACCTCTCCATATCTCATCAGATACCAGTACTAATACAATGCTTGTAGCCTGGATATACCTTAATCATTACAAAGCAGGTAACAACCAAGAAAACATAGGTACACCTAAGGAGACTTCAAAATGCAATAAGCATTACTACTTTCATCTTTATAGAGAAAACATTTGGTAAAGCCAAGTTTTTAAGACATTTTGCCCTGGATTCTATATACGGCTGCTTTAAAAATGGCCGAAGATTGCGTGTCAATCACACAATGGCACTGTTTATTAGAATCACACCTTTGGGAAAGGTAGGCATCAGAAATGTAGGCCAGAGTTTTCAAGGCCTACATTTCCAGCACTATCTTTCATGTGAATTGTGCCCATGGAAGCTCTTTATGACGTCTCATGCCAGTTCTGGCATTAGCCACATCTACAGAGGTGTTAGGCATCATAAAATTCCTCTGTAGGCACGATTTTAGTTCCAGTTTTTTGGGGCACCTACTTTAAAAACAAAACAAAACACACTTTTAATTGATTTTAAATGGTGTTTTCAACTTAAGTTAGATGCCATTAGGGCACCTACCGGTGCCTAACTTAAGGTACTGTTTGTAGAATCTGGGCCTTTCTGAACTACAAGTAGCCAACTGATACTCAAAAATTCAAAGGAAAACCATTTTGTATCTTCATGGCCTGATAAAAAGTGAATCACAATCCTATTAGGCACTCTATAATATCAATCCACTCAAAGGTTTTTCAAAATATTGTTTAAATTTATATCATGCCTTATGAAGCAGCTTATAATACTTTTAAAAGACACAAGGGGAATCTCAGAATGCCACTTGTCCGCTGTTGATTCCTGCAGTACAGTGTGGCAGCACTCGTCACTGGCTCACCCAAATGTGTCCTCTATTCTATTCTAATCTCTTTTTTCCCCCTTTATTGTATTCTTCACACTATTTCTACTTCTAATTTTTCATACTGTTTCTGTGCTCTTTAATAAATAAATAAATGAATATACTAATAACATCTTCAAAGTCATTTCCAGGATCTCAATTCATTGGATTTTTTTTTATCTCTTCCATATGTTTTCTTAGTCATTTTATTCATTTCAATACATTATCATTCTTTCTAATTCATTTTCAAGTAGTATACTGAAAATTTCTTATCCCGTAGATAACTTAGCTTGTTAGTGCAATGTCGCTGTTACAATACGCCCCACCAACGCATTTTGTATCTTCCTCAGGACGGGGAAGTACCTTAACAACTACATTTCATTCATTCACTTTCTCGCGCTGCTTACAGTAGGTCATCCAAATATCGTAATATTGTAAGCAGCGCGAGAAAGGGAATGAATGAAATGTAGTTGTTAAGGAAGATATGAAATGCGTTGGTGAGGCATATTGTAACAGCGACATTGCCCTAACAAGCTAAGTTATCTAGGGGATAAGAAATTTTCAGTATACTACTTGAAAATGAATTAGAAAGAATGATAATGTATTGAAATGAATAAAATGACTAAGAAAATATATGGAAGAGATAAAAAATCCAATGAATTGAGATCCTGGAAATAACTTTGAAGATATTATTAGTATATGTATTTATTTATTAAAGAGCACAGAAACAGTTTTAATAGTCTAAGATTCCCCTCCCAAAGAGTGTATGGTTCCCAGCTCCTGCCCCGAAATAAAGAGGGTGGTGGGGGTATTTGGAATTCAGGAGGTCAGGTAGGGAGAACTTCCTGAAGCAACAGAAGGCATAATACAATAATTGTTTCAAGCCTAAATGAGAGTGCAGCTAAACTCTGATATTTGGGGTTCTTGAAACCCGAAGGCTGCCCAGCACTGTGAAAGCCTGGCAGCAGAACTAGGAGAAAGAGAAATCCTGTTTAAAAGGAAATAGTTTGGGTTTTTTCTTTTCTTTTCTGAATGAAGCACGGACTTGCTATAAACGAGAACTTATGTTTATGATAAACCTTTTCCAGGGCCATTGAACTGTGTAATAAAAACTTGGAACTAGCAATTATTGGTGGAATTTTTTCTTTCTGCTGTGTTTATCCCAGAGTGATCCTCCAAAGAGTGCTAAGCTTGCGCCTGGGGCGGGAGCCGGGTTGCCAGCGCTAGGCTTACCCCTGGCCCCGTCACAATACACACCCACTCTCTCATTCTCTCTCTCTCTTAGGGCTCCTTTTGCAAAGCCGTGGTAGAGGTTTCTACCATGGGCTGGCAAGGTAAATGCTCACAGGAATTATATGAGCATCAGAGTATTTAACTCATCAGCCCATAGTAAAATCCTGTATCGTGGCTTTGTAAAAGCCAGCGTTAGAACTTTAAAAACCATTGGACAAATAATACTCACCTGCTACTTCTGGGAATTTCATCAGAACCAGGATACTGTATTTAAGGGTTGTTGTAACGGTATCTGTTCCACCATACATCAGGGTGTGCATAGTCATGATAAGAGTTTCCATGAAGAAATTGGATGCTGGATTGTTCTTTTCCTGAGGAAATATACTTGGATAAATAAACAGGAAAGCGGAAATAAACTGTGTGTGGTTTATAATTTTTCAGGGAATTATTACAGCACCTTTCATTCTCTTAGTTTCCAAGTCAGACCATCAAAATCCACTAAGACCTTCAGTAGAGCCATTAACTACTCCCCCAAATTCTCATGAAAAATTATGTATTACCCTATGTGCTCTTGTAAGAGGTCATTCCTTTTCCAGAATTCCCCTAGATTATGATTATGATTATTGAGAGCTTCTATACTGCTACTAATGACTGGGGAGCGGTCTATATGAGCCTCTGCAAAGGCTCTACAATAAATGAGCTTCTGTAAAGATGATATGATACATTAGCTTCTGTAGAGATGTTACCTAGAGCAGTGTCCCGTAGACCTTTTGGCACCAGGGCACACTAAACCTGGTGTCACAGTCGGAAAGCAACTGGAAGTGTGTGGACGTCACCACGATGATGTCACATGCATGCATGATGTCATCACTTCAACATCCGCACATGTGCGGGGGGGCCCTTTGGCCGGACCCTGAACCTGTCCCTTTGCTAATGGGGGAGAGGAGGAGAGTCGTCAGCACCTCTCCTCCTTGCTGGAATCTCATGGCACACTTGGAATCTAATGTGCCGTGGCACACAGTTTGCGATACACTGCCCTAGAGTCATCCATTTCTCAAAGTCTACCTGTAGGATTATTTGAGATTTAGAATATTCCCTCAGGGTCACATATTCCTTATAACTATTTTGTAAAGTTGTTTATATTATAGAACCTTCCAGTAATGTGTCTTATATACTAGATAGAGAATGACACGGGGAAAAAATTTGTCCCCGTCACCGCCCCGTCCCCGGCCGACTATCCTCTGCACTTCCCCGTTACCGCCATTCCCTTTACCGCCCTGTCACCGTCACCGCCATCCCTTTCACCGCCCCGTCACCGCCACTGCCATCCCATTCACCGCCCCGTCACCGTCACCGCAGCATGCATAAAAGCCTCAAACAGGTATGATTTTATATACTTATCTTTATTAACGTATAAAGGAAACATTCTTTACAACTTTACAACTTAGTTAACTATACAAAAACAAAACACAACCTGTACTTTTAATTGTCCTTATTTTTTAACCCGTGGATGAACAACAAATCATCTACAATCTTTGGATTCAGTCTAGTTCTCCTTTCTTCCACAGTCCTTCCTGCAATAGAGAATGCCCTCTCTGAAGATGTGCTGGTAGCTGGAATGCACACCCCTGACCCCCATCCCCATCATAATAGTAAATAGTACTAATTGTAATGCAATTTCTTCCATTCATTTTTCATGTACACTACTGTATATAATATTAATTCATTATGGTAACCACAAAATTAAAAGAAACACAAAGCACACTGTATGCAGAGAAAATATTAATTAATATTTGTTTCATTTTTCAAAGAGGTCAAGACAGATGACTAAAATATGCAATGTCACTTCAGAAACAACTATAGAAAAATAGACAAATATAATGCAAAATATAGATAACTGATATAAATTCTCAAAACTGACACATTTTGATCACTAAATTGAAAATAGTAATTTTTCATACAATTTTTCTATCACTAATTTTCCCCCACCCCATATATATTCCGCAGGTTTTCAAAGAGGTCAAGGCAGATGATTTTATGCAATGTCACCTCAGGAACAACTATACAAAAATAGACAAATATACCCCCTCCCCTTTTACTAAATTGCAATAGCGGTTTTTAGCACAGGGAGATGCGCTGAATGCCCTGCACTGCTTTCGATGCTCATAGGCTCCCTGTGCTAAAAACCGCTATTGCGATTTAGTAAAAGGGGGCCATCGTGCAAAATATAGACAGCAGATATAAATTCTCAAAACAGACACATTTTGATCACTAAACTGAAAATAAAATCATTTCTCCCACAAGTGGACATGCTTAGTTACGTCAGCTCTATGGCTGCTTTAACTGTAAGGTGCCTGAATCTAAGGCTATATGCTACCATTCTGTAATGGAACCTGGGAGCCCATTCACTGCTATAGAATAGGCGTTCCCTGTACAGTCTCAGGGTACCTACGAGGAAGAACCCACTTGGAGAATTGCCCCTTATTTTTTTTAAGGATTATAAAAACAGAAGCAATAATGTGAAAAACAAAACCTAGCCTTAAAACAGGCTGAATTAATTTGTGAACCATTATTTAAAGCAGTGATTCCCAACCCTGTCCTGGAAGAACACCAGGCCAATCGGGTTTTCAGGCTAGCCCTAATGAATATGCATGAGAGAGATTTGCATATGATGGAAGTGATAGGCATGCAAATTTGCTTCATGCATATTCATTAGGGCTAGCCTGAAAACCCAATTGGCCTGGTGTTCCTCCAGGACAGGGTTGGGAACCACTGATTTAAAGGATACTCAGAAAAAATATTGTTTTCCTTAAATGAAATAAACATATTCCTATCCATCATTTGACTATAGCTAAGGGCAAAAGAACCTCATAGAGCTGCAGTGAAATAGAAAAGTGATTTTGTTTTACTCTGTAATCTCTGCATTAAGTAGATTTGCACACCCCAAGCTCCTTAAATCCTGATGCACTTCTAGCTTTTCCTGTATCAGACTTTGCAAGATTAATAAATGGAGCTTTCTTCTGCCTACCAGTTAAAGGATGGAAAAAAAAAAAGCCTATAAAGTTCAAATCACAGCTTGACTAAACTTGAACTTTTTTTATTTCATTCTTCCTGGCTGACCACAATAAGCACCAAGGTTGGGGAAGGGGTAAAACGCGGACCTGACGGACCTCGCGGATCTAAATCCGTACCGCCTTAAAAATCTGAGGTCCGTGTCGGTCCGTGTCCGTGGCGAGAGCAAGCAGAATCAGGTCCGATGTCCGGGTGTTTTTTTTTTTCTCAAATGGTATACCACTACACTTGCTGCTTTTACTTGCTTCGGGCCTTCCTCGTTGCCGGGACCTGCCTACTTTCTGTTTCCGCGAAGGCAGGACCCGGCAGCGAGGAAGGCCCGAAGCAAGTAAAAGCAGCAAGTTGTAAGCTTCCCTCCGGGGCTCTATTGTGTGCGTGCTGGCTTCCCTTCTCTTCCCTCCGAAACCAGAAGTAGCGTCCCGGGGGGGGGGGAGAGAAGGGAAGCCGGCACGCACACGATAGAGCCCCAGAGGGAAGCTTACAACTTGCTGCTTTTACTTGCTTCGGGCCTTCCTCGCTGCCGGGTCCTGCCTTCGCGGAAACAGAAAGTAGGCAGGTCCCGGCAACGAGGAAGGCCCGAAGCAAGTAAAAGCATGCTGGCAAAAAAAAAAAAAAATAGGCAGGCGTCAAACAAAATTTTCAGCGCGAGTCAGCCCGGGAAGGAGCAGGATTAGCTGGGCGGTCATCTAAATCAGCCGGGGAGAACACTTACTTGTACCTGACGAAGTTTTCAGGCTTTCAGCTCCTCCCAGTGAAATGAGTGAAAAGTGAATCCAATCCAGCAAAAAGAACTGACCAATGAAGAGCCTGTATATTAGGGGGCGGAGTCAATGCGGCAACGTGCAAGTCGGGTAGAGAGAGTTGGAGGAGACAGACCACATGGCGGAGACAAACATGGCCGCCGGAAAAAAATCTGACACCCGGTCCCGAACCAAAGACACACGGTGAAGACAAGGTAAATAGCGGTACATAGAAGGGGGTACATTTGCCTGCGGGGACAAATCTTTTCACCGTTTTTGCGGGCGGTGAAAACTTTTGTCCCCGTGTCTGCGGCGATTTGGCTATGGAGTCTCCATAACCTGCAGCCAAACCGCAGCCACGCCGCGGCTCCCTGCGGGGATCGCTCCCCGTGTCATTCTCTAATACTAGATTGCTCAAAACTAAAATTTCAAAGTATAAGAGTCCTGTGCCATTCATTAATAACATGTTAAACATATTTCACAGAACCATAAAGGAAAGATGCCAAATACATTATATTAAGATGGGCATGTGTATGTGTTCAAAAAATGAGACTCATATACACAGCTAAAGCGGTAGTCTCCAACTTTATCATAAAAAGGGTTGCAGTGTGAATATGCTCTGAGGGCCACCCAAAAATTTCAAGCTTACAACCTGCTACTAATTTTGTTCAGACTGGGCATTAACTATCAAAAATTAATCCTAATATTGATTCTATATCACTTCAAGAATATATTTTTAAAAACTCACTTTATTTTGGATTGTCAACAGTAGCAAATGCCATAAATGAGACACCTGAGTAGCACACTTACAGATTGCTTGCAGTTACTATATCAACTGGACAATATTGAAATTATTGCATATGGAGACAGATGTCCTGCTGTTCAAGACCTAGACACTGGACACAGCAGTTACATGGGTCAAAGCCTGAGATGGTCTAATTACATCAAAAGCATTTCTTAAAACTTCTCGGTATTGAGAAGAAAATGGCCAACGTTAAATCAATGGCTCAATGGCCCGGGGAGTTCAAGTGAAAGGTATCCTGAAAATGATCAATGCTCCTGGGAGGAAAAGAGGCTTGAGGTGGCTCAAAGGCCAAAAATTGAAAAGTTGACAAAAATAAATCAAATTCAGTTTAAGTACTAGAACATGATAAAAATAAAGAATTAAGACTTGTACTGTGGAACCTTATAGCTATAATTTGGATTCCTCTTTCCTTCATGCATCACTTTGCACTTGCTCATATTAAATGTCATCTGCTATTTGGCTGCTGAGTCTTCCAATCTCAAGGTCCTTTTGCAACTTTTCATAATCTTCTTGTGATTTATTTATTATTTTTAGTATTTATATACCACTTATAGCCTAAGTGGTTTACATTCAGGTGGCAATAGGAGATTAAGTGACTTGCCCTGGGTCACAAGAAGCAGCATGAGATTTGAACCCACAACCTCAGGGTGCTGAGGCTGTAGCTCTAACCACTGTGCCACATACTCCCCATTTAACAACTTTTAATAACTTTCTGTTGTCAGCCAGGAGCCGCTGCCACCGCCAAGCACCAACATGAACCAGAAGAGTATGGAGGAAGACCTTTTGCATTGCGTCCCTCCTTACCTCACCGAATGACTTTTCGCCTTTTCATTTCCGGCTTCCGGCTGACGCAGTTCCCACCCAGCGATCTTTGGCCCATTAAAGGGCCAGGAATCACCGCCACCTAGCACCACCATGAACCAGAAAGGTAAAGAGGAAGACCTTTTACATTGCATTCCTTCTTACCCCACAGAAAAAATTTTCACCTCTTCACATCTGGCTCCCAGCCAACTCAGTTCCTGCCTAGCGATCTTTGGCCCATAAAGGACCAACACCCAGGCGGGCCCTGCCAAAGGGCCATGTGTGGCCCTTCATGCGAACCAAGTAGGACCAGGCCTAAAACAATGCTCCACACTACCTCCATATAAACAAATACACCGAGCCCCCCTCCTGGTTATCACATTCATATTTTCCATGATAACATTCCACATTCCTATCATCATGGGAAAGGGCCAATATGGAGACCTAACTGCTTCCACATTAAGCCCACAGCAGCTCTGAACCTCCAACCTCATAAAAATTAGGACCAACACATATACAGGTATGCCCAAAACCAACACTGTCTCAGCAGCTCTAGTAAATGGCAGATCTGAAAATGACAAGGATCTTATCTGAACAGACACCATCATGGACTACAAATGGGATATCCTATCAGAAACAGAAACATGGCTAAAAGATAATGAAGGGGCCCCTTGGATGTGCTATTCCCACAGGGCTACAAAGCACTAGCATGTTTTCACCCTGACAAAAAAAGGGGAGGGGTGGCAGTGATCACCAAATCCAAGTTAAATCCACACCAAATAAACGCCATTTCACTAAAAAACCTAGAATGCCTCATTTTCTCAATAGGCCACGACAAAAAAAAATC
Source organism: Geotrypetes seraphini (assembly GCF_902459505.1). Classification (NCBI taxonomy): domain Eukaryota; kingdom Metazoa; phylum Chordata; class Amphibia; order Gymnophiona; family Dermophiidae; genus Geotrypetes; species Geotrypetes seraphini. Next base: position 55,553,893 of record NC_047091.1, read on the forward strand.
ATATTCATCCTAATCTATAGAGCCCCCTTCTCCCCTATATCTGTTTTTGATAAACTACTAACTATTATAAGCAACCTGTCAGTAGATCACAAATAAATCATAGAAACATGACGGCAGACAAAGGCCAAATGGTCCATCTAGTCTGCCCATCCGCAGTAACCATTATCTCTTCCTCTCTCTAAGAAATCCAACTTGCCTATCCCAGCCCCTCTTGAATTCTATAGAGACTTCAACTTTACAGACAACTCAGAAGTCATTCGCGCTCCATGAGATTTCATCAAGACACTGATCTTGGATTCGTCCAACAAGTCAACTCCCCCATACACTCCTCTGAAAACACACTGAACCTGATCTTTATCTCAGTCGGTCTGCTAATCGACCACAAATCAACTTCATCGACCAACATCCTGGTGCCCTTGACTGACCACCATATAATCACGTTCAACCTACACATCAAAGTTTATTGGGCCATGGACTAAACAAAATCACAGAAAACTATCGCATTTGACCCCAAGTCAGCCAACCTTAACTCATTTTCCCTCGGCATTTCCAAACTAGAACTAAGTGCAGGACCAATGACCAGCTCCCTACAGGAGAAGCACTGGCATGGCACACATGTATTAAAACACTCTATGAGAACTTAGTGAAAGTCAAAGAGACTAGAATGAATGCATGATCCTTCTCATTGCCCTGGTTAACAGAAGATCTGAGAGAACAAAATAGAAAAGTTAGGAAATCAGAAAGAACTTGGTGCAAAACACATAGCGCTGAGGACAAATTCACATGGAAAAGCCTTCTGCAAGAATACAAACTAGCAGCACATGAAACAAAAAAGGCACATTTCACTAATCTGCTATCCAAGTTTTTGAACAGGTCGAAGGCCATCTTCACGCTAATGAAAAACTTGTTTTCCTCCTCCCAAGGGTCACATCATTCCCAACAAACAAACTTAGATAGCAAATCCCTCTTAACGGCTGAAATTCATAGGAGCCATACTCAGTACTACTCTTCTATGGGCTTTTCTACCTCATCAAAGACAAAGACACCTTACTTCATCTTTGCAATCAGATCTCCACTTTACAAACCATCTCAGCAAGACAGATGATGTGACTCATAGGTCACTTGGCATCCACAGTTCATATTACCACATCACACGACTTCATCTCAGATCAGCTTAGTGGACCCTAGCATCTCAATGGTCTCAAGCTCTCAATCCCTTATCTCAAAGGATCACAGTCAACTCACCTCTTCGCCAGTTTCTGCAGTGGTGCATGGATCCAACAAATCTTTCCAGGGGTTTGCTGTTTCACATCCCCCCACATTAGAGAGTGCTCTTCCTTCAGTGTTGGATTATCGTCTCCATTTACTTAAGATCACTTTGATCAGAGCTATTAGTGCTTTCCTTGCTCCTGTCAACAATAAACCTCTGGCCACTCATCCTCGTGTTTCCCGGTTTATGAAAGGACTTTTCAAATCCAAACCTCTACTCAAGTCATCTCCAGTTGTCTGGGAACTTAATGTAGTCCTTGTCAGTCTGATGAAGCCACCATTTGAACCACTGACATCTACTCATCTTAAGTTTCTCACTTGGAAAGTGGTCTTATTGATCTCTATCACTTCTGCTCGTCGATTGAGTGAACTTCAAGCATTGTTTTTGAATCCACTGTACACAGTATTTCATCATTACAAGGTGGTTCTCAGGACCCATCCTAAATTCCTCTCAAAAGTAGTCACGGAATTTCACCTGAATCAATCCATTATGCTTCCAGTTTTTTCCCCAAAGCCTCGTTCTTATCCTGGAGAAACAGCTCTACACAATTTGGACTGTAAGCATTCCTTGATTTATTACATACAAAGGACAAAGCCACATAGGACTTCATCTGAACTGTTCATCTATTTTGATCTTAAATGATTGGGCCTCTCTGTAACCAAGAGAACTATTTCCACATGGTTAGTGGCCTGTATTTTCTTCTTCTATGCTCAGGCTGGGCTGCAGCTTGAGGGACGTGTTACAGCATCAAAAGCTTTCTTATGCTCCACTTCCATTGATGAAATTTACAAAGCAGCTACTTGGTCCTCAATTCACACATTCACATCTCACTACTATCTAGAATCCTATTCTAGATGAGATGGTCATTTTGGCTAAGCAGTATTATAGAATTTATTTTCTTCTTAATGACCAACTCTACCTCCATCTCATTACAGTAAACTAGGGAATTCCACATGTGAGAATATGCTGACTGCTTGTCCTAGGATAAAGCATAGTTACTTAGCGTAAGAGGTGTTATCTGGGAACAACAGGCAGATATTCTCATATCCCACCCACTTCCTCTGGTTGGCTTCTTAGCTTGCTTACAGAACTGAGGTACCGTGAGCCTACATTAGGTGGGCAGGCACTCACACTTGCATGGTGCGGGCAGTTGAGAAGTTTCTAAAAACTTAAAGTGGCAATGCACTTTTACGTTATGGTAAGTTACTGTGCTTTTCTTACCATCTCTGAGCAGCAGAGTTTATGGTAAGTAGCTCAGCCCCCTGAATCTTACCTTCTCCATTTTGATGAGGAAAACATCGATGTAATCTCTAGGATTGTTGGGGTCCAATGTCTCTTGATGAGCCTTGATTTTTTCTTGAAAAATGGGTCTTAGAACTTCATGATTTGTCATTATCTGTTTGTGAGGTCCTGGCAAACAACCCATGATTTCTGGATAGATATTGTACCACTGGAAATGACAGAGCAGAGGAGAGATATATTTGTATGGAACATCACAACTGAAGTTGTTCACAGATCTAGTTTTATTCTATTTTTAATTTCATCCTATGAATTGGTCTTAGCATGAAAATACTATTTCCTCCCATAAGCACTTTAAAAAGGTTTGTAGCTCCTGCTTAGAGTTATAGGGGACCCTATGAGAGAGACATATGCAATACAGTAATCGAATGTAATAAACTCATCTTAAATGACTACTGAAAAATGTGTGCTCTAAATCCAAATCCAAACTGTTTCTACTGACTTTATCGGCATTTTTTAGATGTATTCATTGGACATATTTCTGTACAATACAGTCTGTACACAAATTTTCCTTGTAAATAGTCTGTTTAGTTAAGAACTACATCAAATATGTACTCTGAATGAAATGTATAGTCTGATAAAGGTATTATAAGCTTCCACAGAGAGGACTGGCTGTCTCCCAAAGTCAGTGATATTCCACCCAATGACCACTACATCAGCTATTGACTACTCAGTGAAATAACTCTAAAGGAGCAGGATTTTTCCTTGATATCATAGTTATATATCTGAAGTTTACTATGAAAGAAGTCTGCAAGCACTGACCGTTCCCCAAGCAGAGCTTATTAGCTTAAAGTTATCATCAATCGAGCGGGCGAGGGCTTGAAAAACTTTATCTTCATAGTCAAAGCGGCTTCCAAAGAGGACAGAGCAGATGACATTGGACACTGATCGGCAAATGATATGTGTGGGCTCAATGGGCGACTCTATAAGAAAATGCATTGAAGATGGTTATTTTTTAATATATAATATTGATTGTTTCATTTTGGGTTTCATACCATTCTTCTAGTAAAACCAGTCATCGGTGTATATTACAGTATACAAGGAAAGCAATGCTGTTCGCATGTAACAAGTTTTTTTGTAGACAGCAGCATTGATAAGACACACGAGTGAGTGATGTCATCTGATGGTACCAAGATAGAATTGCCCTCCTACAGCTCAGAATTGTATATCCAGTAGCATAGAGAGGAAGGCACGTGGAGGGGATGGACTAACCCAGGCACCATCTTGTTGGGGTACCAGCACCTCTTCAAACTCTTTGGTGGCAGCGAGCAGCATCTCCTATCTGCTGATTGCTCTGCCCTTAGCTCTCCATCTGAAGTCACTTCTTAGTTGCAGGACCAGGAAATGACATCAGAGGGAGAGCTGAGGCTGATACGAGCAGCAACTAGAAGATGCTGCTTCTCCTGTCAAAGATTTTGAAGAGGTTTTTTTTTTTTTGGGGGGGCAACAGGGAAAAGGCACATGAGTGTGAGTGTGCATTATGGAAAAGCATGCAGGGGGGGGGTTCATGAGGTAGCATTGCCGTGCACCTCCTTCCCTTGCTACGCTACTGCCCTGACTGCAAACAACAATCTCTGCAGCTCCACAGTTGGTTTTAAAGTTCAGTGCAAACAATTTTTAGGGGAGATGAAAGGAAATGTGCCTTATCAAATTTACCGATATGCAACATTGCTTTATCTGTTGACAAGCAGAACTGGGTTATTGGAAGATCCTTGAAGCTTAGAGCTGCTCAAGTTTCATATTTTCATGGTTCTTTGAACAGCCTGCATAGTTGATTGTGAGAGATATTAGTCTATAGAGACAGATTGGACATTACTTGACCAACGACAATGCCTCTTACTGAGGCTTAATGCAAACAATAAGATGCAGTAAAAGTATGAAGGCAGATGGTATTTAGTGAGGGAGACTTTAACGGAGCCATCGTTGCAGTTGCTCTAATATGATGAGACCTGAATCTGAGCAGAGCATCCACTTGTTCATAGCAGAACTGTATACATGAAGTAAGTCAGTTTTCTAAAGTCCGTTTTGTGATGGGCATACCAGGACAATTATTTAGCAGCATTTGATTTCCCTCTTACCCATACTTGTTTGAGGAGGCTTAGAAATAAAAGATTAAATATAGCATAAAAGATTTAGGCTCTCTTTTTCTAAGCCATGGTAGAGGATGCTCCGATGCTGCTCCAATGCTCATAGGAATTATTTGAGTGTCGGAGCAGCATTGGAGCATTTAGTGCTCCAGGCTGTGGTAGAAACCTCTATCACAGCTTATTAAAACAGGGGTGGGGGGTGGGGAGGGGGGATTAATTCCATATCCTATAACATCTATGACTGCAAAACAGATTCAAAACAATAAAAAAAAAAATCTATTCACCTAAATCTCAAGTCACTAAATTGAGATGGGAAAAGCTTGTTCAAAAAAATGTCCTAAGGGTTTTTTTTCCCTAAAAGTAAGAAAATTTTGTTCCAATCAAAAATCTAAAGGAGCACAATTCCAAAGAGAATGGCCAAAGTATGGAAAAACACAAGCCCTCATATATTGTAATCTGTTGTAATCAGAAAGAGACAACAAATAAAGTGAAGAAAGCAAAGATCTTCTAGGAATATATATTTAAAAAAAGAAAAACAATAGATCCACAATATATTGTAGGCCTGATATTAAGACCACTGGAGGCAGCCCAGCTATCTCCCAGATATTCAATGCCAAGGCCGTATCCGTTCACCATCTTGGATTTAGCTGGCCAAGCCAATGTTCAGCAACTACACTTGCATAGTTTATTCACACCATGCATGATAGAGCTGTGTGGATCTATCAGAATTTGTAAAACAAAAAAATCTGTCTGATGGCACAATTGATTTGTTTTATAAAAGGCAGTGCATATCTGGCAGAATCATTAAGCTATAGCCCTGTACCCATGATTAGGGGAAAAAAAGAAAACGTTTAAAGGTAGGGAAAATAAAAGGAACACAACTAAGCATACTTACTGCTTGTAGAGCCTGTGAAGCTGTAGGGGAATGTAACTTCCCATCATGTGACTAATCCAAGACAGTGGCAAGTATGTAAAATAATAAGTGACCCTGAGGGCTGCCATTTTTTATTTGTGTGACCTATATTTATTTATTTGGTTATTTAGTCTGTATTCCCCTAGGAGCCCGAAACAGGTTACAAATCAGATACACCCAGTTTAACTAAGGAGCGGGAACAGACTGAGGTAATACAGAACATTTGTTTTCTAGCTTATCCTTCCTAGAAACCTAGAAAGGGTTACAGAGGTATATACAGATTTTTTTAAGCACCATTAGACAATACATGAGAGTGATATAGTGATTACCTTTGGTATTATACAATACTTGAGAGAGTAGTATAGGATTTACGTGTGGCCAGATCAGTTAATTTCTAGACAGTATTTATCAAACAATACCTAAGAGAAATATAGTGGTTACAAGTGGTTGAAACAGTTAACTTCTAGACAACAATTATTATCAGGTGACATCTTCTGACCCATCAAGCCATATCTTCTGACAGTTAAGTATGCAAGATCTGTAGTGGTGGTATTTAATTTATAGGCTGAATTGGTTAGTGAATAAGGCTGTTTTCACAGCTTTCCTGAAGGATAAGAGGTTGTCTATGTCTCTGATGTGGTGAGGTAGTTGATTCCATAGCATTGTCACTGAATTGGGAGCACTTGTGAGCACTTTCTAAGTGGAGAAGATGTACTGGCGGAATACTAAGCCAGTTCGCTTGTTGAGCAATTGTTTTGAGTGGTATATGGTAAGTTTGCCTGACTATGTATTGTGGCACCATGTCATGGAATCGTTTGAAGCCAAATAGTAAGAATTTGAAGATGGCTCGCTTTTTCATCGGGAGCCAGTATGCTTCAGTCAGTGCTGTGGAGATGTGATCGAAATGGCTGAGGTTTTTCAGGAGCCTCACTGCTGCATTTTGTATTCTTTGCAGCCATTTTAGATCCTTATGTGGCAGGCCAGCAAATAGACCATTACAGTAGTCCATGCGGGACAGTACAAAGACATACAGAGGCAATTAGTATTTAAAATATTATCATATAATAAGAATTATACTAAATCATATTAAAAAAAACTTTTTAGTTTATTATGAAACCTTATGTAATTTACTTCAGTCCTTATTTGAACAGGTAAGTTATTCTAGATTGTAATAACAGCATAAACAAAAGAGGACTTAAACTGTCATTTATACTGTACTCCTCTAACCTGAGGATAATGTAATAATAAAGTACCATAAAGTTTAGTGGAAGAATGATGCAAATAAGAAAAAGCAGGTCAAATTATCTGAAGAATCAGTTTGTAATATACAATGAACTATACAAGCAGATTTAAACTTGTATAGAGGCAACACTTCCATATCTTTGTAGACCAAATATTAACCACAGTGCAGTATTTTGGAGCAACTACAGCTTTTTAAACAGTTTTGATTTTAAGTTCAAATATAAAGAATTACAGTAATCGAGTTGAGGCAACACTAACATCTGGACCAAAACTGTAAAATGATGTTAAAACAACAAGATTTCACTAATCTAAGCTTCCTCATAAAGTCTTCCTCCATAAATGGGAGTATGTGGATTGTGGGTTTGAATCTTGCACTGGGCTAGTCACTTAATCCCCATTGCCCCAGGTACATTAGGTAGAGCTTTGGATTCTTGCCCAGAAATAGCTAAGAGAAAAAATTTTAATTGAATCAGGTTGGGCAGACTGGATGGACTATTCGGGTCTTTATCTGCTGTCATCTACTATGTTAGAGTGGGAGCCAACCAAGACAGTTAGGGAAAAATGCTTGAGTACCTGAATAATTTGTAATCCACATAGAATTGTAGGATATGCGGAATATAAATTATTTTTTTTATAAGGGAAATTTGATCTTCAAATGTAAGAGAGGAGTCTAAAAGATACCCCGAACTTTAGACGTTTTATCTACTTGCAAAGTAGAACCTGATTGTAAACTGATAGATGAAGGAACAGAAAGTAAAGAGTTATAAACCAGAAAATCTTCATCTTACTTGCATTCAATTTCAACTTATTAGTAAAAGCCCAATCTCCGATGCTGTTCATGCAATATACATGGTAACATAGTAAATGATGGCAGATAAAGACCTGAACAGTCCATCCAGTCTGCCCATTAGTTATAGCCATTAAAAATACTTGATTAAATTAACTTGTCTCTTTTTTGGTATTTCTGGGTCATAGGCTGTAAAGTCCACCTGGTATTGTCCTAGGTTCCAAATGCTGAATTTACCGTTCAAACTCACTTCAGCCTATCCAACCATTCTGTTTGCAGGATGTCTAACAAAGTCTGGCCAGTAACATCCTCATGTTCCAAGTTAGTGGAGTTCCCATTGATGCCCTCCCCAGCCCATCTTACACCAAATCACCACATATGGGACACAGACCGTGCAAGTCTGTCCAGTACTGGCCTTAGTTCTTCAATTTACATCCTTCATACAGGAACAGTGTTGGACGATGATGGTTCCTCAGTGATCGTGGTCAGTGTATCTGCTATGATATGACCGGGTGGAGGTGACTGAGTACAACACAATAATTATTTTGATAATTATTATAAATAAAAAACAAAAAGAGTATTTATACAGCAAAGACATTTAAATTTGAGTTAATTGCATATGAATGTCAAGTATATATTTATTGTACCTAATATTTTGGTATTTTATTATATTAGCCACAGCATTGGCATGGTCAGGATAGGTCAAGGCACATAGGGCTAGATTCACTAACCTTTTTTCCGTCGGCGGTCCGTGGCCAATTCCACCAGGCTTGATTGATTCACAACGCGAACAAATTTAAATTAGGGCGATTGGAGGAACACCTCCCTCCAACTGCACAGATCGCGAGTTTGCGATCCTGACGAATGTGCAGACCATCTGCTTTCTCTGCAGATGGTCTGCACATGTGTTTTGGGTCTGGGTTTTAAAAATTTTTTTATTGCTGGTTTGTTTTTTGTAGCGCTGACTCTCCTGCTCTCTCCTTCCAGCTGCTCTTGCCGCCTAGACTCTCCTGCTCTATGCCGCCCTTTCCCGCAGTGCAGCCCCGCTTTAAAACCACGGGCTGCACTGTGGGGAAGGGCAGCATTTTTCCCCACAGACTCAGCAGGCTTGCTGTTTGAACGGGCCCCGACTCTCCTGCTCTCCCCACCCCGGTGGCAGCAGCCTCTTCCCTTTCACCGACTGTCAGCTGGTCATGCCCTGCTCTCTGCCGCCTTCCCTGTAGTGCGAGCCTGTGGGTTTAAAGCGGGGCTGCACTGCGACGTGCAGCCCTGCCTTAAACCCGTGAGCTCGCACAGCAGGGAAGGCGGCAGATAGGACATGGGGGCAAAAGCAGGGCTGGAAGATCGGGATTGTTGCTTGCAGGAAAAAAACCTGAAGATCGGGGCAGAGTGCAGGGCGGCAGTGGAAGATCGGGGCAGAGTGCAGGACAGCAATGGAGCAGGAGAGTCGGAAAGCAGTTTGCAGCTGGTCCCCAGCAGTCGCTTTTTGGGTTGATTGGCCAGCCCAGTCGGATTGGGAATTTTTTTTTAGTGAATCGCGTCCCTGCCTACTTTGCATGCAGTTCCCCTCATTTGCATATCCAGATTGGAATTGGATCGCTACACAGGTTAGTGAATAGTGCAGGAGGGAAATCGGGTTGCAAAGGGCTTGCAAACTGATCGGTACACGATCGTTTGCTTAGTCAATCTAGCCCATATTTTTTTGTTCATAGTGTCCTTGGGGCGAGAATGGAGTAACAACTTAGGGTTGGCATATTTCGTCTGATGATAAGCATTCTTGATCGTCCAGTCCGGGTACCCTCTATTCTTGAAGTGTGTGGACATGGATTTAGCTTACCTACGAAATTCTCCACTGGTAGAGCAAATTTGTCTAATCCTTAGAAATTGGCTGATAGGGAGGGCTTGTTTCAACCTCCCCAGATGACAGCTGCCAAAATGCAAATAAGTATTCCTATCAGTCATTTTGCAGTAAACGGTGGTATCCAATTTTGTACCAATTTTGAGAAGTTTAATGCCCAGATATGTGATTTGTTCCTTATGGTAAACCATAGTGAATTTCAAATTACAATTCAAGGAATTAAGCCAGTTCTTAAATTGTACCAATGTCGTCTCAGTGTCTGTTGATACCAAAAAGATATCATCAGTATACCTCAGCCAAACTTGTATGCGAAAAAACCAAGGGGAGTTGTATAAAAATTGTTCCTCAAACTTGGCAACATACAAGTTCGCTGCACTGGGGGCCATGGCAGTACCCATGGCTACTCCATGTTTCTGCAAAAAAAAAAAAAAGAATAAAAAAAAGGTGCCCTCAAATTCAAAGTAGTTCTTCCGTAGTGCCAGTTTAGATAATTCCATAAGGAAATGCTAAGGAACCCTATGGTTGGCACATGCTGCTTGAAGGGTGTGATTGATAATATCCAGAGCTCCTTGCTGACGGATGTTGCTGTATAAAGCCTCTAGATCCATAGTGACCAATAGATCATCAGATTGAACATCCAAAGTTTGCAAAATTCTGAGAAAATGAGTAGTGTCCTGTACATAAGATTTAACTCTGGAGACTTATGGCCTCTTCTATCAAACTGCGCTATCAGTTTTTAGCACAGATGGCCACGCTGAATACCCGCACTGCTCTCAATGCTCATAGTTTGATAGAAGAGGCCCTTAGGGTTTGAGGAAATGATCAATGAATTTGGATAAAGGTTCAAATATAGTGCCCCTTAAGGAGACTATAGAATGTCCCGGGGTGTTGATCACAGACTTATGAACCTTCAGGACCATATAAAAATAAGGGTTTCAGGCTGGACTTTGGCCGCAGCTTTAGTAATATAATTGGCCTTTAAAGTGGTATCAACTATACGAGCAATCTGGTCCCTAAGGATACTTTGAGGATTGTTTAGAAGTCTCTCATAATGCTCATTGTTGTGAATATGAGGAAACATCTGGGTATGATATTGTTCAGTGGTTTGAACTACCACAGCCCCGCCCTTGTCAGAAGGCTTTACTACTAATCTAGAATCCTTATGGAACGGCAGCAAAGCTGCAAATTGCTCCCATGTAAGGTTCCAGTTTTTTATAGTTAGATCTGTCCTCCCTCTAAAATTATTCTAGTCCTCTAAATTTCCAATTCATCCTTCCCTTCTCTGGAGTTCCTTTCTACCCTAACTCCTGTTAACTGTGTCGAGCTTTGCAAATGTAGAGATGATGCGGTGTACAAACCTAAGGTTTAGTTTAGTTTAGTTTAATATCCTCTGAAGATCTTTATATGAGTGTCCATGGGGCCCGGAGGAACCCAATTCGAAGGTGCCCTCAATATGGTCTCATCATGGGTTGCAGGATGTTGGGAAAAATATAATTTCACCAGACGATTACGGGTTATCCTGGTCACATCTTGATAAGCAGTGAATCTATCAAAAACGTGGTGGGAACGAAAGACAAACCCTTCTCTAAAACTTCTTGCTGAGATTGGTATCCCTGAGATGTTGATAACTAAGAATTCCCCTAATTCCCCTTATTCCATGCTCGGTTACTGGGGCAATATGGGCCTTGCTAATAATTCTCATTGGGCCGTCTGTCACCCCTGGTAACAGCATTAACATATCTGAGTTTAAGACATTTTTTGATAAGTTACTGGAGGAAAAGTCCATAATCTGCTATTAAGGTAGACATAGGGAAAGCCACTACTTATTCCTGGGATTAGTAGCGTTGAATCTTGCTATTCTTTGGGATTCTGCTTGGTACTTGTGACCTAGATTGTCCACTGTTGGAAGCAGGTTAGGCAAGATAGACCATCAGTCTGACCCAGTATGGCTATTCTGATTTTGAAGGAAGATGGCAGGTATATCAGGTGGTAAATCAGGTATATTTTAAGATTCAGCTTATTAGGAAATTGAGACCATTTTTGAATGTGGACATATGTAGAACAGTGGTACAGGTAATTGTTCTGTGTTATATGGAATATTATAATGCACTGGATGTGGGTTTTCCTGGAAAATTATTAAGGGAACTTCAAAATGCAGTGGCAAGATTTCAGACCAAGAGCCAAAAAGGGACCTAGTGAACACAATTACTATATCAGTTATATTGGTTACCTACATTTAAATAGCATGTTTTAAAAAGTATGTTGTTGACTTCTAAAGTTTTGAGATTTAGAGTTTATCTATTATTTTGCCCTCGTATACAAAGTATATACTCCCATGAGTATGCTATGATCCTCACAAAAGAATCTTATTGACAATTCTGGATAAATTTGTTTTAGGGAGAGAGAAGCAGAGGAAGAAGGCTTTTAGAAAGTTAAGAGAGTGAATAAAGAGAGAGTCAGCATACAAGCAAAACAATGCAGAAAGAAAGTGCAGTTGGCCACAGATGAAACTGAAAGGTGGAGAAAGCAATGTTTAATGCTGTGGCATAGCCAGATCCAGTATTTTGGATGGATCCACAGTTAACTTGGATGGACCTTTCCACCCCCACCCCAGATATATAAAAAAAATTTTTTTACACCTACCCCGCATCCAACATCTCTCCTCTCAACTTCATGGCCTCCAGACATCTGCTCTCCTATCTCTGAACCCTGTCCTTCCCTGGTGTACCTTACAGGTACCAGCAGTGATTCATTTTTGCTGCCGGCATCGGCCCCTCAGGCTTCCTTCTGCCACATCCCACTCCTGCTAATATCACTTTCTGTTCCCTGTCTGGGTGGATGTAGTAGAGGGAAGCCTGGGCAATATAAATGTTAAAGAGGGCAGCTTTATTATGCAGATCATGCCACCACATCTCTTTGTCAAAAATGCTCACAGCAGGCCCATACCTTTTTTCATGCATTTTGGTCTTGCCATACAGTGAAACATTTTTAGACTGGGCTCCTGAAATTTGCAGACCATCTGTTTCATTGCTCCCTATCCCTCTCCGCAGTGAGTTTGCTGTTAGATAAATATGAGATGTTTTGATTTCCCGCATGGGGTTCCCAGCAATTTATGAGAAAGTTGGGTGTGTTGGGGAGGAAAAAAATCCTCTCGATTTGGGCGACTGGGGTTGCACCATCCTATTGGAGTTGAAGGAATCGTTTACATTCTTTGATGCTATTAGAGCATAGATCGGCTCAGGCTAGCCTTAAGGGCAAGAAACACTTCCTCCAAATCTGGAACTCCTATATTCAAGTTTTGCCGCCTCTTTTGTGTACTGAGATTCTAAACTCCAAGTTTATTAAGTTTCCAAGTTTATTAAATATTTGATTAATCGTTTATTAACATTCTAAGCGATGTACAAAGTATAAAATATTAAATTACAATAGTTGAAGGGAAACAGATAATTTAAATACAACTGACAAGACAAATTAATGATACAGAGGGAAGGGATTAGGTAAAGAAATACAATTTTAAAAAATAGTAAAGGAAACATATAAGGGCAAAATAACATTAGGGAGGGGGAAGAAATAAAAAAACAGAAAATTTAAAGCATAGAGCTTAGTAGAAAACCCTAATCTAGTCCTACATTCTAGTTATATTAGCTATCAAATGCATCTTTAAAAAGAAAGCATTTTAGTTTGCTCTTAAATCTATCCAAACCTGATTCTTCTCATATATAAATTGGAAGTAGATTCCACGTTTGAGGGGCTGTAACAGAAAAAATAGAATGTCGCCGTGTATTTATGGATTTAAGAGAAGGAACTGTCAAAAGATGCTGGTCAATAGATCTAAGTGATCTAGAGGGAGTATAGGGAATCAATACTCTATAAATAAAAGAAGGTGATTTGTATAGAAGAGATTTAAAAGTTAGTAGACTTAGTTTGTACGTTATTCGGTGAGCAACTGGAAGCCAATGCACTTCCTTAATGCGTTCTTTATGAGTTTAATTGAGACATTTTGTATGATCTGTAGATGATGAATTTCTTTTAGAGCAATTCCTTTGAATAAAGCATTACAGTAATCTAATTTTGAAATCACCAGCGTGTGAATTAGTATATTTAGAGATTTTGGGTAAAGGAATTTGGAAACAGAGCAAATTTGCCGTAATCTATAGAATGTGGATCTAACAATACTACTAATATGTTCGTGGAAGGTAAGCTTGCTATCGAATATAACCCCAAGGATCTTAATGGTACTAGTTGATTGCAAGGTAGAACCTTTAATAGTAATAGGAAACGAAAGCTTGTGATCATCTTTCCAAGGGAAAAACATAACATTAGATTTGTTAACGTTCAAGGCTAATCGATTAGTCTCGAGCCATTGGTGAATCAGTTCTAGTTTCTTGTTAATAGCTGTTATTTCAGAAGAACTATTGGAGTCTAGTTGGTGTATAAGTTGAATATCATCAGCATATGCAAAAACATTGAAGCCAATGGATTGGCAAAGGGTCAAAAGTGGAGCTAAAAAAATGTTAAACAGCAACGGAGAGAGAATAGACCCTTGGGGGATGCCATATGTGACTGAAAATTGTTCTGATATGCTATTATTAAAGGCTATGGTTGATGAACTATTGGTAAAGTAGGATCTAAACCAAGAGAGAACCTGGTCAGTGATACCAATGGACTGTAGTCTTTCTAAAAGAAGGCTGTGGTCAATTGTATCGAAAGCTGATGAGAGGTCAAGAGAAATAAGAAGAACAGATTTATGATGATCTAAAAAATAAAGTATTGAAGTAGACATGCCTATTAGAGAATGTTCAGTAGAATGATGCTGTCTAAAGCCAGTTTGATTTGGGTGCAAAATATTAGTTTGTTCAATAAATTCAGATAATTGATTAAAGACCACCTTCTCAGTTAGCTTCGCTAAGAAGGGGAGATTGGCGATTGGTCTATAGTTTTCTCTCATGGGGGGCTCAGCCGCTTCACCCTAACTATCCAACACACTGGAAGGGGATAATTAGGGCTGAGACTTAGATTGTTGAAGTTGGGACATGATGTTTCAGGTGAAAATTGGGGGCTTTACTTGTATTCTGGTAACACTGTATGTTGTTTTATTTCTGCTATGTTGTTGTCCTCAATAAAAATTGTTTAAACATAAATGATAAAGAGGGGCTTATCCTTGCTGGAATGGGGGGGGGGGTGTTGGTTTAAGGTAAGTTGACTTAGATGGCAATTATCCAGGAGGTAATTAGTGGGTGGGAAATGTCTAGTGGAAATTATCCCAGTGAGAACTCATCTAGAACCGGACATAAAGGGAAATATGATAAAGTAACTGAATGTAAAACCATATAAATAAATAAAATAAATAGAGAACTCCATAACCACAATATGCTGAATTGTTTGAATCTTTAGAAACTTTACAGGAAGGTCAGTGTAAGGTGTGCTGTAATATCTATCAACTATTGTGGCTTATGTAAAAGAATGGTGAATTCCTTTGTGCCTTGGAAGAACTAGGAGTATGTAAAAAGTTAGACTGTATGATTAAGTGAAAGTCATAAATAAATGCATAAAAGAATACATACTGTTGGATTTTCTAAACTCTTTCATGAGGAACTGAATCTCCTCTTGGATCCGTTCCTCGATGCTCCTTTTCCCCACTCCAAAGTTTCTCATGGTCTGCAGAGCAAATCTGCGAAGCTCCTTCCATTTTTCCCCATTACTAAAAGCCACATCTGAAAGAAGAAAATGGCAAAAGAAACATGGTTAACAAAGCTAGTAAGAATAGGGTTATCATATGTCCAGATTTACCCGGACACATCCTCTTTTTAGATGAAAACCCTGAAATTTGTCTGGGTTTAAGAGCTTTGGGCCATGTCTGGAGGGCATCCACACGTGTGCGACGTCATTATGTGGCATCCGTGCAAGCATGGAGGCCCTCCAGACATGGCCCCGAGCTTGGGGAAGGAGGAGGTTTGTGTTGGGGTGGAACAGGGACAGGGCTTGGGGCCACGTGTCCTCTTTTTTGCCAGAAGAAATATGGTAACCCTAAGACGCATCCAAAAATGTTGGGCTTGTTCTTTATTGACTGTGACAGTCCAGGTAAATAAGGAGAAAGATCACAATTCATTCACATACAGATATTCTCAAATTCTCTTCTTGTTTTTCTTCCTGAGTATAAGCTCCCTGCATTTTGGAAGACACTGAATGAGGCTGGTCATCTGTTGTGTTCAGTTCTGCTCGGCTGACTTTGTGTATCATAGTAACATAATAGATAATGGCAGATAAAGACTTGAATGGTCCATCCAGTCTGCCCAACCTGATTCAATTTAAATTTTTTTTTAATTTAAATTTTTTCTTCTTAGCTATTTCTGGGCAAGAATCCAAAGCTCTACCCGGTACCGTGCATGGGTTCCAACTGTCGAAGTCTCTGTCAAATCTCACTCCAATCTATACCCTCCCAGCCATTGAAGCCCTCCCCAGCCTATCCTCAACCAAAACACCATATACAAACACATACCATGCAAGTCTGCCCAGTACTGGCCTTAGTTCAATATTTACTATTATTTTCTGATTCAAAATCCTCTGTGTTCATCCCACGCTTCTTTGAACTACGTCACCTTTTTCCTCTCCACCACCTCTTTCGGGAGCACATTCCAGGCATTCACCACCCTCTCCATAAAGTAGAATTTCCTAACATTGCTCTTGAATCTACCACCCCTCAACCTCAAACAACCTTAGACAATTTTAGTGGAATGGCATAGTGGATAGAGCATCTGCCTCAGCACCCTTTATTTATTTATTTATTCAATTTTCTATACCGTTTTCCCTGTCTGTCCTGGTGGGTTCACAATCTTATCTAATATACCTGGGGCAATGGGAGACCCAGTGACCTGCCCAAGGTCACAAGGAGCAGCGTGGGTTTGAGCCCACAACCTTAGGATGCTGAGGCTGTAGCTCTAACCTCTGTGCCACACTCTAACTCTCATAGTATGCTAGAAGTTAGCATGGCAAACATTATCTGATAGAGATGGCAAAACATAGTTAACAAAGCGTGGTAACATAATATGACAAAACATGATATGGTGAGATATGGCATGCAAAACATAACATAGCAAACATAGTATTACAAAGCATAGCTAACACAGTATGACATGACGTAGCAGAATTGTTACGGCATATGTGTATGATGAAACATAGCATGGAAGACATGGAACAGCATACATTGTGTGGCAGGTATGGCATGAGAGATCATAGCATGGTAGACATAGTATGGCAAATATGGTAAATATGGCATATAGTATAGTAGGACAAAGATGGCGAACAGTATGACAGAGTGTGGAAGAACATTGTATGAGAAAACATGGCATGGTCAGATATAGGACAAAGCTCATAGCAGTTGAAACTTGAGGCAGTGGAGAATTGGAGGACTTTGTAAGAAGGTTCAGGGAATTTGGATTGGTGCGCTCTCATAGAGGGTCAAAAAAGAGATGAGTTTTTGTTGCCCTCCTGAAGTTCATTAGACCTTCTAATGATCTTATATGGGTAGGTAGTTTGTTCCAGAGGCACAGTAGGTAGTGTGAGTAGGATCTTTTTCAGGCATTCTCAAGGCAGTGAGCATGTCTTGAGGGAGCGCTTAATTGCTTTTCTTCTTGCAAGCGAAGCAGTTGATTTGTAGAAGTCTGGAGGCCGTATAGACCAGTACCATGTCATGGATGCAACTTCAAAATATTCTGCAACAGGACACTCTCCTTTCAAGCAGGGATCTGGAACAACACCTTAAGTGACCTAATCTTGAACTCACTAACTTACCATTCATTCAGAAAATCATTAAAAACCCAAATTTACCTGATCCTTCTACTCTGCTCTATTGTATACCTACCTTGCCTCACATGTTCCCCCCTCCTACCCATCTTCGCTTTGCCTCATAACTGTCCATCTACCCCTTCCCAAATCTAACTGATGTTATCTCGCTGTCCTTACAGCACCTTTTGTTGTACACCGTCTTGAACTGAAAAGGTATGACAGGATATAAATAAAGCTATTATTATTATTTTGTCTGAGCTATATATGGTGGTATATGTGGATGTATCTAATCCAAGATTACTTGGGGGATATGGCTATCCTGTCATCTGTAAGATTTGTGTTTCCTGTTATTTCTATGAAGACCTCAAATAGTTAGATCTAGCCAGCAAGGTTCCTTCCTACTGAAAATTAATCTAAGACAGCTGGATAGAACATATACAGGTTAAATTATTATTAGCAAAGTCTTGGGAAACCATGCTTGTTTTTGGATATTAATAAGGAATGGATCTACTTTTTGGGATCTCGCCAAGTACTAATGAGCTAAATTGGTCACTGGCAGAGATAGGATGCTTGACTTGATGGACCTTTTGTCTGACCCAATGTGACACACACCTTGTATAATGACATTATCCTGATTAGCTTGGTGGTTTGTTATATAATTTGTTCCATGGCCTTACCATTATCTTTGGTGTATTTGTCAAAGACCGGATAAGGTCCTCTGCCACCAAATTGATCTGATTGGTTGATCAGAGCCTCCTTTATGGTCTCATATCCACATAAAACCAAATTTGGCGTTGGCCCAAAATAAACTGTGAACACTGGGCCATATTTCTTACTCATCTGTAGAAAGACAAACAGACAGGCACAGAATGATTAGTAAAAAAACATATTAATTTAATGAAAAATGTTAAGACTATAAAATAAAAAAGCTTGAGACAGCTTGTGCTAATGTAGGTGTTTTTAAGCTCATATTAAATAGATAATTTGCATGCAATTTAGAATTACTGCTGGAAATTTGAGGGTAATATTAATTGACATGCAAATTATGGTGCTCCTAACCAGACAAATGTCAGTGGTCTATTCCATGGCACTGAACTGGATAAGGCCACTGAATATTTCCTCTGAATGCCATCACACTGGCCAGATAGTTATGGGATGGTGTAAAAGGTAGAGTTTGGATAGAGCCAAAGGTTTTAGGGGGGGGGGGGTATTCAGTCTGCTACTGAGATAGCTATTTGAATAAAATTAGGATAGCAAGACTCTTCAAATGTGGAGACAGCAGATGATACTTCTATTGCAAATGTAACGTTTGGACATTGCTGACTTCAATTTGCTATTGGGCAAAAAGTTTCAGAACATATGAGACTGATTATGGCAATCCCTAATTCCAAGAGCTCATAGTAAAAATTTGAATTTACAATATAACTTGGTTTATCCCAGGACAAGCAGGCATCATATTCGCACATGTGGGTGATGTCATCCACAGAGTCTGGAACAAACAATCCTAAAGTGTAGTAACACTTTAACTCTTGAGAAGTGTTGAGACTGCCCGTACTGTGCATGCCTGAGTGTCTTCCCGCCCAACATCGGCTGGTGGGAACATCAGTTTTTAGTTTCCCATGGAGCGAAGAAGACGTGTCATTGGAGTCTTTCCAATAGTGCTATTTTTTATATCTTTTTGTGCCTTCCCAATGTATTTTTTCTACTTTGTTTCTTCATTTCTTTTATTTTCATTTGTACTAGTTTATTTCTCTGTTTATTTGGGAGTTTTCCTCAAAAATGTTCTTTCCTATTTTTCAGGCCTTTGGTCTTTCTTCAAGCCAGTTTTCTGACCAAAGGCATCCTCTCTTTTTCATCACTAATTTACTCGACCCTAGGAGTAAAATTGAGTCCTTCGATTCTGCATTGGCTGTTTTTCCTTCAATGTTCAAGCCTTCAAGTGGCTTCAAGAGGTTTTCTCAGTGCAACAGGGCCATATCAGCCACTGATCCACACAACTGGTGTCTTCAGTGCTTTGGTCCTGAGCACCGAGTTGACTCTTGTCC
Source organism: Geotrypetes seraphini (assembly GCF_902459505.1). NCBI lineage: Eukaryota > Metazoa > Chordata > Amphibia > Gymnophiona > Dermophiidae > Geotrypetes > Geotrypetes seraphini. The sequence goes on from NC_047091.1 coordinate 55,573,179, forward strand.
TCGCTGCTTCAAACTACAAAAACGCTCTTTGAAAGCTCAATGTCTACAGCAGGAAAAACTTTATCAGTTCGATGTGGATAAAGCTGCGACAACATCAATGTATCATTTGATGTTGGCTTCCTCAGTACTGGCGCCAACACCATCTGGTAAACAAGTTAAGAAGCATTCTCATGCCTCACCTTCTCACATCGTCGGCATCTTCAGCATCGAGTAAGTCAGTGCATGCCAAACAACAACATCAGCAGTCTTGTTCTCCATCTCTGCAGGAAGTGTCTCCTCTGAGGCATGCCTCTACATCGAGGTCATGAATGCCTCAACACTTTGCTCCATCAATGGTACAATTAACTTCCTCAGTCCTGCAACTTACCATCCAGGATCAACTGCGCGAGCTGCTTCATAAGGAGTTAGTAGCTATACTTTAAAGTCAATTGATGCCAGCTGCTGCATCAACTCCTCCGGTACTGGCCCAGCCCGAGCAAGGCTCTATGAGGCCTCATGGTACTAAATCTAAGTTTTCTTCTCGACGCAAATCCAGGTCCCATCATCGGAGTACCTCTTCCTCATCAATGTCAACACCATCATTGGCACCTTTCTAGCTGTTGGCCACCTTGGTACCAGTACCAGGTGGAAAACAGGATAAGAAGCATTCTCATACTTCTCATCGTATATCACCAGCATCTCAAGCATCGAGTAAGTCAGTGCATGCCAAACAGCGTCATCAGCAGTCTCGCTCACCATCTGGACAGGTGTTGTCCCTTCTGAGGCATGCCTCCACATCAAGGTCACCAACGCCTCGACACCCTGCAGCGCCAGTGGTACCAATCACATCTCGGTGCAGCCATCCATTGTGACAGGGACCCCACTGAGTGAACCCTTGAGGAAGGATTTAGTCCTGCCCATGCTCCAGAAAGTAAAGTAGAAGAACTTTTGGGGGAAGAAAGGCACAAGCTAGAAAACCCATGCTTAAGTTTGCCCCTTTAAAAATGACCAGGGGCAGTCTCCTGTTTGGAAGTGCAGGGCCCTTTAAGAGCCAACCTGTCCCAGCTTGGGGAAGGGGGTGGAGCTCTACCTCCCATTTCACTTTAGGAAAGCTTCCTGTGTCAGAGCTCAGCCCAGGAGGAGCAGGACTGGCCTCTGGATACCCTGCCTGAGGGGGAAGACGAAAAGGCAGAGCCACAAGACTGAGATATAGGAGAAAGGATTGTATGCCTGAATCCCATGGTGAAGTCAGTGCTATGGAGTGGGAGACATGCTTAATTTCACCCGAAGCACAGGAAAAAAGAATAGAATGTGAGTAATGCCTTTGGGGCAGAGCAAAGCTTTAAAGGTTCCCTCCCCCCCTTTTTTTTTATTTGGACAATATTTGAAGTCTGATTGCTGCAAAGTGAAAAGCTTCGGTTGAAGCACAGACGGGAAACTGTGGATTTCTTTTTCCTTTTTGGAGTTTTTTTCTTTTGAGGTTTGACCTGACTAGGTAAACTGCAGGACTAGTCAAAGGAAGGCTGTTTGCCATAAATGTCTGGGAAGGGAGTTGTATTTCAAGTTACACCTTCCAGTTAGTCTGGAATTTATGGTCTCTGCTAAACTCAGCTTTTGCCAAGGCCAGAGCTACCAAAGAGAAGCGTAGGAAAAGCCAAGTGAACTTTTTATTTCCTTTTGATTTTACAGTTTTTGCTTGATAAGCAGAGTGGAGTTCCTCAGGAGGGGGGAATGGCATGTCTGATAGAGTTACTATATGGCTCCAAAAAAAAAAGGAGGACAGATTGAGACATCCAGTTTTTCTTCTACAGAAAGCATTGGAAGTAAAGAGGACAGATAGAGACATCTGGGCTTTTACTTCTGTTGAAAGCAATGGAAGTAAAACCTGGATGTCTCAATCCGTCCTTATTTTCTGGAGCCATATGGTAACCCTAATGGCTGAGTAAAGCTACTGCAGAGAGTGGAAAAGAAAATCCTGTTTTATTATTTTCTTTTGCTTGGACTGGGGAATGAACTGTACAACTTTGATAATTATTTTGTTCTATTGAATGAAGTATTCATAAGGATTGTGTTTTGTGACATTATGCTAAGAACACCAAGTGGATTCTCTTAGAGAGAAGGAGGGAAAATTAAAATCCCAAGCCAGGTTTGGGCTGGGAAGAAGCTTGTTTGAGACCAGAGAGGACAACTCGAGCAGAAAGAGAATGGATATTCTGAGAACTGTGCCCTGAAAGCTAAAGGGAATTTTTTCTTGAGACACTGGGTGAAGCCACACCATTCAAGAACAACTTCATGAGCTGCTTCATAAGAAGTTAACAGCTTTACTTCAAAACCAATTAGCACTGGCTGCTGCACAGATTCCTCCGGTACCAGCAAGGCTCTTCAAGGTCTCACGGTACTAAATCTAAGTTTCCTTCTCGATGCAATTCCAGGTCCTGATGCCAGAGCACCTCCTTCTCATTGACATTGGACCAACATTGGAGGAGAAATTGGAGCCATTCCCGATACTCTCATTAGCACCATAGCCATGCCTCACAGTGTCATACTTACTCTAGAAATAGATTTACTAGATCTCCAGGCATAAAAGAATTTGCTTCCAATCTATCCACTCAAGTCTAAGTCCGAACCCAGAGCTGAGCTTTTCGATGCTCTGGATTTGAAGAAATCCCTAAAGACTGTTTCAAACTCCCATTCCATAATCTCATGCGAGACACCATGTTTTAAAAACTGGGAGTCTCCTCTATTTATTCCAGTAGATCTAAGAAAATTAGACTCTCTTTATAGGATGCAATCCTGTCCTGGGTTTCATGGACCTCAGTCACAGTATCTTCTGAAGAAATCTATTTTAAAGAAATCATTCTGGTCCAGAATATATGCTAGTACTCTTCCAGGCAAGGAAGGTCGTACTTTGGACAGGTATAGCCATAGGCTATTCCAGAATACAATGCATCCTCAGTTACAATTTCTATAAGATCTTCTCTCTCAAATATTTGGTTAAGTACCTGTCTCACTTCAAATGGTTCATCCCTGGAGACCAGCTTGCTGACTTTCAACAAACTCCCATGATCTGTTTGACACTAGGAAATTCATGGCAAAATTAATCTTTGATACCTTTGACGTAATCTCCCCAGCATCAGCCTTATCCATTGCAATGTGACAACAAGTGTAACTTCGTATGTCAGACCTGGACCGCAAAGTCCAAGACCTACTCACAAATATTCCTTGTTTAGGAGACAAACTGTTCGGTGTTAAAATTGAAGAACCCACACAAAAGATCACTAGGTATGAGCAAAGCATGACTATTCTCTCAGCTTCTATATTAACGAAACTGCAGTTTTCTAGGCAGATAATAGGGTTTGGCGTATGGTGAAAAAGGGAAATGCTGTTTATCTGCGGGAAATCTCTCCAAACAAATCATAGAGAGAGTCCTCTTTCAATTCCCAGCAGATTTCCCTCCTTCTTCAGGAACTCTCAGCCTTTCTGCAGCTCAGTGCCATTAAACCAGTACCTCTTCAGCAGAGGGGCCAGGGGTTCTACTCCAGGTACTTCCTCATATTGAAGAAGATGAGAGGTCTGCGACCAATTCTCAACTTCTGAGCTTTTAACAAATATTTAGTCAGGAAGAAATTCCACATGCTCCTCCTGGTAACCCTATATCCCCTAGTGAAGAACAATTGGCTTTGCTCTCTGGATCTTAAAGCTGCAGTCCTTCCAATGCCTAAGTAATTGAAAAATGCAGTCAGAAACGACAGTGTTGAAGCGCCTACTGACGTCTAAATAAAAAGCGGCTGAAATGATTGCTGGAATCATGGCTAGGTAACGCTTTAGGCTGTGGAACGCCAAAGTAGGCATGGTCAATACCAGAAGTGGCATTAGGCAGGTTAAAGTGGCTACCCAGCTGTGATTCACACCAAGATAGGCGGCTGAAATATAGGCCTGGAAAACTCTGGCCTGCATTTCAGCTGCCTATCTTTGTCACTAGATTGCAGCAGCTGATCATGGCAGGGGAATTTCTCCTTCCTCCCCCATCAGCTGAGTGACAGGGACTCCCCAAAGCCCTGATTCTGTAACCGGCACCCTCAAATGATTGACAGGCACCAGATATAGAATTGCAGCTTTCGGGAGTCCCTTCCGCTCAGCTGATGGGGAGGGAGGAATTCCCCTGGTGTGATCAACTGAGCGGCCACGGCAGGAAACCCCTGAACCCCACTGAAAGTCAGCCGGCAGAAGGGATACCCACTCCCTCGTGATGGAATCCCCAAAACAACACCTGGCAGGAGGGATGTCCAAAGCCCAGTCCCTCCGGCCACCAGCCCCTGCAATATCCCTGGCAGGAAGGATGCTCACTCCTGTAAAAGATGTGAGCAAAATCTGAATAATAAATAGTATCTTTAAATTCAGTTTTAGATGCATGTAAAGACTCCAGTTGGCCCAGGTACTTAAAGCCCCTCATATGGGGAGGGCATCGTCACCTCAAGCAGTCAAATCAGCCACCAACTCAACCATACACCTCCTAGAACTTATGGAATTGGCAGTCAATTATCAGAAGTCCCATCTTCAACAGACCCAGAATCTGGGGTTCGACTAGATAGAATTCAGACAGGCTTACCTTCCTCAACATAGACTAGATACTCTACATTACATTTTGTGACATTTCAATCCCTAGTTATGAACCTGTCATGGTTAAATCCATTACTAAACCAGTTCCCAGAGGCAGGAAACCAGCTGAATTTTGAGCCTCAGAGCCTGCAGAAGTCAGGGCTGCCTATCATGAAGGAAATGAGCTTGATCCTGACCCGGAACCCATCCTTGAGCCAGAACCTGTCAGGAGAGCAAGTTCCTATAGAAAGTGCAGTCAGTTCCCAAACTGTAATATGCCCAGTGAACTGAGAGGGAGCCAGAGAGTATACAAACCTGTGCCCCAGCCACAGAAGCTAGGGCGTGGCTTTAACAGTTTAAACAGCTCTCAAAGAGTTTGAAGGAGGCAGTTCAGGAAGACCTGGCAGATAGGATTCTCCTGGCTAGGCAAGGGTCCAAGCAAAAGCCAATGGAAAGGAAAGGCCTGGAATCTCAGAATACTAAAGAGCTGGAGGCCCCAGAAGAAAGTATGGAAATAGCGTTTGAAATGTCTGGAGCTGATCCAGAACCAATGGATGTGAGTTTCGCAATTTCTTGCCAGTGATTTACTTTGTTCTTTTTCCTTGGATATTATGTGGGGACAGTTTGCTAAATGAATTTTCTACCAAGGAACTGTATTGAAGAAGTTTGTTTTTGCACAGCAATGGTGGCTGGGCTGGAGTAGTGCTAGAATTGTACACAGCCCTGATTGATTTGCTGTGCACCAGCTGGGACTGTGCAGTGAGAAAGAAAGCTGGTTGGGTTTTTTTGTTTGTTGCCTTGGAACTGAGGTGGATTATGGCAACAAAGTGAGTTCCAGAATTGTGGGGCAGGGTTGACTGAATATCTCGGGTAGGGATTTTGAGGGTGCTTGTTAAAGATTTTTGTTAGAGTGAACCCAGCAATTCTTTCCCAGTTCCCAGGAACTGTTGAGTTGCCATGGCCTAGAGAGGCAATAATGAGAGAAAGAATACTGTGGTTCTATGAGGTGTTTTGTTTTTTTCTTTTAAACTGCAAGAGCCTGGTGAAGAGAAGGACTGAGTTATCCAAAGCCCAGATCTCTATAAAGAAGTGGTGGAATTGGGTTTTTTTTCCCCTCTTTCCTTGTTTGGGACTGTATAAAGCTGCCCAGGGCCTTGTCCTGAACTCTGTGTTACCTGGGAGAAGTGCTTGAGTTTTTTTTAAGAATACAAACTGGCTACTGTGAACTGTTGATTATTGGAGTAAAAGCCAGTGAAATAATTTTTTTTTTCCCTGAGGAACTATTGAAACTGAAGAGCAGTTGGTGCAGAAAGCCTGTTGATGTTTGTTTTTGCCTGAACTGTGGATTAAAAGGGGAATTGCAATGGTCTGAAGCATTTTTGGGTTTGTTTGGTTTTTTTTCTCTGTATTGATTTTGTAGGGTCTCCCTTCTTGGGAGTTGACGGTCCCCCGCAGTCTTCTTGCGGCTCGGCAGGTGACAATTTGCAAACATGTCTCTACTCTCCAAACCATCACAGCTAAACAGTTAATGTGACAGTTATGTCTACATATCAGGGATGCACAATAGACTTGCCTCTCAGGGATTGTAAGCTATGGACCCACTCTCCATCACTCTCTTCAGTGGTGGTTACAACCCACCAATATCTCCAGAAATCCTCTACTCCACATTCCTCTGCATCAGAAGATACTAATGATAGATGCCTCTATGTATGAATGGGGAACAAGCTCAGGATTCCTAGAGTCCTCAAGAAAGATTACTCCATATTATGTTCTTACAGCTCCGAACCATTCGCAGTGCTCTTCTTACCTTTCAAGATCGCCTCCTGAATCAAGTAATTCTACCCAAAATGGACAATCAAGTAGTCATGTACTACATAAACAAGCAGGGAGGTACAGGCTCTTGTCCTCTCTGCCAGAAGGCAATGTAGATCTGGTCTAGGGCGATTGCACATCTTTTTCCTGAAAGCAGTTTACCTATCAGGGAAACAAAATGCTTCAGCAGACAGATTAAACAGATTCCTTCAACTTTACGAGTGTCTACATTGCATCAAATCTCCAATTGGGGAACTCCACAGATAGTCCTGTTTGCTTCTCCTAACAATCACAAACTTTCGTACTTCTCCTGTCTGTATTCTTCTCATCATCTAAAGTCGCATGCATTTCTCTTAGACTGGACGGCCAAATTCCTATATGCATTTCTTCCAATACTCTTGATAGGGAAACCTTTGTTCAAGCTGCGGCAGGAACCAGCCACCGTGATTCTCATAGCTCCATGGTGGCCAAGACGACCCTGGTTCCCTTTTCTTCTTCAACTCCTTTCTGTGCTTTTGTTTCTGTTCTCATCCTTCAATATTAGACTATTCAACGGGAACCACCCTTTCATTTTGGTTTTTCCCTTTCATTTCCTGTCTTCTCAAGCTGGGAAATTTGTGGGATTCTTCATATGGCACTCCTATATTTGCCACTTTCTGTTCCCCTTTCTACTTTTCTTCTTTAGTCCTTATAGCGTCTCTCTTGCTTATACTCAAACTCGCCTGCCATTCTGAGGTTGTCTCCTTCTTTGGAGCCTCCCTGCACATTTCTCTTCTTACATTGTTGCCTTTTCCGAGGATGGTTGCATTCACCTTATTATTTTCATATCTTTTACTTCCCTTGCTCTGCCTACTCGAATTGGTCAATATAGCTACTTTTTGGGTGGAAATCTAAATATTTGTGTTTTTATTTAAAGGCCAACTCTCCCTTCATCCCATTTCGTAAGCTAGGGAGTCCCACATGTAAGAAGATGCTGCCTGCTTGTCCTGGAATAAAGCACAATTACTCACCATGACAGGTGTTATCCGGGGACAACAGGCAGATATTTTCACATCCCACCCACTTCCCCTGGTTGGTTTCTTCACTTGGGCATAGAACTGACGACCTCGCGAGCTGGCATTGAGCGGGAAGGCACTCACGCATGCATAGTATGGGCAGCCTTAAAGCTTTCCAAAGCTTAAAGTGACAGTACACTTTTACACTGTCCATACCGGGCTACATGGATAATGTCATCCACATGTGAGAATACCTGCCTGCTATCTCTGGATAACACCTGCTATGGTGAGTAACTGTGCTTTCCTCTACCACATTTAGGCACCTGCAATTATTCCAGATCTATGGCTGGTGTAACTGTGGGTTTGTAAATATATGTAGTGCTGACACCAGGTTCCATAATGGAATCTGAGTGCCCAGTGCTGTTATAGAAGAGGCTCTCACTATACAACATTAGGGTGGCATGGAGGTACTCCATTATAGAATTGCCCCCAGTATAGTATGTTTGAACCAAGGTTACTCTAAGAAACATGAAATAGCATGAAATATCAGATGTCATATATTTGTTTGTCTTCTGGATACTTTCTCCCTGATATTCAAAACTATTTTACTGTCCAGGAATGACTTCTGGCTGGTTAAATAGCATAATGGCACCTAACTAGCTGTCTCCCATTGAATATCTCAGTGGCTAGCTCTAACCAGCTATATTGGGCTAATATTCAGTGCCAAAATGGTTATATTTAGTGATTAGAATAGGCCTCATAATTAGCAGACCTATTTTTTATCATTAAGCGCTTATCCAGTTAGGGCTGAATATCAGCTTAACTGGCTAAGTTGATGCAGCCAAAATTGAAACCAGATATCCAATACTAGTTGCTGGAAATGGATTTGCATTGAATATACAGGATCAGCACCGACCGCGGGACTTAGGCGGGCTGCCTCCTGCAGTCTGAATATTAGCCCCTTTGTCTGTTAGCATTTTTTGTTTTCATAATCCATATTCTCATAGGAAAATGATGCACTGGATTTATTTAAAAAATTGCATTTTGTAAATAATAAATAATAAATTGATTTTTCTGGATTTATATCTTGAGCATACCTGCTGAAAAATCTCAGTCTCAGTCACTGTGGTGGGCCACCCTTGGCATCGTTTACGTAGGCACAACTTATGTGTAGAGTAAAAGTTACATAATTACATACCCAACTACAATGTATTATATCCTGGTAGGGAATTATTAAATCCTACTTACATCCATCAGAGACTGGGCGATGTTACCAGTGTTCACCTGCAACACGTTGCCTACAATTGGTAGGGGAATGGGGCCAGGGGGGAGCTGACCCCTTTTCTGCAGCATTTTTCCATATATCATAATCAGGTAGGAGATGAAGGCAGTCAGCAAGAGAATTGACAAGATAGCAAAATCCATCCTCGAAGGAACTGATGAACACGTCTAAACCTGCAAAATAGAATCCAATTGAGTGCTGAATATCCAACAAAAAAGAATCGGTACTGTATCCCCTCCTACTGTTTATAGATTTTGGAATCTTTTTCAGGATCTGAAATGACTGGAATGAATAAGAAATATATACTGTAGCTGCTACTTATTAGTTTTATAGATATACTTTTTAGAATGTGAGCCCGATTGGGACAGAGAAGGAAGTTTCTCAATGTGCCTTAAGACAATGCAGTTTATGTAAACTATAATCCACTTAGGTTATAAGCGGAATAGAATTGTTAAAAATAAATAAACAAATAAATACTGTATAATACAAGGTGCGTTCAATAATTTATCTACTTAAGTAGGAAAGAAAAGAGTTTTCAAAAGATTTTTGTTTTATTTTTCAATATAGTCCTCTGATAGCTCCATACAGTTCATCCATTTTTCCTGCAATGACTTTAACCCCTTTGAAAAGAATTCTGTTTGACCTTCAAACCAGGAGGTCACAGCTTCCTTGATATCTTCATCACTTGAAAACCGGTGTCCATGGAGAAATTTCTTCAAAACTCAGAACAGGAAATTATCTGAGGGAGCCAGATTAGGACTGTAGAGTGGATGGTTCAGCTGATGAAACCCATATTCTCAGATGGCAGTCTGATTGCCATGACATATACACTGGCACATTGTTGTGAAGAAGCAGCACGCCTACTGTGAGTTTTCCTCATCTTTTCTCCTTGATTGACTCCTGCAGAGTGATCATTGTGTTGGTGTAACTCTCACCAGTAATGGTTGTCTTGTGTGGCATGAACTCCAGAAGCAGAAGTCCTTCATCATCCCAGAAGACAGTTGCCATGACTTTGCTTGCAGGTTTTTCTGTCTTGAACTTTTGTGTTGTGGAGGATTGACTCCATTTTGGACTCAGGATATCTGTAAAAGACCCAAGTCTCATCTCCAGTCACCAAATTCACTTGGTCTTCATGGAGCACCTCTAAGTTCTCTTGACAGCACTGGAGCATTGTGGCCTTCTGACATGGAGTCAGCATTCTTGGAACCCATCTTGCACTAACCTTAGACATGCCCAACTCTTCATGAATTATTTTCCAAACTGTACCTGCTAAGATGCCCATTTCTTCAGCTATTTGGGAAACCTTAATTTGTCTGTCTGACAAAATTAAATCCTCTGACTTTTTTGTACATTTCTGTGGAAGTTGCTTCCACAGGTCGTCCAGTGTAAGGGTCATCTTCAACGGATTCTCTACCCCACTTAAACTGTTTGCTCCAAAATTTTACTTTGTAGAATGATGGGGCAAATTCACCATAAACTGCAGTCATGCGCTCATGGATCTCCTTTGGCTTTTTCCCTTTTGTGAGAAATTTTATCACTGAACGGTGCTCCAAATCTAGCAGTTTCTTACTTGATTCACACGAGGACTCTCCTGAAATCCTGTCTCTTGGAATGTTAGACTGAGTAACACTGAGACATATCACTACATGCACAGACTTGTTTTGACATGCTTACTACATTCTTTCATAGACAGGTAGATAAATTATTGAATGCCCCTCATATGATAATGCAGAATGTAAGGTTTTATAAATAAATGCAGCACAGGACATGTTCTGTCCTATATTTATGAAGATCTTGAAATCACCTCAATCAGCAGTCTAACAGAAGGCACAAAAAAACAGATTCTATTACTTTTATGGACTTATAGTCCTGCTGTTCTTTTTTTAAAAAAACACAACTATAAATTCTTATCTTGTCTATGAAGTCCTAGGGTTATCTAATAACCTTCCGTATATAATTCTTTGTTTTTCTTTTGGATCTAGAAAAAGAATAGTGACCATTGTTCTTTGTATCCTTGATAAATTTACTAAGCATTTATGCTTCCCAACCATGGGTTGCTCTGACATTAGGAAGAATAAGTCGGCTTGGAGATTGCAGCAAGTACCTCCAAACCTTCTGTAGCATCTGCCTTCCTGAGCTTCCAGGTGGGAAAAAGGTTATTTTCATTTTTTCCTCTACCCTGTGAGGAGCAAGGTGCTGTTGCAGGGATTGAAGGGAGTGCTAGAAGAGCTCCCATCCTGAAAGCAGCAAAGTGGCAAGCAAAGAAAAGTAAGTAAAGGGCCTTTGAGCTCATGCACGCTCTCAAGGCCCGACGTGACCCATTCTCTCCAGAACAGGAAGTCTGCTTTGGAAAGGGTGGGATTTTGCAGACCTTGAGCATGTGCATAGGTTCAAAACAAGGGTTGATCGTGTGGGATCCAATCTGAGAATAGTTTAAAGATTATTATAAGCTTGATATACCGCCCATCAGTACTATCTGAGCGGTGTACAAATACAATAATCCTACATCACTTCTGGCCTACTACACTTTTTGCTTTCATATACCCATATAGTACTATTCTATTTCATCATCATGTTCTAGGTCATGAAACATGCAAGAGCTATGATATATAAGCTCATCACTGATGGATCTATCATACTACTACTACTATTTATCATTTCTATAGCACTGCCAGATATTCACAGCACTGTACATTAAACATGTAAGAGACAATCCCTGCTCGATATTTTATAATCTAATCAAAATAGACAAACGGGACAAATAGGGATTGGGGAATTTCTCACAGAGGGAATGATAAAACAGACATCATGAGTGATGGGTTATGTATGCTTAAACTAACTAGACCTTTGCACCATAGAACCAACGTCCCATGATTTATTACACCATATTTCATTAAGCTGGACCAATCATGAGGTGCCAAACAGGCATTTTAACTTGTCTATAGCCAATGACAGGAAAAGACATTATAGACTATGGATCAAAACTGGGTTTTCTAGATGCTATCTAGTTAGAGGTCTCCAGTACAACAGAGGGACCAGAAAGACCTGTGGCAATCCAGATTGTTCTGTTGTTCCAGTAGAACAATATTGTTTTTAATGTTTGATTGTAAACCACCTTGCTATGCTGTACAGGAAAGGCGATATATCGAAATGTTTGATAAACCATGTAATGGTGTTTTAGCTCCTGATGTAATATTTAGTGCTGCCAGTGCTGTTATGGTATTTTGTGTTAAGCAACTTAAAAATATATGGTAATCAAATACAAAATGTTCCTTTATATTTTTTCTGATGGAAAATTGCCTGGGAAGCCTCTGTTTTTGTTTTACCACAGTGTCTCGGATTCACAACCCAAAAAATTGGTAACTTTATCTATCCATATGGGAATTTAAAAAAACTGTCCAAAAATGGAATGGGATGACATTAGATATTGGGAGGGAGGGGGGGAGGGCGTGGGGGAGTGCTGGTGAAAAGACACATTGACTTTGAAATGGGCTACATTGGTTTGGAAGTTCCAGAAATATTAAGTTTCCCAAAAAGTACCAATTCATTTCTAATAGAGAATTAGTTCCAGCTTTTTCAGCAAAGAAACTAAGTTGTAATTAAATCCAGCAGTTAAGGAATTGCTCTTTTCAAACTGCCTCTCTCCATGTTCTCGAACCCCAAACTACTTCACACTTCAAAACTGCTTCCACTAACCCCCAATACTGTCCCATCCCTACCACCAAAAATACCATCCAGCAACTCTAACAGCAGCTCCAAAAAATGCCCCTAGAACTCCTCCAGCACATAAGCTGCCCCACCCCTAAAACTATAGCCCCATGACTGTCCTTACTCACATAAACTACCACTTGTAGTAACTTCTGCACCCCTCAAAATGACTTGACCCCTACCGCTCAAACTGTTCCAATCCCTTAAACTACTCTTCTCCCAAACTTCCCTACCCTCAAAAGCTAACCTTGCAACTGCTCCCAACCCTACCAAAGCTTTCCCCTGCAACTACGTCACCGTACCCTAAACTATTCCCTGTAAGTGCCCTAATACCCTCAAACTTCTTCCATTCCTACAACTACCCCCCTACACACACACAACTACCGCTCAGAGACAGCACATGCAGAGCACCCACATAAGACACAGCATATAACAAGACATGTAGACAAAACAGACAAACACATACACACAGATGTTTTTATTCATTTTGATCTATATTCCATTTTCTTTTTTATTGTCAATAGCACTTTGGAAATTAAGTACTGAATCATACAGTTTTCTTATTGGTTGCTATGTGCACTGCCCTCTAATACAGTGGTCTCAAACTCAAACCCTTTGCAGGGCCACATTTTGGATTTGGCGGTACTTGGAGGGCCGTAGAAAAAAATAGTTAATGTCTTATTAAAGAAATGACAATTTTGCATGAGGTTAAACTTTTTATAGTTTATAATTCTTTCCTTTTGGCTAAGTTTTGATAATATTGTAATTTATAGCTAAAGAGATATGATCAAGAAACTGTTTTATTTTACTTTTGTGATTATGATAAACATACTGAGGGCCTCAAAATAGTACCTGGCGGGCTGCATGTGGCCCCTGGGCCGCGAGTTTGAGACCACTGCTCTAATATCTGTTGCTGTGGGCAGGGTCAGATTAAACAATTGTCAAACTGTGCATATACTTTGAATCCAAATGGGAGGTGTGCGCTGGACTCGGGGACAGAACTCATGGGGATGGGACAGAAATGGACATAGATCCCATGGGGACATATTTGTCCCCGTGTCATTCTCTAAGATTTCCAACTGTTTTTGCACTAAGTTTCAGCAGGTAGAAGAATAGCTAATATGTCTGGCCACTTTTGCTGAGTTTAAAACCTCTTTCTGCAGTCATTTAATCCCTTTTGTGAGTGAACCTGTCTGCCTGGTTCCAGTTTAAATAGTAGCAGAGGATGTGGATAGTAATTGGCCAATCAGAAGGCATAGGGGATGAACATTGGAAGATATGGAAGAATTAGTTCCAGCAGCTGCACCATATATACTAGAGGTGTGCATGGGGATGAGGACAACAAGAAATCCACTGGAATCTGCACAGATGGGGATAAAAATATCTACTATGTAGAGACAGAAGGGGATGGATTTAAAGGAGATGGGGACTAAATTATGTCCCCCTGCATATCTTGAAACTCAGTCAGCTGACGTGATTTCACATTACCAATTCCTCCATTTACTCCGCCCCTTTATTCATGCACTGTAGCAATTAAAATAAATTTATGTTCTTGGACAGCCTATTTATCGCTCACAGAAGCCCAGCCTTCCTGGAACTAACAATATTTATAAAATGTGAAAATCCTAGCAAACTCAATGAATGTGTTCCTTAACCTTTTTTTTTAAATATATCATATTATATGGATGAATCTCTCATTTATGATAATTGAAATACCTGAATTCTAGCACTCTAACTGAATCAGCATACATACATACATACATAAATAAATAATGAATAAATTATACCTGTGATGTGGTAAGATATCACCTGTTCTTTTCACATTTGGGTGAAGTTTTAAAACTGAGCATAATCACATATATTTATGCACCTCATTTTTGTTTGATATTTTGAAATAGCTTGTTTTGATATTAGTTTAACTTTGGCAACTATACCAGTACCTCTTGTACCAAGCCTTCCATTCCACTGATGATTAGATCTAAAATAACAATCCCTCTTGTTGAGTCCTGAGCCTGTTGTTGCCTGAAGCAATCATGCATTTTATCTAGCATATAATCTTCCTAGGATATAAAATAATGGAAAAAAGTGAGATCCAGCATCTTCTTTGGGAAAAGAATTATTGTATGACATGGGACCAGCAGTATATGGAAGCAATTCATTTTGGTTAAGATTAAAAGAACTTGCGTTAAAAAAACCCAAACGTACTACTCCTGGCAACAACAAAAGACCCCCAACAGATCGAGAAACTTATTTGCACTGATGAAGAGATTATTCACATCATCTCAAGGAGATAATCAAACCCTGAACACCAATCTAGACAGCAAAATGTTCTCTTTCTTCTTCGCAAACAAGATTGACCAGTTATACTCTAACCTTGATTCCACTGCACAGCAAACACTAACTCTTCACAACACCTCCCACCTCAACAAAAGACCAAAACCTGTGACAGAAAACCTAACCTGCTTTAACACTATCTCACACAAAGACCTCATTGAAATAATGGACACAATCCGACACTCCAGCTCAATCTTGGATCCCTGCCCATCACATCTCCTACTTTCAGTCAAAGACTGCTTTGCAAAATCAATCCTCCTACTCATCAACACTTCATTACAAACAGGTTTAGTGCAAAAAGTTGGAAATCAGAAATCAGACCAATCCTAAAAAAAAACAAACATCCCTTGATTCTGATACACCCAGTAACTTTAGGCCTGTCTCCAACCTACCCTTTATATCAAAGATACTAGAAAAAGCAATTTTAACACAGTTGCAAGCATTTATCGACAAACAGAAGGCTCTATCTTCCAGTCAGGTTTCAAAAATTTCCACAGCACTGAAACCGTCCTCCTGGACTTCATAGATGACTGCTGGCAACTATTGTCCTGCTTGACCTCAATACACTTTGATACCATTGACCACTCTTTCCTCCTCACTCGACTTACTGTTTTGGGATTCACAACACAGCATTGCACTGGTTCCAGTCCTTCCTGAGTCAAAGATCCCAAACTGTACTTCTCTGTACCAACCTATCCAAGCCCAAACAAATCGAATATGGAGTACCAGAGGGGGCCCTATTGTCCCTTCTACTCTTCAACCTTTAAATCAGACCAGTCCTGGACATAGCCCCAAAATAACAATTAAAAATCTACTCCTTTGCGGATGACACTACCACTATGAGCAAATCGCAGCTCTCAAATAATAACGCTTCATAACTGCCTTTCCAAAATCATAATCTGGATGACCTTAAACTCCAATTGACTGCCTCAAAAACTGAACAACTCTAGATCAGGAAAGAAAAATGCACCTACATCTGCCCCCTTTTAAACTGGAAATCAACTACCCTAATTGCAAAAGACCAAGTATGGAAACTAGGTATTATCCTTGACTCAAATCTATCACTCTCCAGCCACATCTCGCATGTGGTCTCCTGCTCATTCTATTATGTCCGCCAGCTCTGGAAGAAACTACTTCACCAAACAAGACTTCTCACAACTACTCTATGCTTTCATATCTTAGATTACTCAATGCACTATTCAACGGACTAACAACCCAAAACATTCAATGACTTCAGTGTGTTCAAAATGCAGCAACCTGGTTTCTAAAGAACCATGACCCTGTTTCCCCAGCTCTGGCCTCGACTCACTGGTTAACCATAACCAAACGATGCATCTGCAAGGACTTAGTGCTAGCATACAAATCCTTTTACAACATGGTATCCAGCTACTTCACACACAAACTCCTGCCCTACACTTCTAAGAGACCACTATGCTCCCAAGATTAAATGCACCTATAAATATCCCCAGGTCTTGCCCTCCAGTTCCATACTACCCAGAAAAGATCTTATGCCCATTTCCTACCAACCTTTGGAATAATCTACCTCCACACATCAGATCCCTCAAGGGCCTTCTAAACTTCAGGAAGGCTAGAAAAACCTACCTCTTTATCTAGCGTAGTTACGCTTCCTTGAACTGCCTTACCCCTTTTCCTCCATAACTTCTATCAAGAAACCCCTTATAAACTGCAGCCAAAGCAACTGATGCTTAAAGATATAGGCCATCCTCATATAAACAATGCCCGCACATGGAACATCATGATAAGCAAACTGTCATGTTCATAATATCTGTGCTAAGCTAGTTCAATTCCTATGGAACATATGTATTAGATTATACTATTAGATTGAATTCTCATACTGCATACTCTGATTGGAAAGTCGTAATCCTTGCACTGCTAAACAGTAACCCTAATGTTTATTGTAACCCTATGAATGCCAACTGTAACTCTATGTAATGTTATATTGTAATACTGTGAATGTTAAACTGTAACTCGTTCTGAGCTCTCTGGGTAGGATGGGATATAAATCCAAATAAATAAATAAGATTGATACTAAGACCACTAGCTTTGTAAAATGTGTAAAGTGTGACGCAGTCACGTGATGGAACCGGTGGTCTTAAGGTATGTTATGCAGAATGTTAAAATGTTATGCTATATGTCCAATATATACTGTAATTCTCAAAAACAAATAATTTAACCTTCATTAAATTTGTCTTCATTGTAGGCACATATTGCCACCTGTGTACCATGAGCAATTCAAAATTGACTGACTTTCTTGGATTTAAAAGAAGTACCATTCTAACGTCAGTGACCAACCAACTCAAGGATGAACTTGCAGATGTGTGCTAAGGATATCAAACTATTCTCTGTAGTTAAAAGTGATAGCTTCAAGGTTTTAGCACAGAAGTTAATCTCAACTGGCCACAAACATGGCAATATGGATGTGAGCAGCATACTGCCTTGTTGAAGAAGTTTCTTATCACTTGTCAAGTGTCAGAGAAAAGGAAATCCACTGTCGGACGCTAGAATCCTTCAGAAACTTTGGTGTAACTATAGATTCTTGGACCAGATTCAAGACAAACAGTCATTACACCACAGTTATACTGCATTACCATGATAAAAATTGTTGCATGTGCTCTGCAGTTTTGACGATGAGGGAGACCAATGGTGAACAAACTGTTGAGAATATTTGTTGATTTTGTTTTGAGCATTTTGTCAGCGTATAATCTCCACCAAGCTAATATCATCTGTGTGAATAATAATGCAGCTAATATGAAAGCAGCATTTCGAGATGAGGTCTGGATAGCTTGCACAGGTCATACTCTCAATCTTGTACAAGTCATGGACTCCAGCCATCAAAAACTGAAGTTGATCCAAATGACCTCCCCAGTGAGGTAAGTGAACTCATAACATTGTGCAAGGAGGTTGTTACATGCACAAAGCGAACAAAAGTCAATTGTTTACTAAAGAAAATGCGCAAGCAGTGCATGTCTATTCATGTGGAACAGCATTCTACTGACATTGAAATCTGGCAGAAAATACGGAGGAGCTACATGCAATTGCTACTAGACCAAGTGCAAACATGCAGTTCTTGACCAAATTGTGTGCAATTGATGACACCTTGCTAGCAGAAATTATTATGATGTTGGAACCATTTGCCAGGGTTACAAAATAGCACTTGGATGGTTTTCTCTGCAAAACGTTCAAGTGCTGCTAATCAAAATAAAGAACTTAGTCGTTTTGCAGGACGTTCGCCCTCCAAAACTTCCAACTCAGAAAGGGACATGTTAGAGCAATGCTTCCTGTAAGCTGTGCGGCCATGCATCAACTGATAGGAGGCCGCACATCAGAATTTGCTAGCCATGCAACCTGTGTGCCAACCTGCAGCTTCCATGTCCTACTGCCTCCATCTGCTGTTACTGCTGCTGCTGACTTCCCCAAATCAGCATCGGTGGCAAAATAAAATGCAAACCAATGGACCACATTGCACTTATCCGCGGCTGCTGACCCTACCCTTCAACGTTATTTCTTGTTTCAGGGTAGAGCTGGCAGTTATTGATAAGTGCTGCACAGCCCTCTGCTGTTTGTTTTTGCAACTGCTGGTGGTTTGGGGAAGCAGCAAGGGAAGGAACCAGATGCTTTAAGGAAGTGGGGAGGACACAGAGGCATTTTGGATGAAAGTGGGGAGGTAGAGGAACATACTGTATGTTGGAAGGAATTGGGAAGGACAGAGGGGTACATTGGATGAAACTAAGGAGGATAGAGGAGCATATGGTAGAAGGAAGTGGGGAGGAAGAGGGGCAGATGCTGAATGGATGTGGGGAGGAGAGAAGGGCAAATGATGGATGGAAGCAGTGGTGAGAGAGGGGGCAGATGCTTGAAGAAAGTGGGGAAGAGTGAAGGGGCAGATGCTGGATAGAAGCGGGTAGGAGAGAGGTGGGCAGAGAAAAGGGGTAGATGCTGGATGGAAGAGAGGGGAGGGCAGATGCTGGATGGAAGATGGAAAAGACAGGAAAGATGCTGGATGAAGGATATAGTTAGAATAAGAGGAGGTGAAATGGGAGATCCTGAGTGAGTGAATAAGGTGGCAAGCTGTAGGTAGATACACTAAACAGAGGGAAACTGAGGATTGATAGTAAGAAAAAAATCTGGACAGAGGCAGAAATTAAATTGAAGAAAGGAAAAAGGAGGAAATAAAATTAGCACATGGATAGAAAATCCTGGCAAGATGAGGAAAGCAGAAACCAGAGACTGGAACCAACACAATTGACAACAATAGCCAGACAACAAAGGTAGAAAAAAAGAATTTTATTTTTAGCTTAAGGTAAGTAGTGTGGTAGCTGTATTAATAAACATTAATAAGTAAAAATAGAAAAAGGATATAAGGTATCTTTTTATTGGATTAATTTTAATACTTTTTTTTTACTAATTTTATAGACCAAAATCTTCCTCAGGTTAGGATAGCATACGATAACAGCAGTATACTGTTCTGACCTGAGGAAGGAGGTTTTGACCTCTGAAAGCTAATTGAAAAATATATTTAGGTCTCCTTTTACAAAACTGTGATAGCAGTTTATAGCGCAGGGAGCTGCGCTGAATGGCCTGCGCTGCTCCCAACGCTCATAGAGTTCCTATGAGCGTTGGAAGCAGGTGGGTCATTCGTGGCTCCCTGCACTAAAAACTGCTATCACAGTTTTGTAAAAGAGGGGGTTAGTCCAATAATATATATTATTTTCCATTTTTTGGTTGTATTTGCATTTGTTAATTTATTATATAGTGGCTGGAATGTCAGTTTTTGGAAATTTACACCTGCTATCTTTAAACTTTGCACAGTACAGGGGGGAACACAAATTGTTACATTGTATGAAGGGTCTGGCTTCTTAAGTGTTCAGTTTAATTTTTATTTCTATTTTTATTTTGTGGTTGGTTATTCTATACTGGTGAAGATCTATGTTCTGCACGTTTGAAAAAGATTTAGTTTTCTATTAGCATTGGGGTCCTTTTACAAAGGCATGGTAGCGGTTTAACGTGCAGAATACCACGCGTTAAACCGCCTGCCGCGCTAGCACCTAACGCCTCCATTGATGAGGTGCTAGGATTTTAGGCTGCCGCGGGGGTTAGTGCATGATGAAATGTCTGACACGCTAACCCCCGTAGCGCGCCTTAATAAAAGGAGCCCATTGTCTCCATGATTGATCTATTCTAATCTGGTTTGTTTAGTTTTCCAACAGGTTTAGTGATGTTCTAGTGCTCATAGCAGTGTTTGTGGTACAGTCTTTTCCTAGGTAGATGTTTGTTTTGTGACATGTGGAAGTTTTTGCTATTATGGTATGTTGGAATTGCTCTGTAGATCTTGAGTGGCATTTGCAGTGTTTTGTATTATTTCACACTATGCCTGGTATTGGATTTATATTATACCATTCTCAGTAAGGGCTCAAGGTAAATTACATTCAAGTACAGTATTTTTATGTCCCTGGAGGGCTTACAGCTTTTACGTTTTGTATCTGAAATGGAGAGTTAAGTGAGTTGTCCAAGATCTCAAGCAACATCAGTGGGGTTTGATCCCTGGCTTCCCTGGTTCTCAGCCTGCTCCTCTAACCGTCGCCCTCCTTTACTAATGCGTAGCGTGGGTTTTAGCGCCGGCAGCGGCCGTAACTGCTCCGACGTTCATAGGAATTCTATGAGCATTGGATCAGTTAATAATAATAATAATAATAACTTTATTCTTGTATACCGCAATACCATGGAAGTTCAATGCGGTTAACAATAGAAGAGACTGTACATTTACAGCGATGATACATATTACAGTGTTGTTACATTTACAGAGATGTTACATAAATAGCAGTAATAAAAAGGCATATACTAAAGAAGAGACTGTACGTATACAGCGATGTTACATGTTATAGCGGTGGTACGTTTACAGTGATGTTAAATGTGAGGCAATGAAAAGGCAGGGCAATTAGATAAAACAGAGATTGAGAAAGAGAGGCCATAGTGGCTTGGGAGGGGGGCGTAGTCAGAGGGAATGGAGGCATGTCGAGGTCAGGAGGGTGCAGGGAAGGAGGGAAGGCAGCGTTAGCGGAATTTGTCGAAGAGGTAGGTTTTTAGTGACTTCCTGAACAGGTGGTAGGGCGGGGAGTTGGAGATGAGGGCGGTAAGGCAATTGTTCCATTTGCCCGCTTGGAATGCTAGGGTTCTATCAGTGAATCTCTTGTAGAGGCAGCCTTTTAGGGAGGGAAAGGTGAATAGGTGGGCGTTTCGTGTGCGAGAGGGGCCTGCTATTTCAAGGTGTTCAGACAAGTAGATTGGGGAAGATCCTGTTAGAGTTTTGAAACAGAGGCAGGCGAACTTAAAGATGATCCTTGCCTCTACTGGAAGCCAATGGAGTTAACCACCGCTGCTGGTGCTAAAACCTCCACTACACCTATAGCTAGTGTGACACACTTATCCCTTGCTCTAACCAGCAGAGGGATTAGGTGTGTTGAGTTCTGGCCTGTCGGCGTGGCCTCCTCAGGTTGGAGGAAGGCTTTTCAGGTTATAACAGACCTAGGCACCTGCCTAGTCTGCCAGGCCACACTGAGAGTAGCTTGTAAAGAGAAGACCACACAGGTAAGTCTTGTTACAAAAGAATGTTCTTTTACTTTATTGAACCCGGGGGTCTGAATACCATCAGCCACCCGCATGTCATGGCAAAATATAAAACACAAAATAGCTTGCAGTTGTCAGAATGGCTTGCTACAAATGCCACATACAGTTCAATACCCTGGACTTTTCCAGTCTAAATACAGTCCTCTTCACCAGGGGTTAAAGTAAATGCAAATATCAGGAAAATAAACTTTCAAACTTTGCAAACACCCTGAGAATGCAGACAGAGTAATTGTAGTTCCCAAACTTGGCAATGAATTCCTTAAAACGTTTCAGCTTACCTAGCTGAGACACAGATAGGTTTTGCAGAGCAGGCTCCACAGCTCGTTACTATCAGCTGCCTAAAATCGGGACGCACTTTTGGAGAATCAGGGCCTTATTGTAGACCCCACTCCCCCGGTGTCTTTGTATTGTGATACAAGTGTGTTATTTGATGTTTCTCAAGGTCATGGTACTACCCCTAATACAGTTTTGTGTGGCTCCCTAGATTGACAGCGTTATTATACCAAATGTGCTAAGTATATATGTCTGTATAACCTGATGCCTTTAAGAAATGCCCCTATGAGGAAACCTTCACTAATGAGAAAGTGTCTTGTGGGCCACCTACAATAACCCACACAAATATCCCCCTAATACCCCATCTGCCTCCCTTACTATAGGTCCTAGCTCCGGCCCCTTGTGTACTACAGGCTACTGTAATCCCATGGTTTTCACTCTCACTGACCCATATAACTGGAATGCCAATGTCCAAGTCCAGAAGGCCAGAGACCGCATGGCATTGTATTTTGATGGTAAAAGGTAAGACCTAGGTACTGTTGTATATGTCCGAATTGTATCCCGCTCATGTGCTCCTGTCCATCACTCTGTGGTGTTTCCCCAGTTTTATGAAATTATGAAAGTAGATACTAATATCCTGTAATCACTAGAAATCTGTTTATACAGTTTGCTGAAACTATAGGTCAGACTCTTAATGTTAGCAATTGTTTTATATGAGGAGGGACTGGTATGGGAGAACAGTGGCTATGGGAGGCAAAGCAGCTGGACATGTTAAACCTGACTTCACAGACCCTCACTTTTACATCAGGTCCACGACCTTCACGATGGGCCTTGTGAACCTCCATTGTTGCTTCCCACTGTCTTCAGCGCCCTTCAGACACTGCTTAATGGAACTTCCTATGAATGATGGTCAGCTCTTGATAGTTGATACTGGCTCTGTGATCTGTTTGCCTACTCTTGGTTGCCTGCTAACTAGACTGGTACATGTGTACTTTGCATGATCCGTCCCAGTTTCTTCCTGTTACCGCTAGCCGATGGTGAACACCTGGGAGCCCCTGTATTCAACACCAGGGGTCGCCAAAAGCGGTCTACATCCACCAATTCCCTTAAAATAGGTAAATGGGGTGATGACTGCCCTGCAGAATGGATCATTGCTGCTTATGGACCTGCCACATGGACCGAAGATGGCACCTGGGGCTATCGGACCCCAATCTATATGCTGAACTGCATTATTCGTCTACAAGCTGTATTCGAACTGATAACTAATGAGACCACCTGAGCTTTGAGTACCATTGTCAGAGCGAATGCTAAAATGCACACTGCTCTCTATCAGAACTGCCTAGCTCTAGACAGAAGGTGGTGTCTGTGGTAAATTCAACCTCTTCAACTGCTGCCTTGAACTTGAGTAAAATGATTGAGGACGATGTGGATCGTATCACCAAACTGGCTCATGTTCCTGTCCAGACCTGGCGTGATCTTACTGCAGACTGGATCTCTGGTACTTTCAGCTCCTGGTTGCCCTCTGGTTCAGCACTGAAGATCATCTTGCTGGTTGCCGCCCTGTCTTCTCTGCTCCTTTGCTGCCTGCCCTGTGTGGTCCCCATAGCCATAAAGCTGCTCCACTGAACTATGGACTCTGCTGTCAACTGTTCCACTGCTGCATTGGCCCTTGCCCTCTCCCAATATCGTCCCTTACCCACTGGAGACCCCGACTTTCCTGACCCCTAACTTTATTTTGTCAGGCTTGGCTCCTTAGGTACGCCAGCCTGAAAAGGGGGAATGTAAGGTCATGAAATGGTTAACT
Organism: Geotrypetes seraphini; assembly: GCF_902459505.1. Classification (NCBI taxonomy): domain Eukaryota; kingdom Metazoa; phylum Chordata; class Amphibia; order Gymnophiona; family Dermophiidae; genus Geotrypetes; species Geotrypetes seraphini. Next base: position 55,596,610 of record NC_047091.1, read on the forward strand.
GTTGTTTAAAATATTGCTCTGGCCTACATAGCTGAAGAAAGTTTACAATCTATTGACTTCATCTGCCTAAAATGTATGTCCCTGCCTTACCACATTGTAAGCTAAATAGATAAGAGTTTGAGCCATGATGTACCCTGCCCTTCTGTACATTTAACATTTAGAACTGTAAGAGTTAGATAAGTGACCTGCTAAGTGTGAGCTTAGGACCAATAATAATTGTAGAAAGTTATAGAAGTAACAAATGAAAATTGTAGTTTTTGCATATATTAGTTTGCGAAAAGGGCATAAAAGTCTGTGTATTTCCTGTTTCTGACACTCTAGTAGGTAGGCTATTAACTGCACTAGAGTCCGGTATACCGTAATAAATCTCTTGTACTTTCTTCATGCCTCTGACTTTGTGTGTCCAAGTGACCTTTCAAAAGGAGTTCTTTTTTACAAACATACAAGCTGCTACTTTTCCACACACATAGGGAACTTTCATTCAGACTTGAATTAGGAAAACCAGGCTCTGGCAGCAATAGTACTGGCTTGCACAACTATATGGAAAATAATCAGAGGAAAAATAATTTGACAATGTTGAACTTTCCAAGATCTCCCAATAGGGTCAGCTTTTGAGATGGTGCAGAGATATCTGTGTGAGATATTATTAATTCTGGCAGAGAGTTTACCACCAATTTTGAGAGCTCAATATCTCACTATTAAGAACAAACCAGAAAGTTCTACTCCAACTTGCAATACTGGAGATGTTTGTGAAGAGATAAACTTAACTAACTTCCTGGAAAACACTCTGGAAGTGATTACTGAGAGAATAACTCTTATTGTGATGTTTGCTTTGGAGTATGATAGAGATCTAATTCTTCATACTTATTTCAGGCATATTAATGAACAATTTCATGGTTCATCAATCTGTTTATTTCTTGATATATCTTGAGTGTCACAGAGAAGAAGGAAGGTCTTTTTGACATATTGGCCTAGAGTCCTCGCTCTGGGAGCCACTTTTATACTAAAATTTCCAGGAAAGTGTTTCGTTTGGTGGGAAAATTTTCTTTTTTTGAACCAAAGCAATTGCTGGACTTTATTGCAGCTAAAGATGGGTGTGGAGTAGTTATGTGCTTCCCCGAAAATAAGCCCTACCCCAAAAATAAGCCCTATTCCCAGGATTCGTGCTGTCATCAAATTCCTGGATATGCCCACTAGCAAACTATTATAATAATTAAAAATTGGACACACTGTACTTTGCACTGCAGTACAAAATTACCCTCATTAAGAAAATCTCTAGGCTTTTTCACCATTCTGATTTTGTAGAAAAACCTGCTGAATAATTTTACTTACACGTGTCTTCATAGACAAAGAAGAATCTAACTTAATTCTAAGTTCAGCAATACCCCATTTGCAGTGCAGAAAGCTTTTTTGGGAACTGGGGGAAGACTCATCTACTGTCTCAGCAAATTTGACCACATCACTCCCGCCTATATAGACTCTCACTGGCTTCCGATAAAAGCAAGAACTCAATTCAAGTTCTATTGTCTGCTGTTTAAGATAACCCATGGAACTGCCCCCTGTTACCTAAACAACCGCCTAAACCATTACCGCTCATCCAGATCAAGAAGAACTCAAAACCTATTCACCTTCCCACCTAATAATGGAACCCGTCTTAAGAAACTATACGACAGCCTTCTAGCGACACAGGCAGCAAAAATTGACCCCACAATCACCAAACTAATGATCAATACAACAGACATCAAAGTGTTTCGAAAAGAAATCAAAACATTTCTATTCAGAAAACACGTCATTACCAACTAATATCCTCCCTTTATGCACAAGCTCTCCCTCGATAGAATAACACATTAATTCAATTCTTAGAACCTTTCCTATCATACATACTCTGATTCCTATATAAACATTTTCCACACTATCCAATAAATTTCTTACTTCATTATTAGGTAACTTCCAATCTGTAAACCGTATATACTGATAATCTCCACTATATTCTGTTATCACTTGATTCCCTTGATATGTAATTCTCAAAACTGAATCCTCTACCACACCATTTAATGTACACGAATCACTGTTATGTAATTTATCTAGATAATCTTTATTACGCAATTCTTTTGGTAATGCCTATAATTTGTATTCCGCCTTGAACAATATATAATGTATAATGTATTCGAAATTAATTTTCCTATGAACTGTTTTCCTACCTTCTTCTACTCTATGTTTATAACCTAACTAATTTATTTTTCTCAAGTACTTTAGCAAGAATGTGAGCCTTTGGGACAGTCAGGGAACTCTAAGTACTTTCTCTTCATCTTAATTAATCTTACTTATTGCATTTCTTCTGTTTCTACTGTAAACCGCTTAGAACCTCACGGTACAGCGGTATATAAGAAATAAAATTATTATTATTATTATTATTAAAGTCTTTTGTTAAGACCGTAGGATTTTCAGAAACACTGCCTACATATGGAAAAGGAGAGGAAAGAGTACTAAATACTGAGATCTTCAATAGGTGGCTCAGAGCCTGGTGTCATCAAGGCGGCTTTAGGTACATGGGAGGATGGGAAAATACATGAAAAACAAGAGACTATATTGTAATGATGGGTTGCATCTTACTATGACAGGTAAAATAATTATTGCTGAGAAATTCAGGTAATATACTTCTAGGCATTTAAACTAGAAGGTGGGGATGGCATATATATGCAGGACACTTACGGTGGCCACCCTTAGCAAAGGTTAAGATGTGACAGTAGTAAAGATAGCAATGTACAAAACAATATTAGTGATACCCTTCTTAGCAAGGCAACAGGCAGTGAGACTAAAACTAGAGAAAAAATGAAATTGCCACAGAAGAGTAGCCGGAAAGCATTGACCACAAATGATCACGGTCTAAGCAACAAAAATCATGATCTGTAAGCCCTAATGTTAGAGGCAGACTTGAATATCATAGCGATTACTGAGACCTGGTTCAGTGATTCCCATTGATGAGATGCAAACATACCAGGCTTTTAATCTCTTTAGGAAGGACAGAGATAGTTGAAAGGGGAGGAGGAGTGGCTCTCTCTATATGAAGACTGATATCCAAGCGACTGAAATGCAGGGGGCTTGAGGAAATGAGGAAGCAATATGGATAGCTTTGAAAAGAGCAGATGGAACTTCTATCTTTGTGGGTGTTGTCTACAGACCTCCAACTCAAGAGCAGCAAATTGATGAAGATCTTGTAGTAGATATCCGAAAGCTGGGGAAGAAAGGAGAGCTACTGTTGCTGGGGGATTTCAACCTACCGGATGCTGATTGGAAAATTCCATCTGCGGAATCGGAAAGAAGTAGAGAGATAGTGGATGCTCGGACAAATGGTGACGGAACCAACGAGGGAAAAACGATACTGGATCTGGTGTTCACAAATGGGGAAAGTGTCTCTAATGTCTGAGTGGGGCTCACCTAGGAAGCAGCAATCATCATACGGTTTGGTTTGATATAACAGGGAGTAATTTTAAGACTGTTTTGCAGATAGTAGTTTTATCAAGTTTTGATTATTATAATCTCGTTTTTGGGGGGGCATACCTGCAACAGCTCTGTGTGCTTTGCAGGTTGTGCAAAACTTGATTGTTAAGACATTATTTCAAGTGGGGAAGCATGAACATGTATCAGGATACAGATAGTCGTCGACTTACGACCTTTGCGACCGTTCGACTTTGACGCATTTCCCCAGCCCATACTAATTACAGTACTGTACAGTATTTTTTACCCCTCCCCGCATACCTTTTCCCTGGTGGTCCAGCGGTGTATCCAGCAGCGTATCAGAAGCCAGCAGCGCACCTGGGCCGGCACGCGCAGGAGCGAGCTTTTAGAACTCCCGCGCCGCTGACTGAAACACTGCCATAAGTTCTCACTGCCGCGAGAACCACATGTCCCATGAGAACTTATGGAAGTGTTTCAGTCAACAGTGAAGGGCGGGGGTGGGAGTTCTAAAAGCTCGCTCCTGCGCTTGCCGGCCTGGGTGCGCTGCTGGTTTCTGACATTGGCAGGAGGGGCTCAGGCAGGATACACTGCTGGACCACCAGGGAAAAGGTACATGGGGAGGGGTAAAAAATGGTTAGTATAGTACTGTATACAGTATTAATAAAGCCGACTTACGACCGAATCAACTTATGACCTATCAGTCGGAACCGATTGTGGTCGTAAGCCGACGACTACCTGTATTACATAAAATGGTACTGGCTTAAACTGGAGTACAGGATATGCTATAAATTGTTGTTGATGGTTTATCTTTGTGTGCATCATTTAGCAACAAAATATCTAGTAGATAGTATTCTGCCATATGTTCCGCTTCCACAGTTACACTGTGCATCATGCTGATCTATATATTCCAGTGATTAAACAATTAAAGTTGAAAGTAACCAGGATGAACATGTTTTCCTGTATAGGCCCTCTCGAGTGAGATCCTGTTGTACATAGGCCAGCAGGAAAATTTGAGTAATTTTAAAAGATTATTAAAAAGGCATTTATTCTGCAAGATGAAGTATGGGAACTGCGTGTCCCGTTGTTTATTTGAGCGCTGGTCGCTAACATGTCCTGTAAATGTTTATTGTTATTTTATTTTATATGTATTGTTGTGTTATGTATGTATTTGTTGTGACCTGCTTTGTATAAAGCGAGATACAAATAAATAAAACTATAAAACAGCCAAAGTGGTGGATGGGGGAGTACCTGAAGAAAGAGACTGACTGGATGTGAAAACATAAGGAAAATGGAAAAACATGGTCCAAGTTGAAAGGTGAAATAAAAAGAGCAACTGACCTTTGTCAGGAAAATAAAAAGAAATAAGAGAAAAAGGAAACCGATGTGGTTCTCCAAACTAGTGGTAGAAAAAATAAAGGCAAAAGAGTTGGCGTTCGTGAAATATAAAAAACTCAAGAAGAGTACAGAAAAGTATATTGGATGAAACTGAAAGAAGCCGAGCGAGAGATACATCTGGCGGAAGAGCAAATGGCTAGAAATATAAAAAAGGAGACACAAATTTTTTCAGATATATTAGTGAAAGGAAGAAGACAAAAAATGGAATTACGAGACTGAAAGAAGATATGAATCACTATGTGGAAAGTGATGAGGAAAAAGCAAATATGCCAAACAAATACTTCTGTTTGGTGTTTATGGAAGAAAAACCTAGAGAAGGACCGTGATTGGTTAGCAAAGTTGCACCTGAGAATGGAGTAGATACTGCACCGTTCACAGAATAAAAATGTTTATGAACAACTTGAAAAATTGATGGTGGACAAAGCTATGGGACCGGACAGGATCCATCCCAGGATATTGAGGAAGCTCCAAGAGTTTCTGGTGGGTTCTCTTAAAGTTGTTCAATAAATCTTTAGAGATGAGAGAGATTCCATGGGACTGCAAAAGAGCGGATGTGGTCCCTCTTCACAACAGTGTCAGAAAGATGAAGGGGGAAACTATAGGCCAGTAAACCTCACTTCAGTTATTGGAAAAATAATGGAAATGTTGCTGAAGCAAAGGATAGTGAAATTCTTAGAAACTAATGGATTATAAGATCCAAGGCAATATGGGTTTACTAAAGGTAAATCGTGCCAAATGAATCTGATTGAATTCTTTGACTGGGTGACCAGAGAATAGGATCAAGGACGTATGCTAGATATGATTTACTTAGATTTAAGAAAAGCCTTTGATATGGTTCCTCTTGAATAAACTCCATGGGCTGAAGTTAGGGCCCAAAATGGTGAACTGTATTAGAATCTGGTTGATGGACAGATGCCAGAAGGTGGTGGTTAATGAAATTTGCTCATAGGAGGGAAAGGTGAGTAGTGGAGTGCCTCAAGGACCGGTGCTGGGACCAATTCTGTTCAATATGTTTGTGAGTGACATTCCTGTAGGGCAGGGATGCCAAAGTCCCTCCTCGAGGGCCACAATCCAGTCAGGCTTTCCCTAATGAATATGCATGAGATCTATTAGCATACACTGAAAGCAGTGCATGCAAATAGATCTCATGCATATTAATTGGGGAAATCCTGAAAACCCAACTGGATTGAGGCCCTCGAGGAGGGACTTTGACACCTCCTGCTGTAGGGTTGCATTTCTTAACAACCCTGAAATGGTGTCTCTTGTTGCTGTGTAGTGGTTGAAAGCATCCGGAAACCTGTCTTTGTTTAATCTTTACTGAAACTTCACTGCTGAGATCAGGAAAGAATGAGTGGAGTATTCACTTGTGCTGTCTGGATCACTTCTTTGTTTTTGTGCCTTGTATACTGCACAATACAATCATCATATTACTTATTTTCCTTTAAGTACCATTTTTAAACATGATTCTGTGGCCCACATTTCTAATTGTGCAATGAGAGCTTTGTTCCAGGAGATTGGGTTGATTGGACGCTTGACCTCCCAAAGACTGAGTAAATGTTTAGCTTTCTGGTGGGAAGCAGCAAAGTTGACACTTTTTCCTGGGAGGTGATGTATCCCTAACTGGATAAAACCAACCAAAGGGGGCCCGGCCAGACGATACCAAGATTTGTAACAGTGTGGAAATCCCGGAGGGAGTGGAAAACATGACGAAGGATCTGCAAAAGTTACAAGAATGGTCTAGCGTCTGGCAACTAAAATTCAATATGAAGAAGTGCAGAGTAATGCATTTGGGGCAACAATTTAATCGATTCTTGCAAGTTTTTATTTTTATTTATTTTATTTCAAGCTTCAGTATAATTATTTTTCAGTTCATATTTATCCTTATTTTCATTTCTGTATTAGCATTTGTTAATTAACCCCCCCCCCCTTTTTACAAAACCATAGCGCCGACCATGTCGGTAATAGCGCCGATGCTCATAGGAATTCTATGAGTGTCGAAGCTGTTACCACCACAGCCGGCACTAAAAACCACGGTACGGTTTTGTAAAAGGCCCACTTTTACAAAACTGTAGCATGAATGAACAGTTTTCTATGCTTTTTCGATATGTGTCTCATTAATGTTTTATTATCACAGTTTTGATATGTTCTTTTCAAAGTATTCATATTACTCTTCATTCATTTTTTTTATTTTATTATTATTTGGGGGGGTTGTTTTTATTTTTGACTTAATGTTTTCATTGTATTATTTCAGTTCATATGTATCTGCTATTGCGATTTTGTAAAAAGGGGGTACGGTATATTACTTTTTAGTGCAGGCCAGCACACTGAATGCTCTGTTTCTCTCAAAGCTCATAGGAACTCTATGAGCATCAGGAGCAGCACAGAGCATTCATTGTGCCAACCTGCACTAAAAAATGCTATTGCGGTTTTGTAAAAAGGAGATATATTAGATAATTTAAAATTATTATCAATTTCCCCCCTTTATAAAACTGCAATAGCGGTTTTTAGTGCAGGCCGGCACACTGAATGATCTGCACTGCTCCTGAAGCTCATAGGAACTCTATGAGCTTTTGGATCAGCATGGAGCATTCAGTGTGCCGGTCTGTGCTAAAAAACGTTATCGTGATTTTATAAAAGGGGGGGGGGGTCATTATTTTTTTTCCATTTTTTTATTTTTCATTCCTCTTAATTTTAATTTTTGATTTTCTTTTTTTCCCCATTTTTCCCCACTTTGTTTCTTTCTTTTTTTTTTTTTCTTTGTTCTCTCTTTTTTCCTTTTTTATTTTACAGGTTATATTAGATCTTATTGAGATCAATTCAGCTTGGAAGATTATCAATTAATTCCACATTTGTTGGTAGCATTGCTCATCTTCATTTCATATTTTATTTCATGGTTTTAAACTACTCATAATATATCTATTCAATATATATTTTTAATACATATCAACATATTTAGATATTTTTCTATATTTCTTTGATATTCATAAATGACTTACGTAAAATTTTTAATTTGTTATGTTTGATATTGTATTTATTTTTGGTGTTTGATTTTTATTTTTATAACATTGGGTCCTATTTAGAAGTATTATATTTTATTTTAGACACCTGATGCAGGCCTTTGGTCCAACTACAGTCCATTGGTCTTCGCCTTCTTCGCTGTGATATTGTTCATTTGTATTTTATGAGGGATTTGTTTTCTTCTGTTTTTGTCTGCTAATTTGTGTCCAGCCCATAGATCATAAAATCTGAATAAAATTACCAATTGTTTCATCTACATCAGCTTCATCAAAATGCAAATTAAAATCTTCTAAAACAATAGAATTAAAAAGAGGCAAATTTAAATCTGTTATTAATTCAGTAGGGGCTCACGATCTTGTTTGATGCTGCCCACCCCATTGACATTATCATAGGGGCCTAGGTACCTTCATCAGAGAGTCCTGACTGTAGATGTTTGGACTAACCATCTCCTCTGATGTCGACGCTACTGCAGGCAATTTGCAGGAACCCCATTGACATCATCTTTGGGCCGTAGGTACCTTCTTCAGGTATATATTCTCACCCATCTTTGAGAATATATACCTGCTGTCCTCAGAGGACACCTACTACAGATAAGTAACTTTGCTTTATTCTCCATTCCTTTCCTAATTCTTCTTAACATTCTCAGGATCGCCTGTCCATTTGTCATTTCTTTCACTCCTCTTTTGTTCTGCATTTCCTCCCCTGCATCTGTCTTTGACAGAAAGATTTGTTTTTCAGTTCATTCCATTTATTTTTTGCTTCTCTAACCATTCAGATTTTCAGATCGTAAGTATAATTTTGGACCAGAATTTGACTGTGAAAAATCAGGTAGATGCCCTGGTGTGGAAAGGCTTCCATACTTTATGGAAACTGCATACCATTAGATTATATTTTGACATCTCTTCATTTGGGCTACTGGTACAATCTCTGATTTTGAGTCAACTGGGTTATTGTAACATTGTATATTTGGCTGGTACTCAAAAAAATCTTTATAGATTGCACATTATTCAGAATGTGGCAACTCGACTGATTTTTGGGTTGAAAAGGTGTGATCATATCACTCCTTTTTTTTTGTAAATTACATTGGCTGCCAGTGGAAGCACGTGTGATGTTTAAGTTTGGCTATACATGCTTTAAAGCGTTAGCTGGTCTCATACCTGAATACCTCATGGACTCCTTTATTTTTGTTAATTCTAAATATTCAAGACGGTTAGATACTCTTTTTTTTCTTTTCTGTCAAGGGATGTAAATTTTAAGAAATATCACCGTCTTTTAGTTTACCAAGCAGCCTCCTGGGACAAAGACTTGAATTCCTTGATTTTGAATGCTAGTATGTATCAACAGTTTAAGAAACATCTAAAAAATATTGTTTACTAGATTTACTAGATTTTTGGGTAATTAATATGTTCCTCATGATTGTCTTATTCTTTTGTAAACTGCATAAAAAAAACTTCACTTAAATGAAAATATGTAGAATATAACTCATATAATTCTTTCCAACCCCTTTGTGTGTAGATTTGCATTGGTATTGATATGTGTACATGCTTCAGGTATGTGCATTGATATCTATATCTGTGTTGACTTTCTGGGAGGGGAATTCTTTATTCACTGTTGTCATACTGTATCTGCTAAGCACATCTCAGAAGAGGTATGGATATGTTCTTAAAATAAAAGTCCATAAATATTTATTAAGGTGGGCCACTCGGACCCAAAGGGATGCCACAGTAAGACCTTTATCAAGACCAGCCTGAAGAAATGCGAGAACCACTGATATCGGAGCCAAAGTAGGCTCCACCTTGTCCTGAGTGCACCAAAGTGGGAAAGTCTTCCACACCTTAGTATAAGTAGACACAGTAGATGACATCCGTTTTTTTTAGACTTGAGAAGAGTGGCAAAGACCATATTCGAATAGCCTGTACATTCTAAGGCTGTGCACTCAAGAATCATGCTGCAAGAGCAAAGTGACCAGGGTCCTTCATGCAGACTGGACCCTGCGTAAGAAGATCTGGATGGGCACTCAGCCATAGACTGTGACCTTTGTGAAGATGTATCAGATCTACATAGCAAGGCCAGTCTGGAGCCACCAGAATGACATGCCTTGGAGGAGCTGCGAGCCACCAAATGACTCAGCCTATCATGTGCCAGGGAGGAAAGACATACAGAAGAAGCTCCTGAGGCCACGGCTGGACTAGCACATCAAGTCCCTCGCTTATGGGCTCAGATCTCAGACAGAAAAATCATGCCTTCTTGTTCATTGACAAGGCCATGAGGATGAAGTGGGGCCGCCCCCAGCACCACACTATGGTGCAGAACGCTGTTGAGGACAGTTCCCACACACCTGGATCCAAAGACTGTCTGTTGACGGAGTCAGCTTGAACATTGCCAACTCCAGCCACATCAGCGCTTGGAGGTGATGATCCACCCACAGCAAAAGGAGGTGGGCTTGCCCAAGCCAGAAAATTGCTTGAGATATCTCCCTGGCAATTAACAGAGGCTACTGGCATTGAAGTGATGGAGAAAACTTTGACCACTTGGCCCTCCAGAGTACACTGCAAGCATACCAGAGGCAGCTGAATGGGACAATGATTGCAGTGGGCTCCACAACCCCAAAGGCTGGCACCCTGCATTATTATGAACCAGTAGGTAATCTGCAGCAGAACGCCCTTACAGAGTGAGTGCAGTAGAAGCCATCAAGCCATGCTGGCCCAAAGCTCTACAGTCCAGGGAAGACTGGTCTATCAAGCATCCCTGTGTGGACCTCGGTGAGAGAACAAGGTATAATGGAGAGGACGCATGTGTGCCCATGCCCAAGGAACCACAGCCAACATGACTGCTACAGACCCTAGGACCTGAAGACAGCACCACACTGTTGGAGCAGGCTGCTCCAAGAAGGAACTGGGAGAACACAGCCCCTGTTTGCTTGCCTATGGAAGAGAGATGTGGCCCACTGCCATGATGAACAGAACAGCTAGACATTTTATAGACTGTGTGGGCATCAGCTTGTTCTTCCTGGAGCTCACAGTCCAACCGAGGACCTCCAAAATGTGGAATGCCGAATCCATTGTATATTGACCCTTGGCTAACGAAGACGTTCTGAAGAGGCAGCTGTCTGGGTAAGGTTGTATGAGTAGACCCAGGCTTCAAAAAGAAGCCGCTATGGCCACCATCACTTGGCAAAGGTATGGGCAGCCGAGCCAGTCCAGAGTGCAGAGCCAAGAACTGGGAAGAAATTGATTTGCATCTCTATCTTTGTTTTGCTTGTTTTTTTCCAACATGAAACTGCAAGCGTGTGCGGTGGACTGGAATTAACCGAATGCAATGAACTCCCCTGGGCCACCACTGCCATGACAGATCACACTGCTTGCGAAAGCATGGAAATATGAGAGTTGCATGTATGTGCCAGAAAGCCAGAACAGACCTCCAAACATCGAGCCTTTCTTTGGCCCGAGAAAGCATATAGAGTACTTGCCTGAGCCCAAAAGAGCGAGCAGCTCCAGCCCTAGCTCCTGAACATCCAGCAAGAGTGGTACAGTGGCTTGCACCTTGTGTGCTTTGGCTGGTGACCTGCTGGAGAGGCTACAAACCAATCCGGCAGAGGCCAGGCAACATCCACTCATAGCCTGACTGAATAACGTCCAGGACCCACCAGTCGGACAAACTGTGAACCCAGGCCAGTAGGAAAACTGAAAGTTTGTCCACATCTGCAGAGGGGCACTCCTCAGTCTGGTACAATTGAGCCGCTGCTCGCGGACCAAAAGGCAGATTTAGTTATTCTTTCTCCTTCAAATTGACAGAGCTCTGGAATAACTTGCTGCTCTCAAGAAGCTTAGGCCCCTTCTTATCATTCAGGAAGGCTTTGAAGACAATTCTGTTCACCAAACAATTTGGAAATTAACTACTTATACCTCTCCAGTTTTAGTTCTTTTCTCGTCTAGTTCTTTTGTATTTTTCATTTTCTTAATGTTAACTGAGTCCAGCTCCAAGTTGTCTGATGACCCAGTTTATAAAACTAAATTTTAGTTTATAGCCAGAGTACCGCTTCTGGGAACACTGGAAAATCTCTGACGCTCGCATATGGGTGAGATTGCCTAGAGCCACAAAAAACATGGTGCCCAGAACCACTAGAGCAGGGGTAGGGAACTCCAGTCTTCGAGAGCCATATTCCAGTTGGGTTTTAAGGATTTCCCCAATGAATATGCAGGGGCACTGCTTTCAATGCATATTCATTGGGGAAATCCTGAAAACCCAACTGGAATACGGCTCTCGAGGACCGGAGTTTCCTATCCCTGCACTAGAGCATCCAGTTCTGTCAGCAGGCTGTGACTGAGGATGACAGAACTCCACAAAATCAGAAGCTCTTGCCAAACAATAACTGCCCCTTAAAGGGAAGGCTAGCCATAATAGCCTTGGAAAGGAAATGTGTGATCCAGAGCATCATGCGAGCCGAAAAGGAGTATAAGGGCGCCTGAGGCAATACTCGCATGACAGATAGACAATTTTCAGAAGGCATTTGACAAGGTTCCGCATGAACAACTACTTCGGAAAATTGCGATCCATGGAATCGAGGGTGAAATACTCACGTGGATTAAAAACTGGCTGGATCATAGGAAACAGAGAGTGGGGGTAAATGGACAATACTCGAACTGGAAGAGCGTCACCAGTGGGGTGCTGCAGGGCTCGATGCTTGGACCCGTGTTCTTCAACATCTTTATAAATGATCTAGACATTGGTACGACGAGTGAGGTGATTAAATTTGCGGACGATACAAAGTTATTCAAAGTAGTGAAGACACAGGGGGATTGCGAAGATCTGCAACGTGACATAATCAGGCTCGAGGAATGGGCATCAACATGACAGATGAGGTTCAACTTGGATGAGTGTAAAGTGATGCATGTAGGTAACAAAAATCTCATGCACAAATACAGGATCTCCGGGGCGGTACTTGGAGAGGCCTCCCAGGAAAGAGACTTGGGAGTTAAGTCTCCCTTTACCTTCCGTGAAGCTGAAAAAACTGCCGGTCTCGGCAGTGATTCAGCTACGTCGCCCGTGGCTCCCCTTCCTGCTTTCCGTGTATGCTTCTGCAATCCACCCGGGTGTAAACAGGAAGTTGCGTCATTGGCAGACGCAGAAAGCAGGAAGGGGAGCCGCGGGTGACATAGCCAAAACACTGCAGAGGCCAGCAGTTTTTTCAGCTTCACAGAAGGTAAAGGGAGAGAAGGCTGGGCCAACCTATCCAGAGCCTTGGAACCGGGCCGTCAGAAGGGAAGTTCCTGGACCATGACTCCCAGGATGGGAACACCCCCCTCATGGCTGGCACCTGGGGCAGACTGTTCCCCCCCCACCCCCCGCACTCCCCTTGGTACGCCACTGATGCAGAGACAAACTGCTATGAGTGAAAAATGCTCATATCAGCGCGCAAGGGAAAAGGCAGAAGACTGGAAGTGCACTCCACAATGCCAGGAGGAAAAAGTGGACAGAGCCAGCTGAGAGACTAAAATCAACTCCTGCTGAGACTCGGAAAGAATCCGCTCCTGAGGACTCTGAAGAGCCAGAATACAGTTCCCAATCTCCCTTGTCTGGAAGCACTGCGCTGAAAATAAAGAACCAATGAGCCAGGCCACATCCAAAGGATAACTCAGATCAGGAGGAGGCAGTGCTGAAACAGTGGTGGACTGAGAGGAATATGTGCCTAAAAAGGCCACGCTCTGTGGAGGCGGAGAGGGATTATGTAGGAAATAACGGCTGCAGCGAAACTCATCCCACAGAAATGCATAGTCTCTGAAGGTCTTGGCCCCTGGGGCATATGTCACCCAGAGATGACTGAAAAAAAAAAAAAAGCATTTCTGAGGCTGCTGAGGATCCACAGTATTGCACACGTAACCATGAGCTGTGCCAAACCTAAAAACAAAATAGGCCACCCCACCAGGCTTGCTGAATTAGGGGAGAGGCTAAGCTTTGTGCTGCCACCACTCCTGGCTGTGCCTAATGAAACGTGGCACAAAAATGCTCTAAATGTACCCAAATTGCATAATCCTGGCATGAATTCACATTAAGAGAGCCCAAGGACTCCATCCCAATAAGTTCTGAGGCAAGAATTTCAGTTTGGGAGAAGCAGGAAACTTTTTTGAAAAAAAGATCCCCAAAAATCTAAGATGGCTGCTGCTAAGATATTCGCTCCAAAACCACAATATTTTTCACATAAGGCAAACTTTTAAAAACAGCGATTTTAGGATTTTTCAGGTAGGGGAACACAGGGGAACCTGCAGAAACCCTCAAAACATGGATTTTCAACCCTCCTTCAATTCCTCTCACAGGCTGTGACAGCCTGTTTATTCATTATGGCCTGAGAACACAGCTCCTGTGCTGAAAAAGTGCAGCAGCCTTCCTCAGCTCTCTAACAGTAGCTGGATCAGAGATTCAGTGCCTCATGCTGAGAATGCCTCTTTGAAGGTAATCGTCGGACTGCCAGACAGACCTCCTGGCTGACTGCACCTCAACCCCTGAGGACCAACGGACGTGCTCAGGGATGGGCAGAGGTGAGAAGACATAGCTGGCAACCTGCTAGACACTGCAGAGTCTCCAAGGTGTGTCAAATAGCCTGCGCTTTAACCGAAATTCAGCAGAAGGAGAAAAATGTGGATGGTCCCAAGCTCCTGAGAAGTAGATGCAGGGTGGCTGCCAGGTATCACAAGGGATTGGCCTGACAGCTGCAGACTGAAGTCGGTGTGATCTCAATGCAGGCAGAGCTGAATAATTGCTCTGAGCACCAGAAATCCTGAAAAGAGGACAAAAATACATTGAATAAAATAGAGCAGAATAAACATACTCCTGCAGGCATGCGTGCAGAAGGAAAAAAACTATAGGTGACTTCCTTCTGCATAGGCACGCAGCCATACAAACATAAACCAGCTGTCGAGAATGCCTCGCCTATTGCACTGGAAATCTGTTTTACTGTTTTGGGATCATACCAGGTACTTGTGACCTGGATTGACCACTTTTGGAAATAGGATACTGGGTTTGATGGACCTTTTGGTTGGTGCCAATATGGAATGCTAAAAGTATTTACTCAGCTGTGTTCCAATGTTCCAAATTACAGTTCAGAGTGCTGAAGGCAAAATTGATCTTTTGAAAACTCAAAAAGTTTATCAAAAGAATAAAGTTCAGAATGTAATCTTTAGTTAAATAACTTTTTCTTAACTTGAAAGAAGTCCTACAGATTAATCACTTTTACTTAAACATCACTCTCTCTCTACTTCCAGTATTCCTTTGCTCTCTAAATTAGGGCCCTGTCTCCATCTGGAGACCAATAAAAGTTGAGCCTACAACCAGCAGGGCTTTATCCTTCCATAATTATATCAGTTCAGCTTTTAACTCCACGTGCAGTTCACATAATTCTACAAATTCTAAAAGCTTTCTTCTCCTTCCCAGTAGCTCTTAAGATAAAGAACATAAGAATAGCCTTACTGGGTCAGACCAATGGTCCGTCAAGCTCAGGAGCCCATTCTCACGGTGGCCAATCCAGATCACTAGTACCTGACCAAAACCCAAAGAGTAGTAACATTCCATGCTAACGATCCAGGGCAAGCAGAAGCTACCACTATGTCTTAATAACAGACTATGGACTTTCCTCCAGGAATTTGTCCAAACCTTTCATAAAACCAGCTATGCTATACGCTTTTATCAGTTCTTCAAAAGTGGATGCCTTCCTCAGTTTCAGCAATTGGTCATCAAAATAGTAGTAACTTAGTAACATAGTAACATAGTAGATGACGGCAGATAAAGACCCGAATGGTCCATCCAGTCTGCCCAACCTGATTCAATTTAAATTTTTTAATTTTTTCTTCTCAGCTATTTCTGGGCAAGAATTCAAAGCTTTACCCGGTACTGTGCTTGGGTTCCAACTGCCGAAATCTCTGTTAAGACTTACTCCAGCCCATCTACACCCTCCCAGCCACTGAAGCCCTCCCCAGCCCATCCTCCACCAAACGGCCATATACAGACACAGACCGTGCAAGTCTGCCCAGTACTGGCCTTAGTTCAATATTTAATATTATTTTCTGATTCTAAATCCTCTGTGTTCATCCCATGCTTCTTTGAACTCAGACACAGTTTTACTCTCCACCACCTCTCTCGGGAGCGCATTCCAGGCATCCACTACCCTCTCTGTAAAGTAGAGTTTCCTAACATTGCCCCTGAATCTACCACCCCTCAACCTCAAATTATGTCCTCTGGTTTTACCATTTTCCTTTCTCTGGAAAAGATTTTGTTCTATGTTAATACCCTTCAAGTATTTGAACATCTGAATCATATCTCCCCTGTCCCTCCTTTCATCTAAGGTATACATATTCAGGGCTTCCAGTTTCTCCTCAGACGTCTTCTGGCGCAAAACTCCTATCATTTTCATTGCTCTCCTGTGGACTGCTTCAAGTCTTCTTACGTCCTTCGCCAGATATGGTCTCCAAAACTGAACACAATACTCCAAGTGGGGCCTCACCAACAACCTGTACAGGGGCATCAACACCTTCTTCTTTCTACTGGCTGCGCTTCTCTTTATACAGCCCAGCATCCTTTTGGCAGCAGCCACTGCCTTGTCACACTGTTTTTTCGCCTTTAGATCTTCAAATACTATTACCCCAAGGTCCCTCTCCCGTCCGTGCATATCAGCTTCTCTCCTCCCAGCATATACGGTTCCTTCCAATTATTAATCCCCAAATGCATTACTCTGCATTTCTTTGCATTGAATTTTAGTTGCCAGGCATTAGACCATTCCTCTAACTTTTGCAGATCCTTTTTCATATTTTCCACTCCCTCTTCGGTGTCTACTCTGTTACAAATCTTGGTATCATCTGCAAAAAGGCACACTTTTCCTTCTAACCCTTCAGCAATGTCACTCACAAACATATTGAACAAGATCGGCCACCTTTCCTTCCTCTGAGCAACTTCCATTAACCACCACCCTCTGGCGTCTGTCCGACAGCCAGTTTCTGACCCAGTTCACCACTTTGGGTCCTAACTTCAGCCCTTCAAGTTTGTTCAACAGCCTCCTATGAGGAACTGTATCAAAGGCTTTGCTGAAATCCAAGTAAATTACATCCAGCATATGTCCTTGATCCAGCTCTCTGGTCACCCAATCAAAAAATTCAATCAGGTTCGTTTGGCACGATTTACCTTTTGTAAAACCATGTTGCCTCGGATCCTGTAACCCATTAGATTCAAGGAAGTACACTATCCTTTCTTTTAGCAACACTTCCATTATTTTTCCAACAACTGAAGTGAGGCTCACCGGCCTTTAGTTTCCTGCTTCATCCCTGTGACTACTTTTATGAATAGGGACCACATCCGCTCTCCTCCAATCCCCAGGAATCACTCCCGAGGAGCGGTTGGGGAATTTGCAGCTCTACTCACTCGAGGAGCGTCGAGAGAGGGGAGATATGATCGAGACATTCAAATATCTCACGGGCCGCATCAAGGTGGAAGAAGACATCTTCTTCTTCAAGGGTCCCGCGGCAACAAGGGGGCATTCGTGGAAAATCAGGGGCGGGAAACTGCACAGTGACACTAGGAAGTTCTTCTTCACTGAAAGGGTGGTTGATCGCTGGAATAGTCTTCCACTTCGGGTTATTGAGGCCACCAGTGTGGCGGATTTTAAGGCCAGATGGGATAGACATGTGGGATCTATCCGCAAAGATAGATAGCGAGGATCACTGGAGTGGGCAGACTTGATGGGCCGTGGCCCTTATCTGCCGTCTATTTCTATGTTTCTATGTTTCTATGTCTCCAGAGATTTGTTGAACAAGTCTTTAATAGGACTCGCCAGAACCTCTCTGAGCTCCCTTAGTATCCTGGGATGGATCCCATCTGGTCCCATCGCTTTGTCCACCTTCAGTTTTTCAAGTTGCTCATAAACACCCTCCTCCGTGAACAGCGCAGAATCTACTCCATTTTCTCGTGTAACTTTGCCAGTTAATCTCTGTCCTTCTCCAGGATTTTCTTCTGTGAACACAGAACAGAAGTATTTGTTTAGCACATTTGCTTTCTCCTCATCACTCTCCACATATTGGTTCCCAGCAATTCCATTTTTCATCTTCCTCCTTTCACTAGTATATCTGAAAAAATTTTTGTCTCCCTTTTTTACATTTTTAGCCATTTGTTCTTCCGCCTGTGCTTTCGCCAGATGTATCTCTCTCTTGGCTTCTTTCAGTTTCACCCTGTAGTCCTTTATGCTCTCCTCTTCTTGGGTTTTTTTTATATTTCACGAATGCCAACTCTTTCGCCTTTATTTTCTCAGCCACTAGGTTGGAGAACCATATTGGCTTCCTTTTTCTCTTGTTTTTATTGATTTTCTTCACATAAAGGTCCGTAGCCATTTTCATCGCTCATTTCAGCTTAGACCACTGTCTTTCCATTTCTCTTATGTCCTCCCATCCTAACAGCTCTTTCTTCAGGTACTCTCCCATTGCATTAAAGTCCATACCTTTGAAATCTAGGACTTTAAGTATCATGCGGCCGCTCTCCACTTTAGCCGTTATATCAAACCAAACCGTTTGATGATCGCTACTTCCCAGGTGAGCACCCACTCGAACATTAGAGATACTCTCTCCATTTGTGAGGACCAGATCCAATATCGCTTTTTCCCTTGTGGGTTCCGTCACCATTTGTCTGAGCAGAGCCTCTTGAAAGGCATCCACAATCTCCCTACTTCTTTCCGATTCCGCAGACGGAACATTCCAGTCTGCATCCGGCAGGTTGAAATCTCCTATTTCCTTCCAAACTTTTGGATATCCACAATCAGATCCTTATCAGTTTGCTGAGATTGAGTCAGAGGTCTGTAGACTACATAGAAGTTCCATCTTTTCAGAGCAATCCATATCGCTTCTTCCTCTCCCCAGGTCCCTTGCATTTCGTCGCTTGGATATTGATCTTTACCTTTTTGACCATCTCTGTCCTTCCTAAAAAGATTATATCCCGGTATGTTTGCATCCCATCCATGTGATTCACTGAACCATGTCTCTGTGATAGCGACAATATCTAGATCTGCCTTTAACATCAGGGCTTGCAGATCATGAACTTTGTTGCTTAGACTGTCCACTATTTTGTCTTACAACCCTTGTCACCACTAATTTTTAATCAGGATCCTCAGCAGCACCACTTAGAGCTCAATTTATCTCATTGCTCTAAGGTTTATGTGTCAACTCGTCATCGGGTCCCATTTTTTCTATTTAATCTTGTTTGTCTGTTTAATTTTGACTTTAACTTTTATGTATGTTGAACTTATTTTAAAAGTACTTTAAGCATATACTATACTTAGCTTAAATCGTGTGGTCTCTAGCTAGGGATTTAAATGGCAACATGTTTTGCTTTCTCAAGGCTTAACCCCTATCTGTTATACCGCCAGGAACTGTGACCACTAAGTCTTTAGTCTCAGGGCAGCCCATCTATGTGGAGCTGAAACTCTCTTCTTTTCTACCACTCCCCTTTCCTTGCATAAAAACACAGTCCATAGCAGGGACTTGGAATAAATTTCAAGACTAACAGGAATGCCAAGGGTGGCTCATCCCAAATCTGGAGATTTAAGACCAATAAATGAGGTTTTCCCCCCAGGGCCCCAGCTATATCTAAATCCAGCTGTGGTAGATGTACATGCCAAAAACGAACATATTTTTAATTAGTAAATAGAAAAATAAATAAGGAAAAAAGTTTTTAACATCTGACTTGACCAGTCTGAAAAGCACTTTGTCATCTATGTGCTTTGCCAACTCTCTCTCTCTGTTTCTCTCCCCATTGGAAGAGCAGCGCCGGGACTCAGGCCTGGAACAGCGTAGCCACACCTCATGGTGACATCATGCGGTTGCATGGAGCATTGAAAGAGCCCAGTTTTATGATGGAGGTCCACACATACTTCCTTATTGCGCTGATGGAGCAAGAGTGTTCCTTTGTGCGGTCTTTAGGCAGGACTATAAAGTTCTTTTAGGGATAGCATATAGTATAATTGCTATTTATGATGGGTCAAGAGAAATATGAGGACCTGCCCTGTTGTTAATTTACTAGGGATGGTAGATGGTTAAGGGAAATTCCCCTTATCCAGTTTTCATACCCAGAAGAGAATTAGTAATATTGATATATATTTAAAAATCTATATACCATATATTACCTATATTGTTTCCATAGTAACAAACATAAAATGTTAAACAAACATATATAGTTCAGTTGTTAAAAAATAACACTCTTAAAAATGATCGATAAACATCAAAAATCTTCAAATCCAGTTGATCAGTGCTAGTTCAGTCAGGAATAAGGTTCCCATTCTTTTCAATTTGGTTCAATATAAATTGCCTAATATTATGTGTGTAATAGAATCATGTATGTTAGCAGATGATATGGTTATTTTAAAATTAGTTATATCCACCAGGATATTCTGTGGTTTTTCCAACCACATTTAAATAGATGGAGGGTTCTGATTGTATATAAGAATAAATGGATATTTATGAAAAAAGTATTGCCTCTTGTAGAGAGGGCTTAGAACTCTTTGACTTAATATCTACATCTTTGAATATTTTGTTATTTTATGGTGCACTAGGGATTTTTTTATTTTAATTATTCCCCTTTTATTGAATTTTTAAATCTCATTTATTAATACATGCTGCAAAACAAATTAAGAAAATGAAGGAAAATACATAAGGCACACTAACAGATTTAGCACACACTAATTGTTTTGGTGTATGCTAACATTTAGCACGCGCTAATCGTTAATGTGCGTGCTAAATCAATTAGTGCACGCTAAATCAGTTAGCACGCCTTAGTAAAAGATGGGGTAAATCACCTACAATTAAAGAAAATTTCAACATATAGCCCACGCATACACTGCAAACAGGTAATGGCTAATTATATTACTCCTCAAGATAATCTACAAAAATTAAGAATTAATTAATTGAAAAACAGGTTTATACAACAATAAAGGTTCCAAGTGAGAGGGGTCCTGAAAAATATATCTATTATTCCTATAATTTATCAGGCATTTACAGGGAAATCTAAGGAAAAATGTTGTCACCACAGCCAAAAACTTAGGGGGTCTTTTACTAAGGTGCGCTAGCCGATTTAGCGCATGCTAAATGCTAATGCACCCATTATATTCTATGGATGTGTTAACATTTATTAGCGTGTGCTAAATCAGCAAAGGGGGGAGAGGGGGGCAGATGCTGAATGAAAGGAGGTGAGAGAGGGGCACATGCTGAATGGAAGTGGGATGAGAGAAGACAGCAGACTTTGGAAGGAAGTGGGGAGGAGAGAGAAACAAGGGCACATGTTGGATTGGGGGAAGAGGATATAGTTAGATACTGGAAGGGGTGAGGGAAAGAGGTGGCATGCTATAGGTAGACACAATAAAGAGGGAAATTGAGGACTGAATAGTAAGAAAAAATTTAGTCAGAGGCAGAAAATAAATTGAGAAGGAAGACCAGGGAAGAGAAGAGAGGGAGAGAGATGCCATAGCATGAGGGAAAGGGAAGACACAGTTACCAGAACTGGGGGGAAGAGATAGAGATGCTAAAATCTGTTGGGAGGGAGAGATGGAAGGGAAGAAGACAGATGTCACAACATGGGGAAAGCGGAGGGTAGTAGATTGATGGGAGGAGGGGGAGAGATGGAAAGGGAGAGGCAGACTGTGTCTGAAAGAGGCTTAGAAAGAGAGCAGATACCATATGGAAGAGGCAGAGAGAGGGCAGACAGTGGAGGGAAAGAAGAAAATGATGAGAAGATGAGGAAAGCAGAAACCAGACAACAAAGGTAGAAAAAAAATTATATTTCTTTCTTTTTTTGCTTTAGAATAAATTATTATTGTAGCTGTGTTGATAAACGTTTATAAATAGAAAATGGATATAAGGTGATCCTTTTTATTGGACTAATTTTAATACATTTTTTACTAATTCAGAGACCAAAATTCCCTTGTTCAGGTCAGTACAGGGATACTGAAACAGTAATCTAGTTTACTGACCTGAAGAAAGAGGTTTTAACCTGTGAAAGTTAATTGAGAAATGTATTAGTCCAATAAAATGGTGGGCACTAAATTTTCTTCCTGCTATGCCCCATGCCTCCTACCCAAATGCAAAATATAAATTGGAGGGCTTCCCAAAGCCCTGACAGCTGAAGATCTCTTCCTCTAGGAAGGAAGAGGGGATTTGTTCAGAGATGTTTAGGAGTTGCATAGAAGAAAAACTGTACACTGGCACTGGTATGATAATCTTTGTTGTTTATTTTGAATTTTAAAATAAAAGAAAAAAAAATCAATTGGAAATGAAGAAGTAAATAAGAAAATGAGTAAATAAATGGAGGCATGGGGCAGGGGGCCCAGTATACTTGTGTGCCTAGGGTCCCTCGAAGAATTAATCCTGCCCTGCCCCTCCTCTTTAGTTTCCTTAGAACCTTTTAATGTATAGTAGATATTCTCAACTGACAATGTGTCAGCTTTGAAATATTGTACAGTACATCCTTCATATACATTTTCAACTGTTCTAATGGAGCTAAATAATGAGTCACTGGGGAATTCAGTATTCAGATTCCTACTATAAAATCAATATTTCATAGTTGACGATTATGTAAGCAAGTACTGTCTTTAACAAAGGAAACAGCAGCAGCTGGTAGTGTCTGTATAGATTTCCCCATCTTCATTATATTCACATCAACATCACATATCCTTTTTTCAACCTCGGAGAACTTAATAGCTCCTGCCTGGGAAAACTGACATAATGAAGCATCTTCATGTCATTCTTTAAAGAGAGAGGGAAGAATTGGAGTATGAATGGCCACAACCACTGACCCACAAACTTTGCTTTGAAGAATGCTGGTGTAGAAGGACTGAGGTTGAAATAGACACTAGAAAATGACATGGGATTATTTCCCGCGGTTATCTGCGGGGATGGGGACGGTGATGAATTTTGTCACCGTTTCATTCTCTACTTTCCATGTAAGAAGTTTTAGTGAGCAAGTCAAGAGTGGTTTGAAGGGAGATTTCATAAGTGCAGAAAGAATGACAGTGAGGTCCAAGGCAATAGACGGAGTTTTGAGAGGAGGCTTGGTAAAGTCCTTTCATGAATTTGGAAAACAAGGAATGAACAGATAATGTTCTCTTTTCCAATGGAGAATGAAAAGCAGCGAGGGTGCTGAGATGAGCCAAACTGAGTTAGGCCTAGATTCACTAAACTCACCTTTCCGATCCAATCCGTGGGCGATCTGTGGCCGAGTCTTGCCAGGCAACCGATTCACTTAAAGAATCCCCATGCAAATGATCTGATCGGACACACGCCCACAAGCGATTCCACGGATCACTGCAGAGCGGTCCAGATGCATGCGCAGACCATCCTCTCTGCCTGGAGATGCGATCCACGCATGCTCTTGCTCTCCACACAAGCTTGAGGTCAAAACAGAAGGGGGGGGTGGCTGCACTCGCTGGCCCCACGAGAATCATTTCAAGGACACGCTTTGCAGCCAGACTGGAACAACTAAGCAGAACACACCTTAGTGCAGCCCCGTTTTAATACCACGGGTTAAAAACATGGGTTTGCAGAGAGGCAGGGCAGCAGAGAGCAGGGTGCTTTTTGCACAAGGGAGATGTTTTTTATTTTGATGGTTTCAGGGCTGCAGGGCTGGGATTTAAGGGCAGCAGAGAGCAGGACAGTCAGCAAGGATGTGAGCGATTGGTCCTCAGCAGTCATTTCTTTTTGGATCAGCAGCCCAATCGGTGTTCCTTCGTTGGTTTAGTGAATCGCTGCCTTCTTCTTTGCATGCCATTTCCCCTCATTTGCATGTGCGGATCAGATTGGGTGCAGATCTGATCGGCCAGGTTAGTGAATCAGATCGGGGTCGGAGAAGGCTCGCAAAGCTTAGTTAATCTAGCCCTTAGTCTTTAGGCCAGAATTGGATAGATGAAGAATGTATTTCAGAACAGAAGGAAGTGGGTAAGTGATGAGGTGGAAATCACACCAGACAGTGAAGCAAGACCATTTGGAATGGCAGCATCATTGGGTGAAGGGATTACTGGATTCTTCAATGATAGCTGATACTAAAGCACAGTGAAGGCATTTGTTTGTTCATGTACCATGCTGTGAGTGCTAATGAGCATAGATTGGGATGGAGGAGAGATCCTTTGTTCTTTGTGAGCAATGTTAGAAACAGTTGGTTTGACATGTTCCTGAACAGTGAGCTTTAGGAGGAGAGGGAACCATGGTTCACATGGCCAACAGGGTGCAATGAGGATCATGGTGGCCTGATCTTGGCAAAGTATGAGTAGAATTTTCCCGATAAGAGGTATTAAATGGAATGCATATAGGAATTTTTTCCCCAGTTTAGTAGACTCCAGACAATTGGGAGCATACAATGTGGAGCAGAAGAGCAGAAGTTTGTGGTTGTGGGGAGAAGCAAAGAGGTCTGTGTCTAGGGTCTCCAATTGGAGAAGATCAATCATAAGATAGATGTGTTTAGAGGCTATTCATGTGGCTGACGGAGTCTGCTTTCCTGCAAAATAAACTGCTCTGTGAAGTATAACGTGAGGAATAGCCCAAGACCAGAAAGGATAAAATCCAGGGTCTCCTTGTTTGTTCAAGTGGAACATGATGACTTGATTTCTGTGCAGGACTATTTGATTTCAAAGGAGGTCCTGGAATGTGTGGAGAGCATTGAGAATTGCTTAGAGCTCCAGGAGATTGATATAGAGTTGTCTCATGAGAAGTCTAGACTCCATGAATGTGGAGGCTTTCGAGGTACGCTCCACAGTCTAGCATTGAAGTGTCTGTGGTGAGAAGCTTCTGGTGAGGAGATGTATTTCATCTGACAAAAAAATTTCATTCAAGCAGTCTTTTAAAATTCTGTATGTTCTGTTGCTGACGAATGTACTCGGGGAGATTTGTTCCATTCCCTAGGCCCTATACAATGGAATATACTATCCCTCGACTGTTAGCCTCAGCTCTTCTACAGATGGGAATTTGCAGCTCTAATTGTTCTACAGATTAAAGTGGACGAGACGGAACACGTGGCAGAATGCTCTCAACAAGATGTTTAGGAATGGTTAGTAATATCTTAAAGCGAATCCTATCCATCAACTTCAACTAATACAAACTCACATAATATTCTGTCATGTGTTCCCATCCCCCCAACCTAAACAAAGTTCTGATCACTGAATTTTGGGCTACCTGGTGCGCACACAACACCGACATCCAGGAGTACCAAACTAGTATCTATGGTACAATTGAAAAGACCAAGATGTTTGAGCTTTTGATAGAGTTGTCATGTAGTCATTGTGCTTTTTAATCTTATGAAACACGTGGGGAAACTGGAGGCGGAGAGGGGGGTTTAATAAGTAGGTAAGGATGCTGGACACTGTGGTGGTGAGGGGGAAGACTATAGGTTGGTAGGTAAGAAAAGGGACATGCTGGAACTGGGGGCAGAGCATGGGGGAGGTTGGGGGAGAAGCTTGGCTTCCCAAACAAAAAGGCATTTTGCTGCCCCTGATCCAGAAACATGTCCAGAACCTGTTTAAATCCCACTGTATCGGTTGCTTTTACTGCATAGTCTCAACAGATCCCACAGTTTAATTACTTTGTGAAAAAAAAAATGTTCTGTAATTGTTTTTGTGTTGATAATGATAATGGGTATTTATACATTAACCTGCTACTCTTCCTAAACATAGGTTCAGAGGTTTACGTCAAAGAAGGGGAAAACATCTGTTTTCAACTTCATCAGTAATTAAATAAACCAAAAAACAATATTATAAAATTACAACAGAAATTTTGAAAACAAAGAAACCTTCAAACGTTTACAAAAGAGACTATATGATGGACAAGATCTTATTTCTGCTGGTAGCAAGTTCCATAATTTGTTTGCTTGATATTTAAAAGATTTTATATAACAGCTTTACAATACAACACCTTTATAAGATGGGAAATTGTAATATACCCAAATTTCATGTTCTTTGACTATGCGAGCAACTTAGTAATGTTATTAGCAGCGTCATACTAATTGAACAGCAACCTTCCCAAAATTTATAAACAAAACAGCAAATTTTAAAATAAGCGTGTGCATTTACAGCCAGCCAGTACAAATCAATCAATAGTGCAGATACATGATCAACTCTAGCTTTATAAAATATAGGCCTGGCTGCCATGTTTTGGATTAATGACTGTTTCCTAATTAACTGTTCTAATCCATTCATCATAATTTTTCACACGGCATATAATTAAGTTGTAGATTCTGTTGCTGGAAGATGTGCTCAAAGCAATTAACAGCACCATTTGAAAAAGGATTGGAGAAATTCCTGGAGGACAGGTCCCAAAAAAAATTACGGGAAAACCATTGCTCATCCCTAGAAATGAGCTATGAGAAACAGATCTCTACTTTATGGCCGAGTTAGACCTGTATATCTAGTGCTGGGCAATATCATTGGTGATCACTGGAAGCTATCCAGGTGCTGCCGATATTTAGTGCTGGTACCCGAATAACTAATTGGTCATGGTTAGGACTTCTTTTTATGCAGTTCTAGTCACCTTATTATGGTGTATAGTTATCCAGCTGCATGCAGTGAATATTAGCAGTGTTCTCTTAACTTAAAGGTTTGCCCTGACTCCAGCCCTGGACCTGCCATAGCTCTAGTTATTGTGGTGGTCAGACAGAAATTCTGTGGAACTATCTGATTAAATGCTGGTATTATGCCATGACCTAGTTGGGTCTGTTTTGAATCTCTAAACAAACTGTACATTGTAATTTTCATCTTTTTTTGAAAGTTGTGACTTTTCTTTACAGGTCCGCTCCGAAATTCTTAGCAAACAGTATATTTGGTAATTTCGATTTCCTAAAGTCTCTGTACTCTGTACTCTTCTACATATTGTAAATCGCTGAATGTCCAGCTCTCTTGAATGTAAACCGCCTAGAAGTCGCAAGATTGTGGCGGTATAGAAGAATAAAGTTATTATTATTATTAACTGGGTAGGAGTCTCTCCTGCTCAGTTAAATAATGCTGTATATCTGCCCTGTAAATATTTGCATATTTGTGACCCTCTCTGTGAAAAGGTAACTAAATTGCAGATCCAAAATGTTGAGAGTGGCTGATTTTTCTTGTCTCAGGTCCATAAGCAGTCTGCAAAATTTTATGTTTTAATTTCTGTAATGTTGATTTTTATAAATAAATGAATGGGTTGGGCTATTGTATTGCAAATTGTGTGCTCTAACATAATTCATTAAAGCCTCATTTTTTGCTTCTGGTGACTTTAGTTACTCTTTCCCAATGATGGTCACCTTTAACTAAACTTATACAAGGATAAAGAAGGTAACTTAGTAGAACAACAGCATAAGCCTTCTGGTTCATAACAAGAAATACTGTATATAGAGGTTTTCTTTCTTGGGTTGATTGGGCAACATCCAGGAAAACCCAAATTCTCTGCACTGCCACTTCCCCCCACCCCTAATCCTGAGAGAAAACTAAGGAATCCAGCACAGTGACCTCTTGTGATGGTCCCCTAACTCCTACCTAGAAGCAAATTTCACATCTCCCTTAAGAACACAAACACACTCATGCTATAGTGATAAAATATAGATTAATAAGCAATCTATCTCACTATGCAGATGTCAAACCAAAGCCACTTCAAATACTAGCTAATGAGAACAATAAACTCCCAACAGTATAGACTGATGGGGACCTAAATCAGAGTGTTCTTCTTGAACTGAGGAAAATTTTACAGCAGTAGAAATTTGCAAACTCTCAGGTATCTGAAAATTGTTCCCCATGAAATTTTTACCTTGTAGTATTGGTAGAATCAAAAGCTGGATGGGATAGAAGCAGTCAGAGCAAAAGCCTCTGCAAGTTCTGTCTTCTCTCCTTCGTATGCTCTTTATACTGTATGACTAACAGATTTCTGTTATCCACCTTCTGTACGCAAGTTCTTCTATTTGTACAGAGATTTGGACACAAGCCACACTGTATGAGTTCCAAAGTCTTGCATTGCTTGGTTAAGTTTATTTTATTGAACTGTGGGCTTCATTTTAAAGCTTGGCAGATCCACGACTACCCTCCTCTTTATGCAAATTGTCTAAATGCTAAGCTTCATTTGAGCGGATGAACAAAAGGCTAAACTAAGGATAAGTTTGTGTATTGCACAATTATAAAACCAGCAGCAAAAATCTGTTCTGTGGCAGGTTGTAACTTCCTGCAACTTCTGGAAGGAAATCAATTCCACTGAAGAAAGTGTGGAATCCATCGGACTATACTGGAGCATTTATGGAACTTTGCCCTTGCCTTCCAGAGTAAGGGGAATCAAGGCTGACCCTATGCATAGGCGGCAATAGTTTTTTTTACACACAGCTCTGCTCCCTTTGTAATCTTTCCTCCTGGAGATGTTAACTGTGAGTACAATGAACCCCTGCCCTGAAGTTTGGGTCCAGAATCCTTGCAACTTCCTTTTCCAAGTTTATTCATGTCTTACTATCCCGCACCAAGGGTAAAAACCTTCTGAGCAGCTTACAATCTAAAATCATTTCAAACAGTATACAAATAAGGTTAAAAGCAGAACTACAATTTTTATAGGAAAATAGGGAGGAGAATACATTAGGCTACAACTTCTTATGTCTTGCAGAGCATTCTTAGAAACCTAATGCCATTATTTATTTTTATAAGCGTCAAGATATTGAAGGGAATAGACTTAGTAGAGAAAGAGTTATTGTTCACCCTCTCCGAGAGAACGAGAGGGCACTCTCTAAAGTTAAAAGGGGATAGATTCCGTACAAATGTAAGGAAGTTCTTCTTCACCCACAGAGTAGTAGAAATCTGGAACGCTCTTCCGGAGGCTGTTATAGGGGAAAGCACCCTCCAGGGATTCAAGAAAAGGTTAGAGAAGTTCCTGCTGAACCAGAACGTATGCAGGTAAGGCTAGACTCAAATAGGGCACTGGTCTTTAACTTTAGGGCTGCCGCATGAGCGGACTGCTGGGCACGATGGACCACTGGTCTGACCAAGCAGCGGCAATTCTTATGTTCCAAAGTTGTGGACCTTTTACTGGAAAAGTAACAGTTCTAATATAAGAACATAAGAAGTTGCCTCCGCTGAGGCAGACCATAGGTCCATCCTGCCCAGCGGTCCGCTCCCGCGGCGGCCCATCAGGCCCATCGCCTGAGTAGTGGTCTATACCTATCTATACCCTTCAATCCCTTTTTCTTCTAGGAATCTATCCAAACCTTCTTTGAAACCATTTAATGTTTTGTTGTCTACAACAGCCTCTGGAAGCACGTTCCATGTATCCACCACCCTCTGAGTGAAAAAGAACTTCCTAGCGTTTGTTCTAAACCTGTCCCCTTTCAATTTCTCCGAGTGCCCCCTTGTACTTGTGGTGCCCCTTAATTTGAAAAATCTGTCCCTGTCTACTTTTTCTATGCCCTTCAGGATCTTGAAGGTTTCTATCATGTCTCCTCTAAGTCTCCGCTTTTCCAGTGAGAAAAGTCCCAACTGCTTCAATCTGTCGGTATATGGGAGATTTTCCATTCCCTTTATCAGTTTAGTTGCTCTTCTTTGTACTCCTTCAAGTACTGCCATGTTCATGAACAATTTCTCTATATGGTGGAACAATAAGATGTTTTGATTTTATGATCTAAGAGATCTTGAAGGTGTATATGGGATCAGAAAATGTGCGAGATACAAAGGTTCACCTGTCATTAATACTTTGAAAGTCAGTAGGAGTATTTTGTAAATTATGCAGTAAGGAATTGGGAGCCAATGGAGTGCTTTCAAAAATGGGGTAATATGATCAAAATTTTGAATATTAAATTATTAACCAAATGGATGTATTTTGAATTTTCTGAAGTTTTTGAATGTTTTTTTTTATGTATCCCAGCATAAAAAGCATTATATTAGTCTAATTGTTGAATCACTAGTTAGTGTACCAGTATATTCTAAGCTTCTGGCAAAAGAGAGCAAACAGATCAAATTACCATATACACTCGAATATAAGTCAGTCTGAATATAAGTCAAGAACACCATTTTACCCCCCAAAAGGAGGAAAAATGGTTGACTTGAATATAAGATGGGAGCTTAATATTCAAGTGCCCTGCCCTGCCAGGATCTGCTCCCAGTGTCTCATCTGCTAGGTTCTGTACTCAGCCCCCTTCCCTCCATGCCCTGCAAGATTCTGTACTCAGCCCCCTTCCCTACCAGGCCCTCAACCCAGTCCCCTGCCCTACCAGGCTCTGAACCCAGCCCGTTCCTTGCCAGGCTCTAAACCAAGCCCCCCCTCACTCCCTGCCCGGCTCTGTACCCTGTCCACTCTCCCTGCCAGGCTCTGTACCTTGTCTCCTCTCCCTGCCAGACTGCACCCTGTCCTACCTTCCTTCCCTATACCCTTTTCCCTCTCTAGTTGTCTAGTGGTAGGCTGGGACTAACAATTACCCCCTCCCTTCTTCCCTTCCTCCGTAGCGTACCTTTTCCCTGGTGGTCCAGCGGTGTATCCTGCGTTGAACCCCTCCTGCCAATCTCAGTGTTCAGCACACTGGGACCAGCACACTCTTGCCGATCTCGTGGATAGTACACTGGGACCGGCATGCAGGAGCGAGCTTTTCGAGCTCCTGCCCACCCCTGCACCACTCCTGAATGGCTGCCGCAAGAGCTGTGAGAACTGCGAGTCCCGCAAGAACTGGTGGCAGAATTTCAGGGAGCAGTGCAGGGCCGGACGGGAGCTTGAAAAGCTCACTCCTGCATGTCGGCCTGGATGTATCACTGGCTGCTGGCCGTGAGATAGGCAGGAGGGGTTTAGGTCAGGATACACCACTGGACCACCAGGCAGTAGGTAAGTGACGAAGGGAGGGGGGGGGGTTAATTGTTAGTATCAGCCGGGACTGGAGACGGGAGAGATCTCTCCTGTTCCAGCCTAACGGCAGGCATGCAGCAAGTCTGGGAGGGTGTCAGGTGGTCACTGGTGATTACCCAAATATAGGACGAGACTCCCATTTGAGTAAATAATAATAATAACTTTATTTTTGTATACCGCAAATACCACAAGCAGTTCAGAGAGGTTTACAGAGGAAGAGACTGTACACAGACAGCGATGTTACAGAAAATATTTTCAAATTACATTGGTGAGTCGAGAGAGGTTAGGTATATCCGGAAGAATATCAGGAATTCAAAAGTATTTCAGAGGTACAACAAGGCATGAAGGAGTCAGAGAAATTTATCAAAGAGATAGGTTTTAAAGAGATTGATTTCCTAAAGGATTGGTAGTAGGGTGTATTTGAAATGAGGGTGGTTAGGCATTTATTCCATTTGCCTGCTTGGAATGACAGTGCTCTATCAAGGAGTCTCTTGTAGATACAGCCTTTCAGGGAGGGGAAGGCAAACAGATAGGCATTGTGTGTGCGAGTAGTGCTTGGAAATACAAAGTGGTGTGACATGTAGATTGGGGATAAGGCTGTTATGGTTTTGAAGCAAAGGCAGGCAAATTTGACGATGACCCTTTCCTCCATCGGCAACCAGTGAAGTTTTCTGTAGAACGGGCTTACATGATCTGACTTTTTAAGACCATAAATGAGACGGACGGCAGTATTCTGGATGATTCTCAGGCGTTTGATGGTCTTCTTAAAGGATCCCAGGTATATGATATTGCAGTAATCTAAGGTGCTTAAGATTAGAGACTGAACCAGCAAGCGAAAGGAGAGGAAGTCAAAATAGTGTTTGATGGTACGGAGTTTCCAGAGGGTGCGAAAGCATTTTTTAATCCGAGCATTGGTATGGTCTTCAAAAGTCAGGCATCAATCCAGGATGACTCCAAGGATTTTGATGGTAGGATTGATTGGGTAAATTAACCCATTTAATTTCAAAGATGTATTCGTTAGCTTGTGGTTAGGGCTTGCCAGGAAGAGCTTGGTTTTTTTCAGGGTTCAATTTTAGTTTGAATTGTACAGAAATATAGAAACATGACGGCAGATAAAGGCCATCTAGTCTGCCCATCTGCAGCAACCATTATCTCTTTCTCTCTCCGAGAGATCCCATGTGCCCTCTTGAATTCAGACCTAGTTTCTGTTTCCACCACCTCTTCCGGGAGACTGATTCACGCATCTACCGTCCTTTCTGTAAAAAAAGTATTTTCTCAGATTACGCCGGAGCCTATCACCTCTTAACTTCATCCTATGCCCTTGTATTGCAGCGTTTCCTTTCAAATGAAAGAGACTTGACTCATGCATATTTATATTACATAGGTATTTAAACGTCTCTATCATATCTCCCCTCTCCCGCCTTTGCTCCAAAGTATACAAATTGAGATCTTTAAGTCTGTCCCCATAAGCCTTATCATTTTAGTAGCCTTCCTCTGGACTGACTCCATCCTTTGTATATCTTTTTGAAGGTGCAGCCTCCAGAATTATACACAATATTCTAAATGAGGTCTTACCAGAGTCTTATACAGAGGTATCAATGCCTCCTTTTTCTTACTGGCCATACCTCTCCCTAACCAACCTAGCATCCTTCTAGCTTTCACCATCACCTTTTCAACCTTTTTGGGCCACCTTAAGATCATCACATAGAATCACACCCAAGTTCCACTCTTCCATCGTGTACATAAGTTCTTCACCCCTAAATTGTACCTTTCCCTCAGGTTTTTGCAGCCCAAATGCATGACCTTGCATTTCTTAGCATTAAATTTTAGCTGCCAAATTTTAGACCATTCTTCAAGCTTTGCCAGGTCTTTCTTCATGTTGTTCACACCATCCTACCTTCAGATAACCTTCCCCTAAATTACCCACCTTAACACCTTCCAATTAAACAAATACCATAAATAGATTGTAACCTACCCTCTCTAACTGAATTCCATATGTATTTTTCATACAGTTCTTCACTGTCAGTTTAATTTCCATCCTATAAATTCACATAGAATTTTTCTTTTTTCAACCATCTTTATTTCCTCTTCTTTATTAATTTCCAGGTACTTTAGTTAGATTGTGAGCCTTCGGGACAGTAAGGGAATTTTTTAAGTACCTTCTTACTTCTCATTTATAATCTTAATGTATATTTTCTTCAAACCGCTTAGAACCTAACGGATGTAGCGGTATATAAGAAATAAATTACATTACATTACATTACATTACCATCCAGCATGTCTACTCTATTGCAGACGGTAATGGGACAAAAGCGCGATGGACAAAGCCGCGCCGACAATAGAGAGCAGACAATTGCACGCAAGACTCCAGCACGCCGGCGTAATAGTTTATTTTAAAGGGCTACCGTTAGCACTGCCTTTGGGGTGTGTGGGGGGGGTGTAACCCCCCACATTATACAGAAAACGTAACTTTTCCCCTAAAAAATAGGGAAAAAGTAAAGTTTCCTCTATAATGGGGGGATATAACCCCCAAAACCACCCCCAACGGCAGCGTGAACACTATTATGTAAACTGGGGGGGTTTCCCCTTCACACCCCCATTGGTATTCTTTAAACTTTTACGGCGGCGCGCTGGAGTCTTGCACTCAATTGTCTGCTCTCTAATGTCGGCGCGGCTTTGTCCCGTGCGCTTATGACTATGAACCAGTGCAGACTTTGATATTATCCGCAAAGAGGCAAATCTTCCTCGACAACCCTTCAGCAATATCATTTATCAAAATGTTAAAAAGAACATGCCCAAGAACTAAATCTTGAGGCACACCACTGGTAACATCTCTTTCCTCAAAGCGATCACCATTGATCACTACCCTCTGTCGCTTTCCATTCAACCAGTTCCTTACCTAGCCTATCACATTGGGACCCATCCCAAGGGCACTCAGTATATTTATTAGACGTCTGTGTGGAACACTGTCCAAGTCTTTGCTAAAATCTAAATGTACCACATCTAGTGCACATCCTCTATCCCAGGGGTGTCAAAGTCCCTTCTCGAGTGCCACAATCCAGTTGGGTTTTCAGGATTTCCCCAATGAATATGCATGAGATCTATTAGCATACAATGAAAGCAGTGCATGCACATAGATCTCATGCATATTCATTGGGGAAATCCTGAAAACCCGACTGGATTGTGGCCCTCAAGGAGGGACTTTGACACCCCTGCTTTATGCAATTCTCTGGTCAAAGAAATTGATCAGATTTGTCTGACAATACCTACCTCTAGTGAATCCATGTTGCCTCCGGTCCTGTAATTCACAGGATTCCAGAACCTTCACCATTCTCTGTTTTAAAAGCATTTCCATTAATTTGTTTACTACAAAAGTCAGACTTACCAGCCTGTAATTCCCTACTTCTTCCTTACTTCCACTTTTGTGGAGAGGGATCATATCTGCTCTTCTCCAGTCTTCCGATACCATTCCCGACTCTAGAGGCTTATTGAAAAGGTCAGTCAGCGGAAATGCCAGAACTTCCCCAAGTTCCTTCAGCACCCTTGGGTGTACACCATCCAGCCCCATCGCTTTGTCTACCTTTATTTTAGCTAGCTCCTCACAAACACAACCCTCTGAAAATCGATCAGGATCTATTCTCCTTCATCCCTATTCACATTAGTCTTCTGCGGTCCCGCTCACGGCACTTCAGCCATGAACACAGAATAAAAATATGTGTTAAGCAATTCGGCCTTTTCTTTATCAGCTTCTACATAGTCTTCCCCTTCACCTTTGAGTCTCACAATGCCACCTTTGCACTTCTTCCTATCACTAATATATCTAAAAAATGTCTCCCCGTTTTTCCGTGTCAACTATTTTTTCTTCCATTTGCATCTTTGCTTTCCAGACTACTCGACCAGCCTCTCTTAACTTTTCCAGATATTTTTTCCTGTCTTCCTCTTTCTGCGATATTTTGTAGTTTATGAAAGCTAACCTCTTATTCCTTACCTTCTCAGCTACTACTTTTGAGAACCAAAGTGACCTTCTTTTCCTCTTACTTTACTTGCCTAACAAAAAGGTTCATCGCCCTTACAATCGCTCCTTTCAGTTTTGCCCACCGCATTTCCTCTCCTTCCAGACATTCCCACCCAGACAACAATTCCTTGACTTAAACCCCCATCCAAACAAAGTTAGTTTTTAAATAAATCTAAAACCTTTGCTTATGAATGAGCCCTCTCTGTACCCATCTTAATATTAAACCGTACCATGCAGTGATCACTGGATGCCAGATGATCACCCACTGTAACATCAGAAACACTTTCCCTATTTGTAAGCACTAAGTCCAGTATGACCTCATCCTGCATGGGTTCCATTACCAACTGCTGAAATAGTTCTCCTTGTGAAGAATCCAGGATCTCCCTACTTCTAGAAGACCCCACAACAGGATACCCCAATCAACATCCGGCATTTAAAATCACCTTTTAGTAAGACTTCCCCTTTTTTTTTTTTTTTGAAATATTCTGAATGTCTACTATTGAATCTCTATCTACTTCTTTCGTCTGTGAAGGAGGTCTGTATGTTACACCAATGTAAATATATTCACCATTCCCTCTTTCCAAATTGATTCATAGTGCCTCTTCCTTGCCCTGCAGATCCAGCAATTGTGTGGCTTTAATATGATCTTTAACATATAACTCTACTCCCCCACCTTCCTACTGTGTCTTTCCTGAACCGATTATAGCCCGGTATAACTACATCCCAGTCATGGTTCTCCATGAACCACGTCTCTGTGATCGCCACTATATCCAACTCCTCTTCTTCCATCATAGCTTCTAGATCCAGAATCTTCTTTCCCATACTTCGAGCATTAGTATATACTGCTTTCCAGACATTGCCCCCTTTTCCTATCCTTGTAGAGGTATTCAGTGATTTACTTACCTGAGAGCTTATACTCACCTGGGAATTTTGATCACTCTGCCCCATCACTTCTAGTATAAAGCCCTCTTCGGTAGATAAGCCAGTCTGCCAGCAAAGACACTTCTTCCCTTCTTTGATATGGTAATCTTAATGTAAAAAAAGAACATTTTATCATCTCTGAAATTTGTAATTGATATTGTGTACAATTCTGGAGACAGCACCTTTAAAAAGGTATAAACAGGATGGAGTTGGTCCAGAGGAAGGTACTAAAATGATCATTGGTCTTCAGCATAATGTTAACAGAGACAGACTTAAAGATCTCAATATATATACTATGGAGGAAAGGTGGGAGAGGGGAGCTTTGATAGAGATGTTTAAATAACAAATTATGAAAATATTACTCACCAGCAGTGGACTCAATTTCTCATATCCCTCATTCAATCAAAAAGGTGGAGAAAAAGCCTCAATTACTTTATCATGTAGCAGACATTGATGATTTTTAAGTTAGCGTTGTTTTTGTCATTGGCAAACAACTCACACCAAAAGGAATGTAGGGATCTAGAGTGATTCAAAACCCACTACTGTGCACAGTAAAAATAGTGTATTTTTATAATTTTTAATTTTTTGTAATTAGTTTATTTTTTTAAAAGCCCATTATTCTAAAGGCATCTAAGCAAAAACAGATGAAAGATAGAAAAACAGAAACTTAGCTCTGGCACCAGAACACTTGCTGTTGCTTAACCAACTCTGCCGGTAGCAGTTTTTGGCCTGCCGCCGTTGATGGAGCTGTAACCCTGAACACCGTTGAAAAGAGGAAAAAGTTTTTTTGCTACCAGCAGAGTGAAGGGGCTACATAATAAACCTGTCAGGATATTTGAACCCCCCCCCACACACACACACACATAATTGGGAAAATCAAATTGAATCAAAAAATCAATTCAATAGGCCAAATCGAATCAAATTGGGCAATACTAAGGACCAACACAAAAAGAATGGTTATTCAAAAATGATGTAATCCAACTGAGAACTGACCCAGAGATCCCTAAATGTGCAAGTCTAGTACAAAGAAGTATTGTACACTAGCCCCCTCTTCTACAAAGCTGCGCTAGCGTGGCAACAGCCCTGAAGCCCATAGAGATTTAAAGGGCTTTGGGGCCGTTACCGCGCGGCAGCCGCTAGCGTGGCTTTGTAGAAGAGGGGGTAGATCAAATGCTGCTGAGAGTTCTAAAGAGATTAGTAATGAAAGATAACCCTTATCCAATGTTCTGTGTAGATCATTGAGAACAGACGTGACAGTAGTTTTGGTGCTGCATTTATGCCTGAAACCAGATTGAAAAGGGTGCAGAATATTTGTCTTATCAATGAAATCAAGTAATTGGGAATAGACTAATTTATCTGCAATTTTTTGCAATGAAACATGAGTTGGGTGGTAGATAGATAAGGCTGGATTCAGGGATGTCTGCTTTAATATTGGGACAACCCAGACTTTTTTCCAAACATCTGGAACTATCCCTCTTTCCAGGCTATGAGATACTATCACAAGGGCCGGATCCAGACCATGCTTGGGAATATTCAACCATGCTGATGGCAGAGGGTCTAATGGGCAGGACGATACATGCATAGATGTCACACACATAGTTGGCAGATGCCTCCATTTAATAAAGCAGTATTTACTAATCAGTGTCCACCTTCACATTTGATGTCAGTGGTGTAGCCACAGGTGTGCTAGGATCCACCCACCTTGGTTTCAGGCCGACCCAAAATTTGTACTTCCTTAATGTGGCTGGTGGGGATCCTGCAATCCCCTGCAACTGAAGACCTCCTCACTATATCATCATGTCACATCTACACATGTTTGGAGGCTCTCCAGACGTAGCCCCAAGCTTGGGGCCTTTCAAAACCCAAACTGCCAGGTTTTGAAAATCCATCCAAGCAACTGGATAGTCCTCTAAAAAGAGAACATGTCCAGGTTTTCCCAGACATCTGGTAACCCTACTCTACAGACGTTCTATAACCTAAGTTAATGACCAGGGTGTATTAACCTCGGCAGACACTGAACAGAAGGACTCAACACATTCTTTTATTGCGCTGGAAAATTTCAGGCACTGTAACACCAAAGTTTATCTCAGTTAAAGTGCTTTCAGGTTAAAAGGTTTAAAAACACCAATAAAATATGTAATAAAGGAGATCGAGTACCAACTAGTCACCTTCTTTATTTGTTTCGTTGCCTTCCACAACTGCAGATCTACACATTCAGGTACAGTAGGTATTTAACAGGTCCTGGAGGGATCACATTAAAAAAAAAAAAAAAAAGAGTTACAGTGGAGTTTTAAAATCTGTGTCCCTTGGTTTACAGTCCACTGCACTAACACAAGGCTACTCTTCTGTTTTGTAAAGACATCTGTGCTATAATTTTCTATGACTACTGCTAAACAAATGTCTCTGTGCCTTGTTTTCATCTAGTTCACAGGTGTCAAACTCAAGGCCTGTGGGGCAAATCCGGCCCGCCTGGTCGTATTATGCGGCCCGCGGTCCGATGCCCCCAATATTACCTTGTGGCCGGCTCCCTCCTCCACACAGCCATAGTGTGCACGGAGCCGTGTGCAGCGGCTCCTCACACATTCCACACCTCATCCAGAAGCATTCCCTGTGACGTTGCGATTTCAGAGAGAAGGCTTCCGGTTCAGGTGCAGGATGCATGAGGAGCTGCTGCATGCCGGCCACAAGATAACACCGGGGGGGGGGGGGGTGGGGGAGGAGGGACGGCGGGCCAGGTTGGAGCCAGCCAGAAGGTTAGACACCTGCTGGAGGGAGGCACAGCATGGAGGGAGGGAGACAACAAAGGTAGGGCGAATAATCTTATTTTCAAGTTAGTGTTTGAATTGTATCAATTTTGAGCATTTTAATCTACTGTCTATCTTTTGCACTGCTCAGGAAGGAATACATTTGTTTCTTTTTCTCTGGGGGTTGTATTGCATGCAGAATCTTGAATCTTAGGGTGTTTTTTAAAATATATTAGTACTTTTAGTCTTTGGTCCCGTATTTGCATAGGGGATATCTGTGTTCTGGTAGGAATGAATGTTGAGAAGCATACAGTGTGCTTTATGTGGTTTAATTTTGTGTTTAACCATTACCATTATATGTTAATAATATTATGTTGTGTGTGTATATATGAAAAATGAATGGAAAAATGGTGTTATTAGTATTATGGGGGCGGGCGGGGTCTGGGGGATGAAGATTAGGCGGAGTCTGGGCCGCGACTTAGCCTGTGTTTTGGATTTCGGCCCCTTAATGTGATTGAGTTTGACACCCCTGATCTAGTTTATAATTTAAACGTTTCGGTTTCCAAAATGATTGCTCCAGATAGACATTTCCAGCATAAAGATGTCATTTCACACGTATTTTCAAACAGGAAATCTGGACATATTTCCTGTTAGAGAATAGACATGAGATGAATGGATTTTTTGGAATGTTATAGGCAGGACATCTCAATTTTGACTTTGACATTTTATCAAAAATGCCCCTCTATATCTTCTCTCCCAAAGTAATTTAAGAATTTTTGTAATGCATATATAATACATAAAGAAATAAAAAAGAGATACAAAATATCCCAGAAAGCCAACAGTAGCTCATATTAGCCCACATCATGAGAACCAAATGCGTAGATTATGGATCTCTTAAATTAATCTAAAAAAGAAAAATCTTAAATCATTACAGGCAGAAATCAATATTCTCTTATTTCATAAGAACATAAAAATAGCCATACTGTGTCAGACCATCTACCAACAGTGGCCAATCCGGGTCACAAGTACCTGGCAGAATCCCAAGCATTGGCAAGATTCTGGAATCCAAAAGAGTAGTAACATTCCATGCTACCATCCCAGGGCAAGTAGTGGCTTCCCCTGTCTGTCTCAAAAGCAGACTATGGATGTTTCCTCCAGGAACTTGTGCAATCCTTTTTTAAACCCAGCTATACTAATTGCTGTTACTACATCCTCTAGCAACAAGTTCCAGAGCTTAACTATTCTTTGAGTGAAAAAAAATATTTCATCCTATTTGTTTTAAAAGTATTTCCATGTAATTTCATTGGAGTGTCCCCCACCTTAGACAAAATTATCATACAATTCTGACTTATGGACAGAAATTCCCCATGTGTGTGAGATCTAAGAAAACATACAAGGGGCTGCTGAAAAGTGTGGAATAACTTTTAAGTTTCATGGTTCCACATAACTCTCTTCTTGGGTTGGGCTGAGAACTTTTCAGTGGCTCCTTGTAGCTATTACTTGTTATATAACCAGACATTTACAGGTAATTTGAGAAGAGAGAAAAAGGGAGGGGGGGGGGAGAGAAAGCTACAGCTAAAACTTTAGGCTGCAGGAATACCTCCAAACTAATTTAATGTCAGTACCATTAAAGTCTTTATTTCACATAATCCTATATGCACCTAAAGGTGGAAATCTTGCTTATTATAGTGCAATGAAAAAGTTTGAGCACTAAAGGCCTCTTCTATCAGTTTTTAATGCAGAGAGCAGCGCAGGCCATTCAGCGCGGCTCACTGCGCTACAAATTGCTAGCGCAGTTTGACGGAAGAGGCCCTAAGTGTCACCGCTGAAGCCAACCGAAAGAATTAAGTAATGTTTACACTTGTGCTGAACTTTTTATTATAAGCCCTGGGCCAAAACAGTTGGCGAGTCTATTGAGTATTGAAGATTAATGCTGGGGTGGTTGGATCTGAATAACATAAAGTACTTTGGACAAAGCAAATTCTCAGAAATGTTGCTGGCCAAACTCCTAAGTCAGATGTTTATTGAATAAAATCTTACAATACCCATTTTCTCATGCACTTTTAGTACACAATTCCTCTGTATTAAAGTGCATATACTGTGTGTATGTGTGTGTGTGTAGCTCTGCATTCTTAAAGAATCCACCGGAGAGC
Organism: Geotrypetes seraphini; assembly: GCF_902459505.1. Classification (NCBI taxonomy): domain Eukaryota; kingdom Metazoa; phylum Chordata; class Amphibia; order Gymnophiona; family Dermophiidae; genus Geotrypetes; species Geotrypetes seraphini. The sequence goes on from NC_047091.1 coordinate 55,637,147, forward strand.
TCATTTCAATGTTGAAGAGCCCATTTGCATGTCATTGTCGGAGACTGCTAGAAAGCTCGCTATTGACAGAGATAAACCATTTTGATAATCCGCCACTAAAATGCGTACAGGCTAAACTGTCGGTAAACAGTTTAGCGAGAGCGTTAAAGTTTTAAGAATCTGGGGCTGAGGCATATGAGGAGAGAGGCTAATAGTAAAAGAGACCTTAGCCATTAATATAAACAAACAGACTAACATGACATGAAAGGTATATGGGTAGAAATACAATTTAAGATAGGAAAGAACAGTTAAAGGAAAAAAATGAAAGGTATCGGGTTGCAGAAGATCGTTGATTAAAAATGGGAAAATTGATAGAGTTTAATAGAAAAAGCTGAGCTTAAGAATTGAATGATTCCTTAAATAGGTGACTTTTGAGATGGCCCTTATAACGGTCAATATTTTTTCCTCTCGAATTAATATTGGCAAGGTATTCCAGAGCGGAGGGGCGACTACAGAGAAGATGTCCTGCTGTTTGGTGTCTATTATTCTTAAAGATGGAATAGTCAGCAGGCCAAGGTTTGTATATCTAAGGGCATGAGAAGGTTCGTAAGGGATAAGATATTTTTCTATAATTTGGTGGATTTTAGATTGTAATGTTTTAAATGTCAATAAAGAGATTTTATAGGAGATCCTGTGTTTTATTGGGAGCTTTTTGTAGTAAAGGAGTTACGTGATCAAATTTGTTAGAATTCGTGATAAGTTTGATGGCAGCATTTTGGATTATCTGTAAACATCTGATTTCTTTCTGTGTAATTCCAGTGAATAAGCTGTTGCTATAATCTAATTTTGAAATAACCAATGAGTGGATCAGAATGTTTACTGACTTGGATTCCAAAATTTTGAGATTGACCTTCATTCTAAATTAAAAGAAACAGGATTTAACCACATTGTTGATATGTTCATGAAATAAAAGTTTTTTTTGTCAAATATGACACCTAAGATTTTTATGGTTGAGGTGCATTTCAAAGGAACATTTTGTAATGATATTGGGGAAAAATCATAACTTTTGTTGTAGATATATTTAATGCTAACTTCTCATTTAGCCAAGATCTACACTTCCCCCCTCCGTATTCACGAATTCCGTATCTACGGATTCGCTTATTCGTGGTTATAAATCAAAAAATACATTTCCATTTTTCAGACAATTGTAAGCCCTCCCCTTAAGCCTTACCTGGTGGTCTAGCGGGTTTTGGGGGCAGGAGCAATCTTCCCACGCTCCTACCCCATGCAGATCGCTCCCAGGAAATGGGTCGAGATACCACTGGAGCTCAAGGCAGCCATTTCCTGTGAGCGATCTACACGGGGCAGGAGCATGGGAAGATGGCTCCTGCCTGAAAACCTGCTAGACCACCAGGTAAGGCTTAAGGGGGGGGATTTCAGGGCTTAAAATAGTCAGCAGAAGTGGGAGTTAGGGGCAGAACCAGCCCAAATATTATTTGTGTTTTTTTAATATTCGTGGACTGGCTCTGCCCCTAACCCTCCCGAATACAAAGGGGGAAGTGTAATTTGTTTGAGTTTTTGATTGATGACCTCAACTTCATCTAGGTTTCCCGGATTTATGGGATGAATCAGCTGAATGCCATCGGCATATGCAAAGATGTAGAATCCAATAGACTGACAGAGTCAGGAGTGGAGAGAGAAAAATATTGAATAAAAGAGGTGAAAATATAGAACCTTGAGGTACCCCATATTTACAATGGAAATGATCTGAAGCTGTGTTACTAAATAAAACTTTAGTTTGTCGATTAGAGAAACATGACTGAAACCACTGAAGTACATGATCGGAAATTCCGATTGAAGCGAGTCTCTGCAATAGAAGGAAGTGATCAATAGTATCAAATGCTGAGGAGAGATCTAAGGAAATGAGAACTACAGAATTATGATGATCAAGGTGGTACAGTAATGTTGTTGTCATCCCCAAAAGTGAATATTCCATTAAATGTTTTTTTTCTGAAACCTGTTTGCTATGGATGCAAAACATTAGTGGATTCAATTAATTCAGAAATCTGGTTGAATACCAGTTTCTCTGTTAATTTTGCCAAGAATGGAATATTGACAATGGTCGATAATTTGATTCCTCGAGGATGCTTTTTTATTATCTTTAATGATAGGGGAAATTGCCTATGTCCCCATCCATAGGAGGGGCCTAAGGCTACTGGGCTGATTCCGGTTGGCCCAGGCGCCTCAGGCCCCACCTGTGGGTGGGGTTTGAGCCGCTTGGGCCAGTCAGGCCCTATGGCTCTCCATTCGATGGATGGCAGGCCTGCTGGACGGACGGGCTTGGGCTCCGTCCTGGCCTGATTGTAGTCGGCGGGGTGGGAGTCACCTGGGCAGGAGAACTTGGGCTCCCTCCTGCTCGATCTTGTTGAGGGGGGGTGATACATTGTGGCAGGAGAGATTGGCTATCTCACCTGCCGCAATGCGATCACCCCTCTAACCGAACTGCAACAAACCGTGGCAGGAGAGATTGGGCATCTCTCCTGCTGCGGGTCGCAGCAGTTTGGGTAGAGGGATGATCGCTATTCCGACAGGGGAGATGAGCCATCACTCCTGCCGCAATGGTTGCTGGGGGGGGTAGGTTGCCTGGCCACTGAGCTTATCGCGGCAGCTGCCATCAGCTCAGCGGGCCCTTTTTCGGCACTTATACCTATTTTGACTTGGTCTAAGTCAAAACGTATAAGTGCCGACTAGGCAACCTGTCAAAATCTTTGGTTATACCTGCTGTACGCCTAGGTCTAGGTTGGCCCACCTCCCGCCCTTTCCCCTCCTCTAAAAATGCCTCTTTTCACTCTATGCATTTAGAGGCAGGGGAAAGATCTAAGCTGGTTTTAGATACGTCTAAAACCAGCTTTGGTTATGGGTACTTGGACGATCAGGCTTTTTGATCGTCCAAGTACCTATTTAGGCCACTTTTTAGACTTTTTTTTTTTTTTTTTTTTTTATTATGAGCCCCTTAGGATCTAAGTTGTTTTTTTTAAGTAAGTAGAGTTTGTTGGCATACCATGGGTTTTCTTCCTTGCGTGCTTAGATGATTCAGGTTATCTAATGGGTAGTTTTGTGAATGAGTGACTGAATAGCATTATCCCATAATGTTAGTTGTTCTTCCATGGTCTTGTGATCTAAATCAGCTATGTTTAACACAAAGTTATCCACAATAATGTTTGGCTCCAAGGTTCTGAAGTCCCTGTATGTGACGGATTTCAAAATGAAATGTTTTCTATTCAGGGATAATTTGATCCTGGTTGAGATCAAGGCATGATCAGACCAAGGGATAAACATAATCTTGGGTGCTGAGAAAGAAGATGTTAGATGATCAGAAGAGAGGATCATGTCTAAGTTGTGTCCTGCCTGATGAGTTGGCTCAGAAATAAGAGTGGTTAAATTAAGATCTGAGAGGGGGGGGGGGGGGGGAGGCGCAAGGAATGGCAGCATGAGATCAGAGCTCCTGCACCTGAAATCCTAAATCAATAATCTACTCATAGGAAAATTGACTTTTGCTACTCTAAGTTATAGTGTGAGGCATCTATATAATTTTTCGCTCAGCGATCGCTAAGAAAAAGCACTGGACATGTCTGATAAGGTTAGTAAGCGGCACAAGCCAGAGCCGATGTCCCCATCCAAAATTCCGTTGCCTGATTCAAACAACCGTGGACAGCAACCGTGAAATATTAGCGGAACTTAAAGAATTAAAAGAACTTGTGTCAAATACCAAATCGGAGACAATAGAAATTAATGAAAAGCTTACCAGTCTGACTTCAGAGTTCACTTTACTGCAGATTCGTGTTACCACCCTGGAAAACAAAATGGACGCGACTACTAACAATGTGGCTGAGCTTCACAGACACACTCATTGCATCACCGCCCTGCAAAAAGAACTTGGGGATAGCAATAATCGTTTGAGACGATGTAATTTTAGATTGCTCAGTCTACCAGAAGAACCCCCAGACCGTGATCTTATAAAACATCTGTAATCTTTGATCCTGAAATTGCTTGACCTCACCTTTCAAAAAGATTTTGAAATAGAGAGCTCAGCATGTGCCATCTTACTGCAACTCAAACGATCGATATCCTAGACCGGGGGTGATTAAGCTGCTCAGATACCAATAAGTGCTCGATATAATGCAGCGCGCCAAGATCCGAGCACTGGTGAAACACGAGGGGGCCACCATACTCTTCATTCCTGACCTCAGCAAAACAACAGCTCACAGGCGTAAGCAGCTATTGACGTATAGGCCTCAACTAAACCAACTCGATGCTAAGTACAGGCTCCTTTACCCAGCCAGAATGAGGGTGACATTCAACAATTAAATGAAGGATTATACCAGCCCTGAAGATCTTGCAACTTTTATTGAACAGCATTCTCCGACTCTTATCAACCAGGTTTGACTTGTGCTGTGAGACGCCTTGCATGCCTGTTATTCCTAGTGCCGATGGATCTGCATGTCACTTAATACTGCTATTTCTTCAATTTTCACAGCATGTTGCCTCACACTTTGACTGTTGCAAAGTTTTACTGGATGAGAACTTTACAATCCATTTTGAGTAGTTTGTCACTGTCTTCTTTGCTTGCTATTTTAGCTGCACTCACTTTAGGCTTTCAGAGATGTTTGCATCGCTGTTTCACTGTGTTCTTTATAGCATGCTGATAGCTCATGCACTTATCACCTTACTTGCACTTCTCTCCTCAGCTTATATACATGGGTTTACTAATTGCTGCAACTTATATACAAAGGGCCTGATTCTCCAAAGTGCGTCCTGATTTTAGGCAGCTGTAGGCGTCCTACAGCTGTCTAATCAGCCAATCGGGATGCACGTTTTTTTAAAAAAATGCTCCCCAGGCAGGCCGCCTATATTGAAGATGCCTCCGGGAGTCTAGGGAGACCCGCAAGACGCCTAAGCTCGCCTAAGGGTCTTAGGCGAACCTAGGCGGCCCTACACGTCTCCCTAGTAGAGGAAGAGATGCTTAAAATGTAGGCCAGCAAAATGCTAGTCTACATTGTAAGTAGACGCGGCTGCTATACTTATGGCAGCAAGGGATCTCCCTGCTGCAATAAGTATAGCGGCCGCGGTCGCGGCCGCCTGTCCCATCGCCGACAGGAGGATGCCCAGTCCTCCTGTCGGAACCCCCCTAGGACCCCCTCCCCCCCTCCCCCCCAAACTAGTAATTGCGGGCAGGAGGATGCCCAGTCCTCCTGCCAGAAAGCCCGACGACCCCCCCCAAACTAACCTTTACATGTTGGTCGGCTGGACGGGTCTTGCTGCCATCCAGCCGACGGGCCCACCTCGTGGAAATGAGACGGGCCCGCCTCTTCCCGGCCCATCCCCGCTAAATCTAAGGCCTGATTGGCCCAGGCTCTAGAAGCCTGGACCAATCAGGTCTTAGGCATAGCGGGTCCGCCCATTCCCACTAATCCTAAGGCCTGATTGGCCCAGGTGCCTAGCCTGGGCCAATCAGGTCTTAGGATTAGTGGGGATGGGCGAACCCGCTATGCCTAAGGCCTGATTGGTCCAAGCTTCTAGAGCCTGGGCCAATCAGGCCTTAGATTTAGCGGGGATGGGCCGGGAAGGGGCGGGCCCGTCTCATTTCCACGAGACGGGCCCGTCGGCTGGACGGCAGCAAGACCCGTCCAGCCGACCAACATGTAAAGGTTAGTTTGGGGGGGGGTCGTTGGGCTTTCCGGCAGGAGGACTGGGCATCCTCCTGCCCGCGATTACCAGTTTGGGGGGGAGGGGGGTTCCAAGGGGGTTCCGACAGGAGGAGTGGGCATCCTCCTGCTGGCGATGGGACAGGCGGCCGCAACTGCGGCCACTATACTTATTGCAGCAGGGAGATCCCTTGCTGCCATAAGTATAGCGGCCGCGTCTAATTTAACCCGATTCTGTAACCGGCGTCTGTACCATTGGACGCAGGTTACAGAATCGGAGTTTAGTGTAGGACCGATTCTGTATAGGACACCTCTCCTGGGCGTCCTATACAGAATCAGGGCCAAAGTGTATTATTGAAAATTCTTGCATTAGTTCTTATGTCACTTAAGATAATTTATTTAAATGCTAAAGGGCTTAACAATAGTATCAAAGTAAAAAAAGTACTATCATACTTGGAACAATTTGCTCCGGACATTATCCTGATTCAAGAGTCTCATCTACATGGGACTGCATCAAAGCAAATAAAATTATCATGGGCACTACCAACTTATTTCTCTCCTGTAGAGAAGAGGGGAGGAGTGCTAACCATTATCAGAAATCGACCAGACTTATCTGTCATCTCCTCCTCCTCCGATTTAAACGGGAGATGGGTCAAGGTCACCATATCCTGTGCTGAATTGAAATTCACCATATTTTATATATATGCTCCAAATGTAGATAACCCTGAATTCCTCCACAAGATTTTAGCTTCAATTCTCACCGTTTCTGACTCCCAAACCATTCTTGGAGGAGATTTTAATTTAGTTCTTGACCCAGTTAAGGACCGCAAATCTAAAGTTGGATATAAAAAAAATCAAAAACCTGGTTTGCTCAGCAACAAATGTTAGAGTCTTTATAGCTAAATGATGTTTGGAGAACCAAGCACCCAACCCAGAGTAGTTTCACTTTCTTCTCGCATCCACACCTTTTGTATTCCAGGATTGACTACTTTCTCATAGTAATTCTTTAATTCCTGATATTGCTGATTCCACTATACAATCTATCACCATTTCGGATCATCACCTTAATGGTTAATATCAAAGCTACATCTGCCCCACACAAGCAATGGTGATTTAATTTGGCACTCCTCCAAGACTCAAAATTTACAGAGCACATCAAAGCTGCTATCACTGAATATTTCTTATTTAATAAGCCTGAACATACCACGTGGAGCTGTTGGTGGGATGCCTTTAAGACCTACATTAGGGGTATCATCATCGCATTTGTGGCAAACAAACATAAATCTCAGGGGAAAGAATTATGGAACCTTGAATCAGAAATTAAACACTTGGAAATCCTACACCAACAAACACCATTAGATATTCTATTATTGCATAAACTAAGTAAAATAAAATTTCAATATAATGTCCAATTGAGCAAATCTGCTGCCAACACCATGTTCTAAAAATTGGCTTCTTACTTTGCTGAAAACAACTGTGAACACCTGCTGGCTGCATTTTTTTTTTTTTTTTTTTAAAGAGAAGATATATCTTCCATAGCCAGTATAACATTAGATGATGCTTCGGTACTCACTGAATCGTCAGACATATCACAAGCCTTTATGAATTATTATTGATCCTTATGTACTACAGAATTGAATAAAGATCACCTCAATTTTTCATTTTTGGAAAATCTTCCTCATCCCAAATTAGAACCTTCAGATAACAAAATTCTCGATTTTCCCGTTACGGTAGAAGAACTGTCTCAAATCATTAATTCAATGGCCCCTAAAAAGTCCCCTGGTCCTGATGGCCTAACTGCTGAATTTTATAAGGAATTTCAGGATTTTTATTACCTCATTATTTACAATACATTGAATATCTCATAGATTTGGGTAACATTACTTGCTCATTCACAGAAGCAACCATTATTGTCCTACCAAAACCTGGCAAAGATCCGAAGCATATCCCAAACTACAGACCACTATCTCTAATAAATGTTGACACCAAAATATTCACCAAACTACTATTCTGCAGAATTCAATCGATCATCTCTAAACTTCTTGAACCTGACCAATGTGGCTTCATCACTGGATGATACTCCTCTGATAATACATACACATTTTCCAATATTATTTCTCAAGTGTACAATCGGCAACATCCTCATGATCAACAAATACTGGCTGTAGGCCTAGATGCCGAGAAGGCATTCGACAGAGTTGAGTGGCCATTTATGTTCCAAGTTCTTCAATAGTTTGGTTTTTTTCCTGGCTTCATACAAAAAATGCAAGTACTTTACCCTTCCCCTACTACCAGGGTTTGCATAAATGGTAATTTATCCACCAGATTTAATCCTAGTAGGAGAACTAGGCAGGGTTGCCCATTGTCCCCCACTTCTATTTGACATTGCACTAGAACCTCTGATGATAGCCATTCGTAATAACCCCTCTATAACTTAGTCTTCATTGGGTCCCGGTTTATCTTAGAATTCAAATGTGCTTGCATTTCTTTCAAAATTTTATATGGTATTTTTATTCCCCTTGTTCCCTTATTATGAAACATTTACAGATTTTCCTATGCAAGAGGCATCCAACAATTCAAACTTTCCCTTCCTTCCAGAAAAGGAATTAAAAGAGTTAAGACCTTTAGTCAATCTTTGGCTTTTAATCTCTCGCAACTGTGGAACGAACTCCCCTTAACTCTGAGGAGCCCCAGTCCTTTTCAATCTTTCCGTAAATCTCTAAAAACTTTTGTATTTGCTACACATTTTGAAAATTAATTTCTTTTGAAACTTTTTTTTTTTTTTTACTTCTTTTAGTTTTTATTTAATTGTAAACCGAGTCGAGCTTCCTTTGGTTGATGGTATATAAAGTTAAGCTTTAGTTTAGTTTAGTTTTAGTTTAATTTTAAAGGAAAGGAAATAAAAAAATATCAGCTTATGCAGATGACATATTATTGTATGTTACCCTTCTTCTTTGACCTCATTACTATCCACCATTGAGCGCTACTCTCTTGTGTCAGGATACAAGCTTAGCACTGGCAGATCTGTAATTATGCCGTTGAATTGTCCAGAAACCAAATATGAGGCAGCACAATATAGTTTTTAGTGGTCTGATACCAAAATGAAATATTTAGGTGTGTACTTGGGTCCTACTATTGAGGAATCAATCCAACTAAATATCGATTATCTGATAGAAACTCTTAAGACCCTAATTCATAAGTGGTCCCCATTGAATCTTTCTTGGTGGGTAGATTAGAGTCAGTTTGTATGATAGTCTCTCCCAAATTAACTTATTTTTAAGTATGCTTCCATTTCTCCTCCCTAAATATGTATACAAATCCATAGATTCTCTATTATCACAATTCCTTTGGAATAATAAGCAGCCCCATATTTTTCTGTCCAAATTGAAGGCTATCAGAACCAGTGTTCCCTCTAAGCGGGCGGGTGTTGTGAGCAAACTTTTTTCACCGTGAGCCAAAAATATCGGGCGCCAGCAAGTTATGAGCCAACTCGCCCGATTCTCCTCTCGCCGCCCTGCCATCTGCCGTACGCCTCTTCCGATCGTGCGCTGTGACGAGAAACGTGTGCGCTGCGATGTAATATTTTGTGCGCCAGCGCACGCCAGCGCAGCTTAGCGGGAACACTGGTTCAAATGGTTTTATTTATTTCCCCAAATTTATTTTTGTTATACGCATTGAAAATATTTGATATTGCGTTTAAATCAAAATCTCAATAAACTTGAAACGAGTGCCCGTGAGATTGTGGGAGGGTTAAATACTCAAAACTTAGAAGTTTTTGCTACGCCAGCTTTCTGGTATCTTTACATACAGTGGCGTACCTAGCATATGTAACATCCGGGGCCCATCATTTTTTGGCACCCCCCCCCCCCCATCTGTAAGAAAAACATGATTTTTAGTAACAAACCACACGTCACACATGAGTACCTAGGAAAAGGCAGCATCTTACATATTGCAGTGAGCAGTACATCAATACACCCATTGTAAAACTAAACAAGCCAGACCAGCACAGATCAATCCTACACCGTCAATCCTAACAGAAAACCATGTCTTTCGAACACACAGAACACAGAAAACACCTTCGCCTAGTAAGGAATATGTAATCACAAACTAACCCCTCCCTCTTTTACAAAACTGTAGTGTGGATTTTAGCTACGGAGGTAACAGCTCTGATGCTCATAAAATTCTGAGCATCAGAGCTGCTACCACCAAGGCTGGTGCTAAAAACGCTTCACAGTTTTGTAAAAGGGGGGATAAAATAAAAATACATAGACAAAGGTTAAATTGAACCAGCAAGAATCTGGACTCTGCATACAATGCTTCACAGAAACAGTGACACATGTCTCCTAAAGCAATAAATAAATAGAAATTTTTTTCTACCTTTGTCTTCTGTGGTTTCTCCTTTCCTCATCTTCTTGTAACTCTCTTCCTTCCATCCACTGTCTGCCGTCTCTCTTCCCCTATATGGCATCTTCTCTCCTTCTATGCCCCTTCCAGAAACTGTATGCCTCCCCCTTCCATCTCTCCTTTCACCCCATTGGTCTGGCATCTCTCTCCTCGCCTTCCCTCTCCCACACCTCTCCTCATAGTCTGGTATCTCCCCTTCCCTGATTCTCTGGCATCTCTCTCCTTTCCTTTTCTTCCATCTTTCGCTCCCCCTCCATGCTCTCACATCTCCCCCTTCCTTTTCCCTTAGACTGGCATACCTTCCTCCTATGCTCCAAGCCCTGGCATCTCCTTTAATTCCCTCCCTCATCTTCCTTCTCCCTCCAGCTGGGTACCGCAACACTCTTCCCTGCAGCTCTGCACTTCCCCACAATTGCCATGCTTCGGTTCCTCTTCTTCCTTCCTTCCTCCCCCCCCCCCCGCGGGACCCTGCGGCACCATCAACTCTTACTCCCTCTAATGTCGGCCCTGCAGCTCCAGACTTCCTCGCACCTTCTCCCCTCCCCCTTTGGATCGCTATTATTTTAAATGTTATAGCCGCGGAGCTGTATCCATCAGTGGAGATGTCTAACCTCGGCCTGCCCCGGAACTCTTACTGCAACAGTGACTTCCTGTTCCTGCCTAGACGGGCGGCTGCTGCAGTAAGAGTTCCGGGGCAGGCCGAGGTTAGACATCTCCACTGATGGATACAGCTCCGCGGCTATAACATTTAAAATAATAGCGATCCAAAGGGGGAGGGGAGAAGGTGCGAGGAAGTCTGGAGCTGCAGGGCCGACATTAGAGGGAGTAAGAGTTGATGGTGCCGCAGGGTCCCGCGGGGGGGGGGGGGGGGAGGAAGGAAGGAAGAAGAGGAACCGAAGCATGGCAATTGTGGGGAAGTGCAATCCCCCCAATGCGTCCCCTTACCTTACCGACGCGTGTGTGCGCTGTGAAGAGAAACTTTGCGCTGCGATGTAATATTTTGTGCGTGAGCGCAGGCCAACGCAGCTTAGCGGGAACACTGATCAGAACACGAGGTGGAGTCAATTTTCCATGTTTTCTTTAATACCATAATGCATTCATTATCTGGCATTGGACTCAAGCCCATCATGGATGCAGTAACCGATCTATACCTGCTTGGGCTAAACTGGAACAGGCCTTATATGGGAAAGTGAGTCTGCAATGCATTGCATGCTTACCATTGTCTAAATAAGATAAGGTGGATCATATCTTTGCTTCTTTAAAGATGGCCATAACAGCTGCTGATTCTGATCTACCAGTTCCATGGTCTGAATCTAGAATGATTTCCATTTGGGATAACCCACGGATTAAAATGCAAGACGCAATGATCTCATGGACTAAATGGCAACAGTGTGGAATATGGTTCATTCAGGATCTAATGTGCAAAGCCCAGTGGCTCTCCTTCGCAGAACTCTCCAATAAGTTTCACCTTTGGGAAACCTATATTTCCAATGGATGCAACTCCGCCATTGTCTAACAAAAGCTTTCCCAAACATAACTACTATAGATGAGCATCCTAGTCTCCTTTCTTACATTGCTCAAATCTCTAAAATGGGTGGTAAGGTATCCTTATGGTATAAACTGCTCCAAGCGGCCAATTATGGTGCTCCATCTAACATTGAGAACAAATGGTTCCAAGAATTGAATTTACCACCCAATGCTATTGATTGGACTAACGTATGGCTTTATTTTTTTCAAGTCAATAAAGTCAGCTTCACTTTTGCAATCAATATATTTCTTATTGCACAGAACTACCTGGACTCCACTACTTTCTCATAAGATTGACTCATCAATCTCTCCTAATTGTTGTTCCTGTCAACAAGAGTCTGGTACTCTGATGCATCTTCTCTTTGCATGTAATCATCTTACAGAATACTGGTCCAAGGTTTGGAGCACCATTTGTTCTATCCTTGACCTTACAGATACTCTAACTTTCGCTATAATAATTTTTATGTCACAGGGTCTCCACTCTTCTATGGATGTAAATAAGATTAAGCTGTTTAACATTTTATTGGCATTAGCTATCCAAAATATTATTTATAATTGAAAGAACCTCTCTAATGCTGATTTCCACGCCTGGTGGAATAATGCGTGTTTAATTGGAAAATATGAAAAAGTGTTAGCTGAGAGAAATAATAACCTTCCCCAATATGTGCTCATATGGGCATCGCTGTTGAGATATTGTGAATCCTAGCTAGCCTGCTAACTTGTTTCATGTGTTTAATTTCATTATCCTTCTGATTTATCACATATACAGTATTCTCTGAAATGTAAACTGAATATACCCATGTATATGCCTTGTTCTTTTGTATTTTTCAAGCACACAGTGTTTAGATAATATACAACTGTTATATTTTCTTGTTACCTTATCTTTGAAACTTAATAAAAACTTATGAATACACATACAAAAAAAAGATCTGAGAGGTGGGTTTTCAGATCTGTTGTGAATGGATTAGATTTATCATTGAAATCAATATTTAGGTCTCCGTGTATTATTGGATTAGATCATCACAAGTCCATTATTCTTTTTTCTTTAGATTTGTCTGCCGCATTTGATACCGTTGATCACGAATTACTTCTCAACAGATTGAAAGCCATTGGAATTTGTGATCAAATATTTGACTGGTTTAAATCGTTTTTGTCTAATCGTTCTTCGACAGTGACTTTCAATAACTCTAATTCTAAACCTTACACTCTTAATTATGGTATCCCACAAGGATCCATCTTATCACCATTACTATTCAATATTTTCTTATCTCCTTTACTAACGTTATGTCAATCTATAGGATTTACCACTTTTAGCTATGCTGATGACATACAAATTACTCATCCAATAGATCCAGAAAATAAAGAAGAATAACAAAAAATTAATTTAAAACTAGAAAAAGTCCAACAGTGGCTTACCTCACACATGATAGTCCTAAATGTACAAAAGACTAAGGCTTTACTATTCACTTGGAAACAAGGAATTAATCTGTGTGCTCCCTTCACTCTTAACAATATGTCTATTGAGATTGTATCATCTTTAAAAATCATTGGTGTCACTATTGACAATAACCTTTCCTACCATGATCATATAAATAATACTGTTAAATCATGCTTCTATAGACTTCGTTTAATTCGATCAATCTCAAAGTTTTTAGAACCAAAATCTCTAAATATCCTACTTCACTCATTGATCATTACTAAACTTGATTACTGCAATTCTCTACTGTTAAATATTACACAAAAAGAAAAGAAACGCTTACAAATTATACAAAATACTGCCGTTAAGCTTATTTATAAAGGCAAAAAATATGATCATGTCACTCCCTTTCTGATTAAATCACACTGGCTTCCCATTAATCATCGGATTACTTATAAAATCCTATTATTAACATTCAAAACTCTTGACACTAATGAACCCCAATTTATAAATAAAGTACTTATTCCATATAGTACTTCACGTTCTCTACGATCAAACAACCATAAACTTTTAACGATTCCCTCCTTAAAAGTTATTGGAACCCGCCGACAAGATATGTTCTCTGTATCAGCGCCGCAACTTTGGAACTCATTACCATTACAGTTAAGAGATGAAAATAACTTAAGCGATTTTAAAAAGAATTTAAAATGCTTTTTATTCAAGGATGCCTTTAACGTATAAATTACTTATGAGCTCTCCCTCATTATCTTTTTTTCTTCTTTTCCATGCTTCTTTTCCTAAAATAACTTTTTTTTTATTTCTTATATGTTGATATCTTTTACATTATTGTATAAATTTATTAGCTCATTATATATTTGTTAAGTAAATTCTTCTGTTTTTTTTAAAATTCTATTTATTGTATAAATTGTTAGTTTTATAATATCTTATATGTTATTTCCTATTTTAGTATTATGTTTATTCATATGTTACTTTTATACATTGTAATTCGCTTAGAAATAATTTTAATTAAGCGATTAATCAAATATAAATAAAACTTGAAACTTGAAACTTGATTAACAGAAGAGGTGCAGAATTTGAATATGATTGCCTGCAGTTGTGTAAGGATATCGTGATTAAAAGGAGGAGGGACATAAAGGAGTATATCGATAAGAGGGTTAGTGTTGGTCTTTAATTGAAGTGTTCGATTGTAGCCCTAGATGGGGAATACTTGAATATGATAGCTATATCTTCGCGATATGATAGATATATCTTCGCGATATGCTAAACCACCTCCTTTGTGACCATAACGGTGGTTATATTGGTAAGAGAATCCTCTCCCCTTACAACCATGTCTGCCTCTTTCTCCTCTGACCCTTTCCAGCACCTGCCCCTCATTCTCCTCTCCCCTTAACTTTCCCCTCAAATGTAGCTTTGTGGTGCCTTCTCATTTGCTCTGGTATAAGCATGAAAAAAATAGGAAAGTGCTGCAGAGCCTCCATTCAAGCACACTGTAAATCTCTGATGGTTCCCCAAGCTTGAATCTTTCCAAAACCTGGACAAATTGCCAGGTTTTGGAAATCTGTCCAGGCACCTGACAGCCCTCTAAAAAGAGGACATGTCCAGGTTTTCCCAGACATCTGATAACCCTACCTGTGTTCCCATTACTAGAATTAGGGACTCAAATTTGCTAAGAGGAAGAAGCTGGGGACATTGGTCTAAAACTGGGGTCAATCCCTGAAAATTGAGGATGTCTGCTAAAATTGTGTGTCCAGGTCATAATTTGTAGAGATAAAGCAATGGTGGTGTGATGGCGAGGGGCGCCTAGGGCAGTAGCACCCCTCCCTGCCCTCTTTCCCGGCCCCTCCGCCGCACATGTGTGCATGAGCCCCTTCCCCGTACCTTTCTAACTTTGGAGTGAGCAGCCACCAACTTCCTGCCCGCGTGAGCTTCGGCGCGCTCTCTGACATCTCCTCTTAGATATGGGTCCTGGAAGTGATGTCACAGAGAGCACCGAAGCGGGCAGCAAGTTGTTGGCTGCTCGTGCTGAAGTTAAAACAGTATGGGGGAAGGAAAGGGGCGCATGCTTGGCAGGGGAGGAGTGGGTAGGGGGGCAGAGAAGAGGAGGGGTACTGACACCTTGAGTAAGACAGCACCTGGGGCAGACAAACCCCCCCTTACTATGCCACTGACACAAAGTAAGTGGAACTATAGAGCTGAGAGAGGGAGCAGGCAGCCAAGGGTAGGATCAGAAGCAACAGTAGAAGAGGGGCTGAATTAGAAACAAACTGTTCTCTCCTGCTCCAGGCTCACCCAGTGGTACAGCAAGGGGAAGACAGTGTGTGTGTGTATGTGTGTGTGTGTGTGTGGGGGGGTGTTGGTTAACCCGGGTGCCATCTTGGTGAGGGCACTGGCAACTCTCCTCTTCTCTGCTCTCTGTGCCTTCCCACTCCTCCCCCCCTGCTGTGCGCATGTTCATTTCCCCCCACTATACCTCTAGCTCTTCGCCAGCGTGAGCAGCAACTCCAGCCTGCTTTTTGTGCCAGCATCAGCTCTTGCTCTGATGTCACTTCCATGTACTGCGCCTGGGAAGTAATGTTAGAGGGTGAGATGCTGGAGCAGGCAGCAAGTTGGCGCTGCTGCTTGCGCCAGGGAAGTTAAAGAAGTGCGGACGAAGGGAAGGGGTGTACGCAAGTGGTGAGGCGGCGGGGAAGGAGTGGGGGGCAGAAAAGAGGGCAGAGGACACCACATCACCGGGCACCTCCTATACTTGCTATGCCACTGGGCTCACCCCTCCCTTTCCTTTCCCTGAAGGCTGCCTTGATTGGAGAGGCTGGAGCAGAACATATCTGCTGCTCTGAAGTCTGAAAAGATGTGGTGGAACTACTGTATTTTTCGCGCCATTAGACGCTCCTGACCATAAGACGCACCCTAGATTTAGAGGAGGAAAACTTGAAAAAAACCCATTCTGAACCAAATTCTCCCTGTCAGGCTTTGCATCCAACCCCACACTCCTTGCCAAGCTCTGCACCCTGTCCCTCCTCCCTGCCAGGCTCTGTACCCTGTCCCTCTTCTGGTGGTCTAGTGGTAGGCCGGGACAGGGCAGGTAGAGACAGGGCAGGCAGGCCTAGTTGCTGGCAGGCAGGCAGGCAGGGACAGGGCAGGCAGGGACAGGGAAGGTGGGTAGGCAGGCAGGCAGGCTGGCCTCCTCCACCCTCAGGCAGGCAGCAGGAAAGCCCTGGCCTCTCCCTCCTCTCTCATTTTTAATTCGGCAGGCAGGCAGGTCCCAGCCACTCCCTCCTCCCTACCTCCCCAGGCAGGCAGGCGACAGGCAGGCCCTCTTCCTCCTCCCTGACGCCTCCCACACGCACCTTTTCTTTTAACTTCTGGACAGAACTGTAATAAAATCCAGTATTTTATGTAATGGCTCAGTTGCCAGAAATGTCTGTTTTAGTTTGAAAGAGTAGATAAATCAGGACAAACCAAGCGTAAACGATTTTACAGTGTAGTGTGCTGCAGAAGATAAAATTCATGAGGAAGCCTGCAGAAAGAGAGAGAGAGACTGCTGGGCTGTGCCATTGCTCAAGCTGGCGCAGTTCTAGGATAAAGAGGAAAGTAGCCAGTTGGAGTTTGCCAGTGCTTGCTTTGTTCAGTTAGTGTAGTCGCTCAAAAACTAAGGCAAATCTTCTAATAGGGAAAAATGAACTACTTAGTTATCCCTGAAAGCAATCATAACCCTAGACCTTTCCTTTTTCGGAAGGAGGTTCTTTTACAAAATCATGGTAGCAAATCCACCACAGGCCATTCAGTTCCTAAGGGCTTTGGTGCATTTGCTGTTTGAGAATCGCTCCTGTGACTTTTTAAAAGGGGCCCTAAAAGACTTAACACAGCAATCAGTTGGAACACCTGTCAGTTTGGGAGCTTATTTTTGTGGAGCTTTATTCTTAGTGCTGCTTTTCACTTTTAAAAATCCCAGCCCTGGTTAGAGGGACTTGTTTCAGTGTCTTCCTACAGATTTTCTCCACTAGCTGAAGCAGGGATAGACCCAAGAAATACTAAAGAGTCAGTTAATTGGTAAATTGAACTTGTGCAAATCTTTTGCTTAATTCGGCAGTGCATGCCTTATCTGTTTGCTTTCAATATGCTGATTTATGCCTGTGTGTGTTGGCAGCGCTAAAGAAATGATAAGTAGTAGTAGTAGTAGTAGTAGTAGTAGTAGTAGTAGTGGTGGTTATTTAACAGGATTGGGAAAATGCTAGTGTATAGATAAGAGATATAAAATTAGTCACATGCTCAAAGCTTTCCAACCTCCTGTTAGTCTCCAAAAACTGAATCCAGGCCTTGGTGTACAGATTCCCAAGATGAAGTCAGGAGCCTGAAATTGTACTAGATTCAAGCATCTGCCTCTGGGGGCACTGTTGGTAGGCAGACTGAAGCTCTGGTGATTAGATATGGAATTACTGGAAGGAGGTTCAGTCTGAAGAATAGATAATTGCATGCATCAGCCTTTCAGTATTATGAAACTGATCTAATATGAACTGGGACCTTGATTTAGGTGCCACAATGGTATGTGCTGAATGCCAGATCTATAATGGCATCTGAGTGTGCCTTATTTATAACTTACTATACCACTAAACAGTATATTGTGAAGCATAGGGTGTCAGTAATTGTGTCAGATATGGTGGTAGTTGGGCTGTGTTGGCCAGAGGGCACATCTCAGATCAACAGACAGGCACCCCCGTGGACTGCTACCGATATCAGGGGCCGGGAAGAGAGGTCCTTTTAGGCCTCTTAAACAATATCAAACCATGCTGTGTGGAGGGCTGTCGTGGCCAGAAGATACTCCGAGATTGACAGACAGGCACCCCCATGGATAGCTACCGATATTGGGTGCCGGAAAGAAAGGTCCTTTTAGGCCTCTTAAACAATACCAAGCCGCGCTGTGTGGAGGGCTATCTTGGCTGGAGGGCACCTCTGAGATTGATGGATAGGCACCCCCATGTATAGCTACCGATATTGGGTGCCAGGAAGAGAGATCCTTTTTGGCCTCTTAAACAACACCAAGCCACAGAATGAGGCCTGTTGCCACAAGTCTGAAGGGGCATAGCTAAAGGGTCAAAGCATACCCCTTTTGAGCCCCTTCGGAGCTTTGAGGAGCAGGGAGCAGGAATTATTGTTTTCAAACATTATGAGGAAAAGAAAAATGAAGTTAATTCCATCTACTTCAACAATGGGCCTGATGGACCATCATCTTCTCCCCATTATGGTAGCGTCTATTGATGATGATGTAAATGAATCTGTTCAGTCTGCTTCCCTGTTATCAGGCGAACCATTACCTCCTCTTCAACCTGTTTTAAATTCTGAAGGGAGAACTGATTCTGTGACCAAGGATGGGAAAGAATAAACCCCCCTACAATCATCTGGTCTGGATCCACTATTGGAGTCTCTGAAGCAGTACAAAGGAATAACTAATGCTCAATCTCTGGCTCCTGTACAAATGTTATCAGGACCAGATATAAGTTCTGTTTCTGAGGATGTCTGGTTAGTGGTGAACTGAATTGGAACCTCAATGCAAGGCACTGTTTCTAAGCTTTGATGGTTTTCATCAGAGATAACTACAAAATTAACTGAACATGAGACCCAATTAACTTTAATTGGAAATACATTGGATAGTAACATAGAAGATGATGACAGATAAAGACCTGAATGGTCCATCCATTCTGCCCAACCTGATTCAATCTAAATTTTTTTTTTTCCTTCTTAGCTATTTCTGGGCATGAATCCAAAGCTCTGCCCGGTACTGTGCTTAGGTTCCAACTACTGAAGTCTCCATCAAACCTCACTCCAGCCCAATTAAATCATCCCAGCAAATTGAAGCACTCCCCAACCTATCCTCAACCAAACAGCCATATACAGACACAGACCGTGCAAGTCTGCCCAGTGCTGGCCTTAGTTCTTCACTAGTTACTATTATTTTCAGATTCTAGATCCTCTGTGTTCATCCCATGCTTTTTTGAACTCTGTCATTGTTGTCCTCTCCACCTCTCTCGGAAACGCACTCCAGGCATCCACCACCCTCTCCGTAAAGAAGAGTTTCCTTACATTGCTCTTGAGTCTACCACCCCTCAACCTCAAATTATGTCCTCTGGTTTTACCATTTTCCTTTCTCTGGTAATACCTTTCAAGTACTTGAACGTCTGAATCATATCTCCCCTGTCCCTCCTTTCCTCTTGGGTATACATATTCAGGGCTTCCAGTCTCTCCTCATACATCTTTTGGCACAAACCTATCATTTTCATCACTCTCCTCTGGACCGCTTCAAATCTTCTTATGTCCTTCACCAGATACAGTCTCCAAAACTGAACACAGTACTCCAAGTGGGGCCTCACCAACAACCTGTACAGGGGCATCAGCACCTTCTTCTACTGGTTATGTCTTTCTTTATACCGCCCAGCATCCTTCTGGCAACAGCCACCGCTTTGTCATGCTGGTTTTTTTGCCTTTAGATCTTTGGACGTTATCATCCCAAGGTCCCTCTCCCCATACATTAGATTCCTCTGTGTCTACTTTGCAATTGTCAGCAACTTCAAATATTAAAGATAGCACATTGCTTCATATTCAATTAGAGAAGATGGAAAATTTAATGAGAACCAAGGACCTTCAGCTCTTGAATTTTCCTATCTCCCATTATTTAGCATTATTGGAGCTTCTGAAGATGTATATGAGAGATGTTCTTCAATATACTCAGGTGGATTCTTTTTCACCTGATATCTCCAGGAGCTCCAAATATATTGCTGAAGGGGGAATAGATCAGTTAGTATTTCTTGATAGTTTAAATATTTCCCAATTTCTAGAATCTTTTAAGGATTATATAGCTAAGCGAGATACTTTGTTGGTTACTTTTAAATCAGAAATGGAAAAGCAAGCTATTCAACTATATTTTTCTATGAAAAAGACTCTGTTTTGTGGCCAGCAATTAAGTGTTTCCAGATGTAGCCAGACATGCAATTTTGGAGGAGACAGTTCTTACAGCTTAAGCCCAAGGCTTTAGCTGTGGAAACTACATTTTTTCTTAGATTTTTATGTAAATGTTTGGTTTCTTTTGGAAACAATAAGTATATATGTGTGGATCTATCCTAGTTGGAGATTTTTCTTAAGGATAAACCTTTACTTGAGAATGTTTCATAAACTAATGTAGTGGTTGATGACAATAAGTGACTTTAAAAAGTATTTTTTTCTGCCTGTTGAAATAATAATATTGAGTGTTTATTTAGTAATATTTCTTTGGCTTATTAAGAAACAAGATAGCCCCAATAATGTGGACTAAATTAATGGAAAATTTCATGTTTATGCTTTTTCTTTTCTTTTTTTAAATTTCTATTTTATTAATTAATGTTTGTTTTAGGATAAAGTTTTATTGTAACTGTGTTGATAATTGTTTATTAATAGAAAATGGAAATAAGGTGATCCTGTTTATTGGACTAATTTTAATACATTTTTTTCCTAATTTAGAGAGCATAACTCCTTTCCTCAGGTCAGGACAGGAATACCGTATTTCCCCATATATAGGCCGCGGCCTATATATGGGTTTTGCAAGCCAGCCCAGTGGGTGTGGCTTGCATATCTGGGGCTGCCCTTACAAGATTCCAAAATCATCCCCCCATGCATTTTTCTTTTCTATATTGACATTTTGCTTGATCTTTGTTATGTTAGATAACAAATAGATATAATAAATATAAAATAAAATAAAAAAGATATGGTGGTGGTCCTGAAGGATGAACCTTATGATGTACTAGGATCAAAATTTTGAATGTATTCTATAGTTGACTTATAACTAGTGCTCTTGGCGGAGTAAGTGGCATGATCAAATTTCACAAATTGGTGACTAGTTTTACAGCTAGGCGTAATCTTTTGTGTTTTAAAAATGAATTTTTTTTGTCTAATCTTTTGTGGGTGTGCTGAGAGGTCCTGGGCTCAATTCCCTCAAAGAGGTACAGCGGGAAGTAAAATAATGACAACAATAGCCAAGAATATATTGTGAAGAAATAGGCTTAATATAACAGAGATGGCAATACTTCTAAAAAAGATACAACAAAAATATGCTTGGTATTAAAGTACAGAAAAATATTCTAATATAGAGATAGAAATAGGCTTTACAGATAGATTTAGGGACTGCTTCTGTGTGTGAAAGAGAAAGGACAGTTTACCTGCATGAATGTGTGTCTGTCTCGGGTGTATAGATGTGAATAGGCAAAAAAGGGAAAGAGAGAATTCAGCAAGGGAAGAGGAAGTCAGAGGGTCCAGAAAAAAAGAGGAGGTTGGGGAAAGAGGAGACTTTTATAAGATGGAATCTTATTCTACAAAATAGAATCTATTGTGGTTAAATACGATATCTTTCTGTTAACTGTTTGAAATAAGGTGAAAGGTAAATAAGGTGTGTGGGGCGTGAAAGACTGTAAAAGAAAATAGAGAGACTAGTATCTCTCTGTGATAATGGCTCTTGATGGGCATTAACTATCTGTACCAGAACATGCAGCTGGGGCCATTCTATATCTTAAGCACCGGACCTTAGCACATCTGTTGAACTTCAGGGCTGGGCCTAGGTCTTGTGTTATTCTTAAGTGATGATAATTTAGATGTAATTTAGGCATTCTAAGGCCTGTCTACAGTGACCTCACCAAGATCAGATAAGTTTGATATAATCTCCCATAGGCCTTTGCTGACATTGGTTAGGCCACAAGAAAATGCTGACAGCTGACATACCATACATATGCTTGTTACTAATATACAGAAAGATAATTTGTTGTAGAGCTGCTTCTGTGCTTTTGTGAATGAGCGAGAAAAGATAGGTTTTTCTTTGTGTCTCTGAATAGGTGAGATGTGGAAGTGCTATGTGGGGGAAGAGAGGAGACAGAGAAGGAGATAAGAGTTCAGAGAGAGAGAGAGATAGGGAGGGTTCAAGAGAGGAGGAAGGTGTGACACTTATAGGCATGGTAGATGTAATCAGTATGTCTGACATCTTTTGTTCCATTCAAGTACTTGTAGTTAACAAATCTTCTTGATAAACAGTCTAGGCTAGCTGGATACTTAAAGTATGTAGATTCTGTGCAAGAGCTTTTAGGGTCTAGCTCATCAACATTCCAGAATCATATCGATATAATATCCCAGAAACCTTTGCAAAGCCATCTCACATGCTGACCAGCAGCATTTAGTAATGTAGGGCTGACATCTCATACACTTTTTAAAATGAAGGCAAGCCTCTGGTACCATTCTATATAGCATTCACTTCTGCAACTGTTTTGTAAACAGCTGGTTTGCCTTTCTATGATGACTCTCTTATCTCCAAAATTGCATATTCTGTTACATCGGCAGGTCCCCTTATTCTGTACAGCCTGTTTCCATGACTATGGAGATAAGCAGTTCCGATTATAAGTCCAGTCCTTGTTTCTTAGATTGATAGTCACTACTGGGTGGGGATATCCAATATACTACCTGTTACCCATCTTAAAGAGAATGAACAGTGCATAAGGGGTATAAGGGTGTGGGAAGAGACCATATACTATGTTTATCTCTGGTGTGCAATGGAATAGACCGTGCCAGATTAGCCAAATTAGTTAAATTAGCAAGTGTCAGAAATAGATACTGGAAAATTAAGTGTAACTATCTTAAAATGAAGAGGTAATCTTGTAGGATTCATTGTAAAGAGATGTACATGTGTTTCAGTTTGCATCATTTGAAAATCATAATACATAGCACAATTTGTATAATAAGATAACAATAGGGTGAATTAGAACATTAAAGATATGATCAGCAGTAGGTGAATACCTAAAGAAAAGTTCCCAGAGACATGAGAATCTCGTAGCAAATTTTCAACAGTTTGTGCAGTCTGTCCATTTTCAAAAGCAATGGCTTGATTCACTTCTTTGGAGATTGTATTAAGTTGTAGAATATAGGCTTGGAATTCTGTAAAATTCAGCAGTTTGTGAAATGTCTCATTCCCCATACCAAGAGGGAATGAATGCACGGCAAATGAAATAGTCTGGGATGTGCATCGAATCATTGGCTACTAGAAGTGTAGATTAGGTTGTAGTATTAATGGTGATGGAAGACAGTGGTTAATGACCACACAAGGTATTGCTCAGTAAATAGCTTCAACTGTACAGCAAAGTGTTCTTAGGAAGGTGGCTATCATGCACCTGGGGATCCAGAGAAAAGGAAACATTTTTTGGAAAGAACAGGTGAAACAATCATGTCCATCTCCAAGGTATTACATGTGTGAGGTAGCGGGTGAATAGGAGAGCTTGGCAGTCAGGATGAATTAGTCCAGCAGGAGCTGTCAGCCTCTTTAAACTGATGAGGTTCACACTTGAGATGGTGTCTGCTCACACAGAGAGGGATCAATCAACTTGAAGGAAGTCCAGGTATTATCCAACAGCAGTACTCATGAGAGGTGATTCAAAGGATTTAAGAGCATATTATGAAACTGCACACCAATGTTAACCTCAGGATAAATAACAGTGTGGTGTCCTGACCATGGGATCAAAGAGCATCCTTGTAGTGAACAGATTGGAACACTATCTACCAATCAAGGTGAGCTATAGCAAATTTAGGTGCTTTGGTACCAGCCACCTGGACAAGGGACAGTGGCCTAACTTTGCTGTGAAAAGAAGTAGCAAGAAGAGGCACTGGAGACGTCAAACCAGCGTAGGAAGTCGAGTCTTTTATTGAAACAAAAAATGATTACAACCAACGATATCCCAACTAGGACCCAGTTTTGGCGATGGTGTCGCCTTCCTCAGGGGACAATGTTTATCGTGTTGGTGTCTCTGTTGCACGACTGAGGCGCCAAGAAAAAAGCTTAGCTGTGATCAGAATTTCCTTTAAGATAGTAATAAGCTTGATTACAGGCCATAGCCCAGGAAATATTCTTTCCCAACGTATATTCTTCATGTGCTAAAAAATCACAATATTTTGTTCTATAATGGGTGAAATAAGAGCAAATGTGTCTACAATTAACATTGGATAATTTGGAGCAAGCCTCATTAATAATATGCTGCGAGGTAAACCCACCAGAAGCTTTTTGAGAGGTGGATCCCATCTTATTGTGGAGTACCTCTATATCAATTGTATTAAGGGCACCTAAAATGGTGTCCAGATCCTGGGTTCAGTTCCCTTAAACAGGTGCAGTGGGAAGTAAATTAATTACAATGATAGCCAAGGGTGGTTGTCTAAAAATATATTGTGTAGAAATAAGCTTAATATTACAGAGATGCAATGCTGAGATACACCATACATATGCTTGTTGTTAATGTACAGAAAGATAATTTGTTATAGAGCTGTTTCTGTGCTTTTGTGAATGAGAATGAAAAGACAGGTTTTCCTTTGTGTCTCTGAATAGGTGAGACGTGAAGGTGCTGTATGGGGGAAGATGGGGAGAGAGAAGGAGATAAGCAAGAGTTCAGAGAGAGAGAGATAGGGAGGGTTCAAGAGAGGAGGCTTTTATAAGTTGGAATCTTGTTCTAAAAATAGCATCTATTGTTGTTAAGTACATATTTTTCTAGCATCTTACTCTACCATTTCTCCTGCTTCACAGAAGAGTTTTTTAACTTCGCGTCTCAAGGACAAGGTTTTATCCATATTTGTTTTTCCATATACCACTGAGTGAATACTGACCTGGATCCCCGAAGAAGGCTTTTTGCTGAAACACGGACTGTGTTAGGGTCCGTATTACATCAGATGTCAGTAATTCATGAAGTGGAGACTATTTTATATTATTTTTATTGACTTGTCTTAATAAACTCATTGTCAAGATCATTGCATTCCACAGTCCTTTCTTTTGTTGTGTCCAGCATCTTACTCTGCCATACTTTAGTACAATGGCCCTTAATTGATAAAGAAGGTGTGATACTTTTGGGCATGGTAGATGTAATCAGTGTATCTGACATCTATTGTTCCATTGAAGTACTTGTAGCAAACATATCTTCTTGAAAAACAGTCCAGGCTAGCTGGATACTGTATTTTTTGCTCCATAAGACGTACTTTTTTCCCCTGAAAAAGTGGGTGGAAATAAGGGTGCATCTTATGAAGTGAATATACC
This sequence comes from Geotrypetes seraphini, assembly GCF_902459505.1. NCBI lineage: Eukaryota > Metazoa > Chordata > Amphibia > Gymnophiona > Dermophiidae > Geotrypetes > Geotrypetes seraphini. The sequence goes on from NC_047091.1 coordinate 55,662,273, forward strand.
TCCCCCCCCAACCGGGAAGTACCTTTAAATTGTGGATGGCTGCATGCTGCTTGTCGAGGCCCGTGGCGCACAAGAGCGCTAATGCCTGGGCCCACATCACTTCCTAATTGTGCCAGTCGCTGGTGCTTCACTGGATGGCTGCCTGCTGTTTACCGGCATGTCAGGGCCAGCGGCGCACAAGCGCGCTGCTGCGTGGGCACACGCCACTTCTGAATGACTGCCTTAGTTCTCGCTAGCTTCTCATGAGAACTGAGGCAGCCATTACCGACATGCCAGTAATCAGCAGGCAGCCTTCCAGCGAAGCACCAGTGACCAGCACAATTAGGAAGTGTCGCAGGCCCAGGCATAAGTGTGCTGCAGGCCCCGACATGCAGCAGGCAGCAGTCCACCGACCTCCACAATTTAAAGGTACTTCCGGGGGGCTGGGATGGAATTTAAAGGTGCTGGGGGCTGGGACAGAATTTAAAGGTGCTGGGGGGGTATGTAAAAATGATGATTGATTGGAGGTGAGAGGGATGGAATTTAAAGGTGCTGGGGGCTGGGACAGAATTTAAAGGTGCTGGGGGTATGTAAAAGTGATGATTGATTGTGTGTGTGGGGGGGGGGGGGAGGGGGCTGGGATGGAATTTAAAGGGACCATGAGGCTGGGACGGAATTTAAAGGTGTCGGGTATATATTATTATACAATTTGGTTCAGAATGTGTTTTTTCTTGTTTTCCTTATCTAAATCTGGGGTGTATCTTATGGTGAGGTGCATCTTATGGAGCGAAAAATACGGTACTTATGGTATGTGGATTCTGTACAGGGGCTTTTAGGGTTTATCTGCATCAACATTCCAGAGTCAGAGTGATATAATATCCCATTAACTTTTGCTAAGCCATCTCGCATGCTGACCAGCAGCATTCAGTAATGTAGGGCTGACACCATGTTCTGTACTATTTGTAGTCATCGGATGTCTGATACGTGAACCTCATGTAGCAAGGCATTACAATCATCAAGTTGACTGATCATGAAAGAATGAACTAAAATACAGAAAGCTTCCTGAGAGAATAGATGTCTGAGTATTATCACTAGTGGCCAAAACTGTGGAAACACATAGCATTTTAGGCATTATACTTAAAAAAACATGGCTATAACATCATAATTGCATTTAATGTATACATTTTCAGCCAGCATATTTGGCACGTTTCACAAAAATAATGCTGTTCATAAGCTACCCAAGCTAATAATGATAATTTGTCTAGTTATCTGATGCCTTCATCAGTCTCACCAATAGCACATTTCTTAGTCTATATTACTGCCTCACATCTTCTTGGCATGCTGTCCATAAGTCTTTGGAGATCAATAGGTATTATTATGTAGCACCACAAGTTGATTATTGCTATTGTCAGCTCATGTTTGTTGAGCAGTCGCTCTGCTGCTACTTCTCTCTTTAATCTGGCCTAGAGGTTCTCAATGGGGTTGAGATGTGGGCTTTTTCTTGGTCAGATCAGCAACTCAATCTTGTTCTCGTTGAACCAGGTGAGGCATTTCTTGGCTGTGTGGCATGGGGCGCCATCCTGTTGAAAATGAATGGTCGACTAGCACCAAAGATGTCTCTAGTTGAGGGCAGGACCATGGGCTGAAGGACCTCCTTTATGTATTTGTCTGCAGTTATCACTTCATCAAGCACCTGCAATTGACCCACAACATCTCTGGACATTCAGCCCCATGCCATCATACTCAGGGGATGCTTCATAGTGGCAGTAGTACACTCTGGCAAGCAGTCTTCACCCAGTCACTGAAGAACATAGTAGACATTTCACTGCCAAATATGGAGATTTGGGTCTCATGGTTCCACAACACCTTCATCTACTGCTCTGTAATTTAGATGGCATGCTCTTTAGCCAAGTTCAAACGTTTGTGACACTGAACTGCATTGAGGAAGGGCTTTTTCCTGGGAATTCTCATTCACAGACCTGCTTTCATCAGTCTCTGGTGAGCTATATGTTCTGACATCAACATCCTTGTTTTGGCCAATGACTTATTGGTTTCAGCAGCAGTTAATTTTCGATTCTGTAGAGTCATTCTCACTATCCTATTAGTCTGAGGTGTTGTAACCTTTTTCTGGCACCTTCTAGCCTTGCTTTTGATGCTTATTGTCTTTTCAAAGTGCTTGCAGAGGTACAGTACCTCAGCAATTTTGACTGCAATCTCAGTAACTATAGCCTTCTTTTCTTTGACAATACAGGGAACTTGGTGCAGCTGTGATGGTTACCATTGGCCTATTTTATGGAGCACTGAACGCACTTCACTTATAATTTCATTAATCTTTGTTGCATTTTATTTTGTTTCATTTCATATATTGAGATTATTTTCAAGAGATGATTTACACAAGCATTAGTATTAGCTATACACAATAATCAGTAATACTTGGTTAGTGCCACTGAATATCATCAATAACACCATCTCCTAAGCAGTTAGGTTAGGGGCAGGCCGAGGGCAAAGCATGAGAGAAGCACCTACTTAGCCAGTTAATGATTTTCAGTCCACTAACTGGCTAAATAGTGGGGTTCCCCAGGGGTCTTTGTTGGGATCGTTGCTTTTTAACATATTTATCAGTGATTTAGAGATGGAAATAACTGGTGAGATAATTAAATTTGCTGATAACACAAAGTTGTTCAAAGTTAAATTGCAAGAGGATTGTGAAAAATTGCAAGAGGACCTTGTGAGACTGGGCGTCAAAATGGCAGATGATTCTTAATGTGAACAAGTGCAAAGTGATGCATGTGGGAAAGAGGAACCTGAACTATAACTATGTGATACAGGGTTCCATGTTAGGAGTCACTGCCCAAGAAATGGATCAAGGTGTCATTGTTGAGGATATGTTGAAACCCTTGGCTCAATTTGTGGTGGCAGCTAAGAAAGCTATAGTGACAGAAAGTGGAGTCTCCCAGTTCTTAAAGAGCACGTCTTTGAGGAGATTGTATAAAGGCAACTTAAGAAGCTCTTTAGGAGGTTCATCAAAATCCAATGCATCAAGGAGTTCCACTCTGGGCTCAGTGCCTGCCTCCAATTGGACAGGTAGAGCTTTCCCCAACTGTCTGATATACTTCATAATAAAAATCCTTCAGGAGGAGACCTTCTAGGAGGAGGAGATAAATATGAAGGGATACCATATGATTTAGGAACAGATAACGTAGACTCCTATGGTGATGGGAGAGGTCAGAATCAACTTCTTGTAGCCCAGGTGATTCTCTGTAGGATGAGGATTTCCTAGGTGGAAGAGAACAGTGAATGTGAGAGCACTGATACTGATCTGATGATGAGGATGATGATGATGAGTGACGCGAGGATCTTTTGGATCTGGAAGCATGTGATGTCGATGTAAGTTGATGTTGCAATTGAGAAAGTCAATACTTCAATGTAGAGCGTCTATGCTTTGATGCAGAGCATCGATGCTTTGATGAAGAAGATCAGTGCCTTGAAGAAGAGCGCTGATATGATGTAGAACAGCATCTCGATGCAGACCTGGAATTAGTGCCATGTGGCTTTGGAATGCTATTCTCAGGTTGGGCTGGTACCGAGGGAGTCAGTGAAAGCACCGGTGTCAAGTGCAATTTAAACTTGCCACCAAGCTCCCTCTGGGAAAAATTCATTGAGTTGTTCCCTGAAGATTTGCTCCAGTACCCTTTCTGTCACTATAGCTCCAAGAAAGATTGATTTACTCTACAGAATAATATCTTGTCCTGGCTTTGATACCACATCAATTGATGTTTGTGAAATTGACCCTTAAAAAATCCTCCAGCTCCAGGGTTTATGTCACTGAGTCACCAAGACATGAGGGTCATATTATGCATAAATTTGATCACCGTCTTTACCAGAACCTGCCAAAGCCACTGCCTAACTGCTAAAAATTTCCCTCCGGAAGCAACAGAGGGGTGCTGACAGTCAGGGCACTGCCACTGTGAGACTACCTGATATTCCAGACTACCTGATTTATGTCATTCAGGTTCAAGGAGCATAAGGGGCTGTAGTTAAATGTTTTTTTTCCATTTATGGTTCTCTTCTATACCCTAAAAATATTGAATTCTAGTTCTGCCCTTTTTTTTTTTTTATTTTTTACCTAGTGTCTTGGTTGGTCTGTAAGTCTGTTGGTCTTAACTATTGTTTTAAAATTTTTAAACATTATGTTAAAATAAATGCTATTTTTTTTTCCTATGTTGTAACTCACGTAGTAAAAATTAAATTAAGCAACTCATCAAATTAAAATAAAACTTTAAACTTGAAGTGACATTAGGGGTTTTGCCAAAGAAGAAGAGAACACGGGGTTGGGGGGGGGGAGAGTTTGGCTGCAGAGATGATTGGTGGCACAGTTGCCTACTTTTCTTTAGTTGTACCTTAATTGGCTGTGTTGCTTGTTAGCATTTAACTAACACTTTTTAAATAGACTTGGCAGAATACACAAAAGTTGTATGGGTGCCTTTACCATTTCTGCTCTGGCTGTCTTCTGAGAGAGTACTTTGAAGTTAAAGTTTCCATCCATATTCATAGAGAAGTGTGTGTCTGGTGGGGGTTGGAAGAATTCTATGTTTTTTTTCTTCAACCCAAAGGAATTACAGAGAATACACAAGTCTCTTTGGATGTCAATGAATCAAGAGACATATCAGTATTTTCTCTTCCCTGCTATTCATGGTCAGACAAAACTGCAGCAGACTCACTGCCTCACAATCAATCCCCCAGGTTTCTCTTTGTATATAGATGTAATATGTAGAAATAAAAACATAACGAAAATTTTTGTTATCGGACTAACTTAATGTAGTTTATGATTAGCTTTTGAAGGTAACCCCTTCTTCCTAAGATCAGAAATAAGCAAATGTTGGCAAAATCAGTATATAGAAGGGAAACATGAAAACATTTCAGTGGTAGTTGGAGGCAAAGAGATGACAAAGCAGTTTGAATTTCTTTGTAGCAGGAAAGAAAGTCAAAGACTTTGTTAAGTAGGAGACAGAGAGGTGGCAAAGCAGTTTACGTTTCTTACTAGTGGGATAGAAATCCAAGGTCCTTGTTGAGTCCTGTCCAGTGAGTATCAAAATATTTTATCATTTTGATTTTAAAAGTTTTACATTCTTGGATTGTCTTAAATTTCCATTTAGTATTCTCACCATAAAATTATTGGGGAGGTGGTTAGTTTTTCCAAAGTGCTCTCCAACAGAGGTGACATCCTGGTTGGCATTGTAATTTTTAATATGGGAGACAAACATTTTTTCAGGTATATTAGTGAAAGAAGGAAGATGAAAAATGGAATTGTGAGACTGAGCCAGTAGAAGGAAGGTGTTGATGCCCCTGTACAGGTCATTAATGAAGCCCCACTTGGAGTATTGTGTTCAGTTTTAGAGACCATATCTGGTGAAGGACGTAAGAAGACTTGAAGTGGTCCAGAGGAGGGCGACAAAAATGATAGGAGGCTTGCGCCAGAAGATGTATGAGGAGAGACTGGAAACCCTGAATATGTATACCCTAGAGGAAAGGAGGGACAGGGGAGATATGATTCAGACGTTCAAATACTTGAAGGGTATTAATGTAGAACAAAATCTTTTCCAGAGAAAGGAAAATGGTAAAACCAGAGGACATAATTTGAGGTTGAGAGGTGGTAGATTCAAGAGCAATGTTAGGAAATTCTACTTTACGGAGAGGGTGGTGGATGCCTGGAATGCACTCCCGAGAGAGATGGTGGAGAGAAAAATGGTGACAGAGTTCAAAGAAGCGTGGGATGAACACAGAGGATCAAGAATCAGAAAATAATATTAAATATTGAACTAAGGCATGTAGTGGGCAGACTTGCACAGTCTGTGTCTGTATATGGCCGTTTGAGGGAGGATGGGCTGCTGGGAGGGTATAGATGGGCTGGAGTAGGTTTTGACGGAGATTTCGGCAGTTGGAACCCAAGCACAGTACCAGGTAGAGCTTTGGATTCTTGCCCAGAAATAGCTAATAAGAAAAAAAATTAAAAAATTTTAATTGAATCAGGTTGGGCAGACTGGATGGATCATTCGGGTCTTTATCTGCCGTCATCTACTATGTTACTATTCTATGAGCCACTATTTGGAGAGTGATCAAGAAAAAGCAAATGTGCTAAACAAATACTTCTCTGTGTTCAAGAAGGAAAATCCTGGAGAAGAACCAAATTTGGCAAGCAATATTAAAAGTGAGAATGGAGTGGATAAGTTCACAGAAGAAAGTATTTATGAATAACTTGAAAAATTGAAAGTGGACAAAGCCATGGGACCGGATGGGATCCATCCTAGGATATTGAGGGAGCTTTGAGAGGTTCTGGCAGCTCCACTTAAAGATCTGTTTAAAAAAAATCCCTGGAGATAGGAGTGGTTCTGTAGGATTGGAGAAGAGCAGATGTGCCTCTTCACAAAAGTAGTTGCAGAGATGAAGTGGGAAACTACAGGCTGGTAAGCCTCACTTTGATTATTGGAAAAATAATGGAAGCATTACTGAAGTAGAGGATAGTGAAATTCTGAGAATGAAATGGGTTACAATATCCGAGACAACTCAGCTTTACTAGAGGTAAATCATGCCAAATTAATCTGATTGAATTCTTTGATTGGGTGACCAGAGAAATAGAACAAAGAAGTGAGCTATTGAGCAAACTTGACCAGCTGAAGTTAAGACCCAAAGTGATGAACTGGATTAGAAACTGGTTGACAGACGGATGTCAGAGAGTGGTGATTAATGGAATTTGCTCTGAGGAAGGAAAGGGAGTAGTGGAGTGCTTCAAGGATTGGTGCTGGGGCCAATTCTGTTCAATATGTTTGTGAGTATTATTGCCAAAGTGTTAGAAGGAAAGGTTTGCCTTTTTGTGGATGATACCAAGATTGGTAATAGAATGGACACTCAGGAAGGAGTTGAAAACATAAAAAAAGATCTGCAAAAGTTGGAAGAATGGACTGATGTCTGGCAACTAAAATTCATTGCAAAGAAGTACAGAGTGATGCATTTGTGGAGCTGAATATGCTGGAGGGAGATGTATGTGCTGAGAAGTGAGAGGCTGATATGTATGGATGGGGAGAGGGATCTTGGGGTGATAGTGTCTGAGGATCTGAAGGTGACAAAGCAGTGTGACAAGGCGGTGGCTGTAGCCAGGAGGATGCTAGGGTGTATAGAGGCATAACCAGCAGAAGAAAATATTTTGATACCCACTGGACAAGACTCAACAAGGACCTTGGATTTCTTTCCCACTAGAAAGAAACTTAAACTGCTTTGCCACCTGCCTCTTACTTAACAAAGACCTTGGCTTTCTTTCCCACTACACAGAAATTCAAACTGCTTTTTCATCTATTTGCTTCCAACTACCACTGAGGTGTTGATGCCCCTGTACAGGTTATTGGAGAGGCCCCACTTGAAGAATTGTGTTCAGTTTTGGAGGCCATATCTGGCCAAGGATTAAAAAAGACATGAAGCAGTCCAGAGGAAAGCGACAAAAATGATAGGGGATTTGCACCAAAGAAGTAGAAGAAGAGACTAGAAGACCTCAACATATATACTCTGGAGGAGAGAAGGAACAAGGGTGATATGATACAGACATTTAAACATTTGAAAGGTATTAATATAGGACCAAATCTTTTCCAGAGAACGGAAATTGGTAAAACTAGAGGACGTAAATTGAGGTTGAGTGATGGTGAACCTAAGAGTAGTGTTAGGAAATTCTTTTCATGGAGAGGGTAGTGGATGCCTTGAATCCCCGAGGGAAGTGGAGAGGAAAACTGTGATGGGATTCACAAAAGCGTGGGATAAACACAGAGGATCACTAATTATAATATGAATGAATAATCTTTCACAGTCTGAGTTCAGCAAAGGAGATGGTTTGGATAGGCTGGAGTGAGCGTCAATGGCATCTCCAGTAGTTGGAACCTAAAGACCAGGTAGACTTTGAAGGTCTATGGCCCAGAAATAACAAAGAAAAAAGACAGGTCTTTATCTGCCATTATTTACTGTGTGTAAATTGATTCTAGTCTTTAGCATTGAGCCTGTTTCACCTTCTTTACACTTTTTGCAATGGATGATATATACCACTTTGGAAGATGACCATGTGAAGGATCCCCTTATGTTGAATGCTTTTCACATATGGGTGACCATGGGATCCTTTCAGATGTGCTCATACAGTTTGCAGCTTGCCATACCGCAAGAATGTGTGCCATTCTCTTCTTTGTGAGTTTGTGTAGGGCGTTTGCTTCTTGCACAGTACAACACCGCTATACACTGAAGATGGTGAGTGAGACCAACCGGAAAAATTCCAAACTGAAAAAAAAAAAAAAAATTCCACTCGTCAAAGCAAAGGGTATAAACCGGGGGAGGAAAAGGATCTCAGAAATCTGCTTGGTGACAGGGAATAAACCTCAGCCAAATCTGTCAAGGTTCTACGTTTCATTCATTGATCCTGAAAAACCTCCTCCTTCCTATTTCATTTTTTACTTATAGTAAATTTTAATCATTTTATTGATGATTTATTTTAAAATCTTCTCCATTAAATCTTCATTAAAACCATATTCATGTGAATGGTATTCAATATATCTTCAAGGTACTTATCTTAAATGTTGCAGGCAGCCATAGACTGACGAGACCCATTTTGTCACAATTACTGGCTTTCTCAAGGGTTCACGTAAGCTGCTGCATAATTATTTAGCAGTAGAATTCAGTCTCTAGGCTTTATGCTGAATTGCAACATCTCTCTGAGGCACTGACACCTGTGTCTTAGATTGCTCCTGCTCAGGCATGCACATTCATAATCTCTGTCTTTTATTTGTAGGGCATACATTAGGCACATTATACATTTATGCACATCATTGTTGTTTGATATTTTGATATAGCTTGTTTTGATATTAGTTAAAATTACATTTTTTTACTATCCTTTGAAGTGATGGAATTTGTAATTTATATCCCAGTTTAACTTTGGCACCGATACCAGTACCTCTTGTACCAAGCCTTTCATTCCACTGATGACTAGATCTAAAATACTGTATTTTTCGGACCGTATTTTTCTGGGAAAGAGGCTGAAGCAGGTAGTATTCTCTTCCATTCTTCCTGTTAGGGGCAGAGGAAGGGACAGGGACAAACGCATCCTGAAGACGAATGAGTGGTTACAACGATGGTGCCAGGAGATGAACTTCGGATTCCTGAATCACGGAGAGAAACTACAGGGACTACAGGGACTAGACGGACTCCACCTGACCAACAGAGGTAAGAATGTCTTCGGACACAGATTAGCCCGCCTACTTCAAAGGGCTTTAAACTAGGTAAGTCGGGGGTGGGTACCCACTTTTACACCGGAGCATTAAGTAACAATCCTGATGTAGCGAACCAACATTACGCTTCTAGGTCTGAGGCAAGTACCCTTACTGCAAACGAATCGCTAGGAGACAATATGACTCAAATGGGTGGTTCACAACAGGAGCTTAGCAAACAGAAAGAGTGGAGAGCTATGTATGTTAACGCACACAGCCTAGGGAATAAATTTCTAGAACTAGAAACAGAAATAGTTAATGCAGACCTAGACGTAGTAGCAATATCCGAAACATGGTTCACAGACTCACATGAGTGGGATATAACCATACCAGGATACAACCTGATTAGACAAGACAGAGAGGGTAAGTTAGGTGGTGGGGTAGCACTTTATATCAAAGAGAGCATTAAGACAACCAGGATCACAGATGTCAAGTATACTGGAGAATCCATCTGGGTAAACTTGGCCAGAGGTAGAGAAAAATGCCTGTACCTTGGTGTGGTACACAGACCTCCAAGACAATCAGAGGAAAAGTCATAATGCCGTTGTACAGGGCCATGGTGAGACCTCATCTGGAGTACTGTGTGCAATTCTGGAGGCCACATTACAGTAAAGATGTGCGCAGAATTGAATCGGTTCAACGGACGGCCACCAGGATGATCTCGGGGCTCAAGGGTCTCTCGTACGAAGAGAGACTGAACAAATTGCAGCTCTACACTCTTGAGGAACGTAGGGAGAGGGGAGACATGATCGAAACATTTAAGTATCTCACGGGACGTGTCGAAGTGGAAGATGATATTTTCTTTCTCAAGGGACCCTCGGCCACAAGAGGGCACCCGCTCAAACTCAGAGGCGGAAAATTTCATGGCGACACCAGAAAGTATTTCTTCACAGAGAGAGTGGTTGATCATTGGAACAAGCTTCCAGTGCAGGTGATCGAGGCAGACAGCGTGCCAGACTTTAAGAATAAATGGGATACCCATGTGGGATCCCTACGAGGGTCAAGATAAGGAAATTGGGTCATTAGGGCATAGACAGGGGGTGGGTAAGCAGAGTGGGCAGACTTGATGGGCTGTAGCCCTTTTCTGTCGTCATCTTCTATGTTTCTATGTAAAAGGACGCAGAATTAATTGAAGACATTGAGAATATCACCTTACGGGGGGAGGCTGTTCTATTAGGAGACTTCAACATGCCTGATGTAGACTGGAACACACTATCAGCGACAACTTGTGATAGCAGGAGAATATTAACGTCCATGAAGGGAGTACAGCTCAAACAACTGGTACTAGAGCCCACTAGGGCCCAGGCCATCCTGGACCTGGTACTTACGAATGGGGAAAGTGTCTCGGACGTCTCGGTGGGAGAGACGCTAGCTACCAGTGACCTTAACATGGTATGGTTTAACCTTAAGAAAGGCTTCCCTAGATTACAAACAAAAACAAGGGTACTCAATTTCAGGGGCACTGACTTCGCACGCATGGGAGATTTCGTCTACCAGATGCTGCAGGTTCAAGATGTAACTGATAATGTGGAAGCCATGTGGTCAACCTTGAAATCGATCCTTCATGAGGCAACTATCCGATACATAAAATCGGTAACCAAACAACAAAGAAAAAGGAAACCCCAATGGTTCACAGATGAGGTATCATACCTCGTGAAGGAGAATAAAAGAGCATTTCTCTCATACAAACGCATGGGGGAAAAAGAAGCAAACATTGAATACAGGACAAAGTCTGCAGCGGTCAAAACAGTAGTCAGGGAGGCCAAACTTCGTATGGAAGAAACTCTAGCGAAGAACATCAAGAAAGGGGACAAATCCTTCTTCAGATACATTAGCGACAGGAAAAAGAACACAAACGGGATAGTTCGCCTTAGAACGCCAGACGGGAATTATGTGGAAACTGACTCTGATAAAACCGAACTACTGAATGATTACTTCTGTTCAGTCTTTACCTGCGAGGCACCAGGACACGGGCCTCGGCTGGATGCAAAGCAAAGCCTGGATGACCCATTTCAGGAGTTTGAGTTCACACCAGCTGATGTTTACAGAGAACTGTCAATACTCAAGGTGAACAAAGCCATGGGACCGGACAATCTGCACCCAAGAGTGCTCAGAGAGCTATGCGATGTTTTGGCGGAACCGTTAGCCATGCTCTTCAATCTCTCCCTAAGTATGGGGAGAGTCCCCCTGGACTGGAAAACTGCCAATGTTGTTCCTCTGCACAAAAAGGGTTGCAGAGCGGAGGCTGCGAATTACAGACCAGTGAGTCTCACATCAATAGTGTGTAAACTCATGGAAACTCTACTTAAAGGGAAATTAGACATGATATTGGATGAGGGGAATCTGAGGGATCCCTGTCAACATGGATTCACTAGGGGCAGGTCATGCCAATCCAATCTTATCAGCTTCTTTGACTGGGTGACAGGAAAGCTAGACTCGGGAGAGTCTCTGGACATAGTGTACTTGGATTTCAGTAAGGCGTTTGACAGTGTCCCACACCGTAGACTATTAAACAAGATGAAATTGATGGGGTTAGGTGAGAAACTAACGGCATGGGTCAATGATTGGCTGAGTGAAAGACTTCAGAGGGTGGTGGTCAATGGCACCCTCTCTAAGACATCGGAGGTGACTAGCGGAGTGCCGCAGGGCTCAGTCCTGGGACCATCCCTTTTTAACATATTCATAAGGGACTTGACCCGAGGGCTTCAGGGAAAAGTAGCGCTGTTTGCCGACGACGCCAAACTGTGTAATATAGTAGGTGAAAGCGATCTCATGGATGGTATGGCGCAGGATCTGATCAAGTTGGAAAACTGGTCCTCAACATGGCAGCTGGGCTTCAACGCAAAGAAGTGTAAGGTGATGCATCTCGGCAACAGAAATCCATGCAGAACATACACCTTGAATGGAGAAACATTAGCTACGACCTCAGAAGAACGGGACTTGGGAGTAATCATCAGTGCAGACATGAAGGCTGCCAAACAAGTAGAGAAAGCCTCATCCAAGGCAAGGCGAATGATGGGATGTATCAATAGAAGCTTCGTCAGCCGTAAACCTGAAGTCATAATGCCACTGTACAGAACCATGGTGAGACCTCATCTGGAGTACTGTGTGAAATTCTGGAGGCCACATTACTGTAAAGATGTACTTCGAGCTGAGTCGGTCCAGCGAATGGCCACTAGGATGGTCTCCGGACTCAAGGATCTCTCATACGAGGAAAGACTGGGCAAGTTGCAGCTCTACTCTCTAGAGGAGCGCAGGGAAAGGGGTGACATGATTGAGACATTTAAGTACGTCACAGGTCGTGTCTAGGTGGAAAACGACATATTCTTTCCTAAGGGACCTTCAGTTACAAGGGGGCACCCGCTCAAACTCAGAGGAGGGAGATTTGGTGGTGACACCAGGAAGTATTTCTTTACAGAAAGGGTGGTGGATCACTGGAACAAACTACCGGTGCATGTGATCAAGGCCACTAGCGTGCTCAACTTTAAGAATAGATGGGACATCCACGTAGGATCTCTACGTGGGTCGAGCAGCACTCTGACTTAATGGGGTGGGACAGTAGAGTGGGAAGACTTGATGGGCTGTAGCCCTTTTCTGCATCATCTTTCTATGTTTCTATAAGACGCACCCACCTGTAGAGGAGGAAAAATCAAGAAAAAAAAATTTGGTTCAGAATTTTTTTCTTCATGATTTTCCCTCCTCTACACATAGGTGCATCTGGTGGACTGATGCTTGGAAGCCTGCAGCCCAAAGCCCAAAACAGTCCGAAGAAGCAGCCCACAGCTCCACCCCCAGTACCTTTTTTAAGTAGCAGTGGTCCAGCGTGGTCTCCTGATGGATGGCTGCCTTTCCCTGCAGAGTGACGCACAATGCAGAAGTGCGACCTTTGCGCTTCCTGCCTGGTCGTGCACCACTATGTGATTGGCTGCAGTCACAGAGTGACGCGGGACCAGGAAGGAAGTGCAAAGGTCACACACCTGCATTGTGCGTCACTCTGCAAAGAGGCAGCCGTCTAGGCAGGAGACCGCGATGGACCACTGTTACTTAAAAAAGGTACCGGGGGGTGGGCACGGTGTATTCGGTTCATAAGATGCACCCCCTGTTCCACCCCCCCCTTTTTGGGGGTAGAAAAAGTGCATCTTATGGTCCGAAAAATACAATAACAATCCCTCTAGGTAGGGCTAAAGTGGCTACCAAGTTATGATTCACACCAAGATAGGTGGTTGAAATGTAGGTCTCTAAAATTGGCAGGAGGGATGTGCACTCCTTCCTGCCTGATACCCCCAACACCCCCATCTGAAAATGGCAGGAGGGATGCCCACTCCCTCCTGCCTGAGAACACCACCCCCCAACATCCCACCCTCCAGCTGAATGTACTTCTAACAAATGTTTACCTGCCGACCTCAAAGCTCTGCGAGTTGGATAAAAACCTGAAATTTGATGAGACCATCACCAAAACACAATTGATTACTTTAAAAATCAGCAGGAATATGTTCAAACATGTTCTTTGTTCAATTAGTAACCAATAGCAGCTTTTTTAATAAGGGCATAACATGGAAAAATCTAGGACATCCTGTAATGTACTCTAGCAATAGAAATCTATCCTATTTGTAACGCTGTCATCAAATTCCTGGATATGCCCACTAGCAAACTATTATAATAATTAAAAATTGGACACACTGTACTTTGCACTGCAGTACAAAATTACCCTCATTAAGAAAATCTCTAGGCTTTCTCACCATTCTGAGTTTGTAAAAAAAACAAAAAACCCCGCTGAATAATTTTACTTACATGTGTCTTCATAGACAAGAATCTAAGATAATTCCTAAGTTCTGAATATATGAGAGAATTGGAATAGTTTCTTAGCTATAGAAAAGAGGGAGGGAACATCCTCTAAACCAGGGGTGTCAAAGTCCTTCCTTGAGGGCCGCAATCCAGTCGGGTTTTCAGGATTTCCCCAATGAATATGCATGAGATCTATGTGCATGTACTGCTTTCAATGCATATTCATTGGGGAAATCCTGAAAACCTTACTGGATTGCGGCCCTCAATGAGGGACTTTGAGATCCCTGGTCCATAACATATTCCCCTCAAACTTTGCTTTTGTGACCAGGACATTGATATATTGAATTTTACCTTTTTTCAGAACATTCCAGATTGATTCCAAACAGAGTAAAGTTAGAGGTCCTTTTGACTTCTAGGCTCAAGCAGTGGAACTTGGATGAAAATGCAAGTCACAAATCAGAGAAAGCGTCAACAAGCTTTTTCCACCTTCTTCAGCCATCAAGATGGGCTCTGCTTCTGCTCCAATGTGACCAGTTTATATGAGGCAATTGGATTTGGCTGTAACCCAAAAGGGTGGCATCTCTTTATTGACAACTCATCTAATAGCATCAGAGCCGTGTTGCTCCATAATGGGAGCATGTTCTTGTCTCTTCCACTGATTCACTCAGTGCACCTCAAAGAGGACTACAACAGCATCAAGACCTTACTAGTCACCTTGAAGTATGATGAGTACGGCTGGGAGGTCATCGGTGACTTAAAAATTGTGGCATTCCTAATTGGTCTCCAAGGAGGTTTTACCAAGTTTCCCCGATATCTGCCTTTGGGACAGCAGGCACAGAAAGGTGCACTACCAAAAGTGGGACTGGCCACAACAGACTGAGTTCTCTATATCCATTTGCCATTTCTTTCAATCCTCTTTTCTTCTGCATTTCCTCCCCTGACAAAAAGCTTTACTTTTCAGATGCATTCCATTTATTTTTTTTGCTTCTCTAACCACTCAGATTTTTATGCCTTCTTACCATTCCGTCTAGATTCTCCAAGTTATTACCACACTGCCATCTACCTATAACTTTCCATCTCTCTCTCCTTCCCCAGCCTCTTATTCCTCCAATCTTTTAACAATTCTCCCATTTTCCCCTGTGTCCAGCATCTCCTATTTTCTCTTAATTTAAAAGATCATTTGAAGTGGAAGAATGTCCTAGTGGTTAGAGCAGTGAAAAACAGAGTTGAAATCCTCTTGATTTTCTTTGTGGTCTTGAGTAATTAACTTTGTTCTCTGTTGCATCAGATATGCACATAGATTGTAAGTCCTCTGGGGATAGAGAAATATCTACCATGCCTGAATTTATCTTGGCTTGAGCTACCATTCAAATGATCCCCCCACCCTACCATGGTGTTCATTATCTTCCCTTCACTTAAATGGGCATTTGTTTTCTGCTTTACCCTATAAAGAATTCAATGTATTTTTGAAATCAAGAATAATAAGTGGTGAAAATATGTAGTGTGACTCATGGAATTCTTTCCAACCCCTTTGTTTGTATATGGATTTGCATTGGTATTAGTATGGGTACATGCTTCAGGTATGTGCATGCATGTGGTGACTTTCTGTATGTCTGTGATTGGGAGGGAAATTCTTTATTCACTGTCGTCATACCACATCTGCTAAGCACATCTCAGAAACAGATTTGATCTGGCTTAAAAAAGGTATGGATAAGTTCTTAAACTAAAAGTCCATAAATATTAAGGTGGACTTGGGAAAAGCCACTACTTTTTCCTGGGATAAGCAACATAAAATCTGTTTTACTCTTTTGGGAGCTTACCAGGTACATGTGAACTGGATTGACCACTGTTGGAAATAGGATACTGGGCTTGATGGACTGTTGCTTTGTGCCAATAAGGCAAATGCTAATGTATTTATACTGCATTTACTCAACTCTGGTCCAAGGTTCCAAATTACACTTCAGAGTGCTGAAGGCAAAATTGATCTTTTGGAAACTCAAAGGTATATCAAAAGAATAAAATTCTGAATCTAATCTTTAGTTAAATAACTTCTTAACAAGCAAGAAGTCCTACAGATTAATCACTTTTACTTAAACATCTCTCTCTCTCTACTTCCTTTACTCTCAAAAACCAGGGCCCTGTCTCCATTTGGAGACCAATAAAGTTGAGCCTATGGCCAGCAGGGTTCTACGCATCCATAATTATATCATTTCAGCTTTTAGCCCCATGTGCAGTTCACATAATTCAAACAAATTCTAAAAGCTTTCTTCTTCTCCTCCCCAGCAGCTCTTAAGATAAACCAAAATTTATTGGTCCAATAATTCAAAAGTGGCTACCTTCCTCAGTCTCAGGGCAGCCCCTCTATGTGGAGCTGAAACTGTTTTCTTTTCTACCACTCCCTTTTCCCTGCATAAAAGTACAGTCCATAACAGGAAATTGGAATAAAGTTCAAGACTAATAGGGATGCGAAGGGTTGCTCATCTCAAAGCTTGAGACTTATCACCACTATGCTGGAGATTGAAGGCCAACAAGTGAGGTTTTCCACCAGGGCCCCAGCTATATCTAATACCAGCTCTGGAAGATTTACATGCCAAAAACTTACATTTTCTAATTAGTAAATAGGAAAAAAGAAAAGGAAAGGGAAGGTTTTTAACATCTGACTTGACTAATCTGGAGAAGCACTTTGCCAACTCTCTCTGTTTCTCTCCCCATTGGAAAAGCAGCGTCTGGGCTCAGGCTTAGCCGCAGGTGCATGAACCATTTAAAGAGCCCAATTTGATGCTGGAGATCCGCATATACCTCCTTGTTGTGCTGATGGAGCGTGACAAAGGAGTGCTTGTTTAAGCAGACTTTGGGTGGCACTATAAAGTTCTGTTGGGGATAGCATATAGTACAATTGCTATTGTGATGGGTCAAGGGCAATATGGGGACTAAACTAAACTAAACTAAACCTTAAGTTTATATACCGCATCATCTCCACGGATGTTGTGGAGCTCGGCACGGTTTACAAGAACTTAAAATATAGGAAGAGAAGGAAAAAAAAAAGGTTTACATGAACTTATATATAGAAGAGAAGAGTAAGGGGGGATAGAATTACATTTTAGTGAAAAGCCAGGTTTTCAGTTGCTTGCGGAATAATTGGACGGAGCCTAAGTTCCGCAGTGGGGTAGTAAGATCGTTCCAAAGACCTGTGATTCTGAAGAGAAGGGATTTTCCCAGTTTGCCTGCATAGCAAATACCGCGTAGAGAGGGGAAGGATAATTTATACCTTTGGGTGGGTCTGGTAGATTCAGGACTCGAGGAGTTATAAGATAGTGTGATTAAGGGAGGAAGGATGTCATGAATGATCTTAAAAGCCAGGCAGGAGCATTTGAAATGGATTCTGGAAATCACTGGGAGCCAGTGAAGTTTGGCTAGGAGTGGGGAGATATGGTCAGACTTGCATTTTGCAAAGATCAACTTGGCTGCAGTATTCTGGATTAGCTGGAGTCTTTGAAGACTTTTTTGATAGGCTTAAGTAGATGGCATTGCAGTAGTCTAATTTGGAGAGGATGATGGATTGGACAAGGACGGCGAAATGTTGTTGGCGAAAATAGGATCTTAATTTCCTCAGCATGTGGAGGCTGAAAAAGCATGATTTAGCCAAGGAGTTGAGGTGGTCATTGAGGGAGAGAGAAGAGGGACCTGCCCTATTATAAATTTACTAGGGATAGTTGAGGGAAATTCCCTTGTCCGGTTCTCATATCCAGAGGAGGATTAGAAATATTGATATTATGTTGATCAATGCTAGATCAGCCAGGAATAAGGTTCCCATTCTTTTCAATTTGATTCAATATAAATTGCCCAATATTATGGGGCTCATGATCAAACTTTTAAATACTTCTAAAAACCTACCCAAATCAGCACTTGGACGAACTAAAAAACATGTCATCCTAACGCTGATAAACCAAATTTCTGGA
The DNA here is from genome assembly GCF_902459505.1 of Geotrypetes seraphini. Lineage (NCBI taxonomy): Eukaryota > Metazoa > Chordata > Amphibia > Gymnophiona > Dermophiidae > Geotrypetes > Geotrypetes seraphini. The sequence goes on from NC_047091.1 coordinate 55,680,289, forward strand.
TGTATCGATGGACTTTTTAGGCCTTTGAATGCCGCTGTGCGCCCAGAGCAGAAAGGGGCGTATCTGGAGGAGTGGTTATGGTGGTAGGATGTAGGCCGACCTTAGTCATCCTGCAGGGATAATCAAATGTTTTACGAGACTTCCTGGATGAAATTTGTACATTGTGAGTTAGAGGAGGGAGGTATGACACTAAACACATTGTGGAGGGACTGGGAGATGCAGAGAAATGATGGAAACTATGGGAGGTGAGGTTTGGGGAGGGAGACAAATGCTGGGCACTATAATGGGGGTGGGGTATTCAGAGCTAGGGAAGGATGTTAGACCCGGTGGGGAGGGGGAAAAACTAGAATGATACGTAAGGAAAGGGGTATGCTGGAGCTGGGGGCAGTGCATGGGTGGGGTTGGGGGAGTAGCTTGGCCTCCCAAACAAAAAGGCATTTTGCTACCCCTGATCCAGAACCTTTTTAAATCCTGCTATATCAGTTGCAATTTACTCAAATTACATTTTCTTTGACTATGCGAGCAACTTAGTAATGTTATTAGCAGCATCATACTAATTGAACAGCAACCTTCCCAAAATTTATAAACAAAACAGCAAATTTTAAAATAAGCGTGTGCATTTACAGCCAGCCAGTACAAATCAATCAATAGTGCAGATACATGATCAAATCTAACTTTATAAAATATAGGCCTGGCTGCCATGTTTTGGATTAGTGACTATTTCCTAATTAACTGTTCTAATCCATTCATCATAATTTTTCACATGGCATATAATTAAGTTGTAGATTCTGTTGCTGGAAGATGTGCTCAAAGCAATTAACAGCACCATTTGAAAAAGGATTGGAGAAATTCCTGGAGGACAGGTCCCAAAAAAAATTACGGGAAAACCATTGCTCATCCCTAGAAATGAGCTATGAGAAACAGATCTCTACTTTTTGGCCGAGATAGACCTGTATATCTAGTGCTGGGCAATATCATTGGTGATCACTGGAAGCTATCCAGGTGCTGCCGATATTTAGTGCTGGTACCCGAATAACTAACTGGTCATGGTTAGGACTTCTTTTTATGCAGTTCTAGTCACCTTATTATGGTGTATAGTTATCCAGCTGCATGCAGTGAATATTAGCAGTGTTCACTTAACTTAAAGGTTTGCCCTGACTCCAGCCCTAGCCAAACTGTTTGCTCTAACAGAATAAATGAAAGCCTCATTTTTTGCTTCTGGTGACTTTAGTTACTCTTTCCCAATGATGGTCACCTTTAACTAAACTTATGCAAGGATAAAGAAGTAACTTAGTAGAACAACAGCATAAGCCTTCTGGTTCATAACAAGAAATACTGTATTTCGAGGTTTACTTGGGTTGACTGGGCAACATCCAGAAAAACCCAAATTCTTTGCACTGCCGCTTCTCCCCACCCCTAATCCTAAGAGAAAACTAAGGAATCCAGCACAGTGGCCTGTTGGTTTCCTCTTGTTATGGTCCCCTAACTCCTACCTAGAAGCAAATTTCACATCTCCCTTAACCCTTTCAGGACCATAAGGATCGTAGGCCAATTTTTGTGGTTTTGACGACATTTTTATGGTAAAAAGGGCTTGCAGATGCCAAAAAATTGATTTTTTTTGTGAAATATCATTATTTTTATTTAAAAAAATCAAACTTCTGGCTTATGGACAGTGTGGCAAGTGAATTTTCTCGTCAATCTGGCAACGACGCTAATGAATGAATGTCGGAACCAGTTTGTTTACATAAAGGCAGTATCATATGGAATCCGTACATATCAAATTTAGAACTGTAGACTATCCCAATCAAAATTTATAGGATTTTAAAGTTATGGGACAAATATGTCCCTTGGTCCTGAAAGGGCTACGAACACAAACACACTCATGCTATAGTGATAACATTTAATAAGCAATCTATCTCACTGTGCTGATGCCAAACCAAAGCCACTTCAAATACTAGCTAACGAGAACAATATACTCCCAACAGTATAGACTGATGAGGACCTAAATCAGAGTGTTCTTCTTGAACTGAGGAAAATTTTACAGCAGTAGAAATTTGCAAACTCTCAGATATCTGAAATTTTTCCCCATGAAATTTTTACCTTGTAGTATTTGTGGAATGAAAAGCTGGGTGGATAGAAGCGGTTAGATCAAAAGCCTCTGCAAGCTCTTGTCTGCTCTCCTTCATATGCTCTTTGTATGGTATGACTGGTGGATTTCTTTCATCAACCTTCTATGTGCAAGCTCTTCTGTTTGCACACAGATTATTTTTGACACAAGCCACATTGAAGGAGTTCCAAGGTCTTGCATTGCTTGGTTGTATTTTATTGAACTTTGTCCTTCATTTTAAAACCTGGCAGTTCCACGACTACCCTCCTCTTTATGCAAATTTTATAAAAGCCAAGCTTCATTTGACCTCTGGATGAAAAAAGGGCTAAACTAAGCATAAGCTTCTGTATTGCAGAATTATAAAATAAGCAGTACATCTGTTCTGTGGCAGGTTGTAACTTCCTGCAGCTTCTAGAAGGAAATCTTTTCCACTGAAGAAAGTGTGGAATCCGTGGGACTATATTGGAGCATTTATGGCAACTTTGCCCCTGCCTTTCAGAGTAAGGAGAACCAGGGTTGACCCTATGCATAGGTGGTAATGTTTTGTCTCCCAATTCCTCTTGCCAGCTGGGTAGCTAGTGAAATTTGAGGAATGGTCTGAAATTTGGCAGCTAATATTTAATGAATTCTAAGAAATGCAAGGTCATGCATTTGGGCTGCAAAACCCCGAGCTAAATGGCACAGTTTAGGGGGTGAATAAATTTTGTGCATGAAAGAGGAGCAGGACTTGGGCGTAATAGTATATGATGATCTTAATGTGACAAAACAGGTTGAAAAGGCAATGGCAAAAGCTAGAAGGATGCTTGGGCGCATAGGGAGAGGAATGGCAAGTAGGGAAAAAGGAGGTATTGTCTTTGCATAAGACGCTGATGAGACCTCATTTAGAATATTGTATACAATTCTGGAAACAGCACTTTCAAAAAGATATAAACAGGATGGAGTTGGTCCAGAGGAAGGTACTAAAATGATCATTGGTCTTCAGCATAATGTGAACAGAGACAGACTTAAAGATCTCAATATGTATACTTTGGAGGAAAGGTGGGAGAGGAGAGATATGATAGTGTTTAAATACCTACATGGTATAAATGCGCTTGAGGTGTGTCTTTTTCAGTTGAGACAAAGCTCTGTTATGAGGGCATAGGATGGAGGTGAAAGAGGATAGATTCAAAAGTCAGCCCTGAAAATACTTTTTCATGCAAAGGGAATGTTTGGAACAACCTCTCGGTGGAAGTGGTGGAGATGAGTGTATCTGAATCAAGACAGCTTGGAACAAATACACTTCCCCCTCTGTATTCGCAGGGGTTAGGGGCAGAGCCGGCCCGCTAATATTAAAAAAACTGCGAATAATATTCGGGCTGGTTCTGCCCCCAACCCCCGCTTCCCCCAGCTATTTTAAGCCATGAAATCTCCCCCTTAAGCCTTACCCGGTGGTCTAGTGGGCTTTCAGGCAGGAGCAATCTTCCCACACTCCTGCCCCATGCAGATCGCTCACAGGAAATGGCTGCCTTGAGCTCCTGTAGTCTCTCGAGCCATTTCCTGTGAGCAATCTGCATGGGGCAGGAGCGTGGGGTGATCGCTCCTGCCCTGAAAACCCACTAGACCACCAGGTAAGGCTTAAAATAGCCTGAAAAATGAAAATGCATTTTTTTGCTTTATGTTCAAATCTATTTTATTAAGCAACAGTAAATACAACAGCAATAACAAACATGGTATGCATTTTCATCAAACACCCGCGGAGGACTGGACTCTTATGACCTCCCCGGACCCACCATACCCCCACCCCCCAACAAAGAAGCCCCTACCCCCCACCCACCCCACCCCATCCCCCCACGGATACCGAAAAACTCGTAAGCAGGGAATAGCAGAGACACAGAGAAGCACAGTTTCAGAGGTGGAGTCTATTCAAGACCCTGCTACGACTCTCAGGAGCCAAAATGTTCAAATATGGAGTCCAAGTGCGAACAAAGTCTCTGCTCTGGCGTTGAGAAGAATGAGCCAAACGGGCCTCCCAACCCATAAGTTCATGGAGACGATTCCTCCAGCACCAGAATGAAGGTGGTTCAGAAGACAGCCAGCAACACAAGATACATTTCTTCCCCAAAATAAAACATTTACTAAGAAATAATTTTTCATAAGAATTATACATATACAAGAATGAAAAATGGGCAAACAGCATAGACTGCACGGATACTGGCACAGGGGTCCGCAACAAGCCCTGTAAAAAGGAGGCCATCTCCGTCCAGAAGGTCTGAATCCCCTCACAACTCCAGAGACCATGAAAGTAAGAATTCACCTCCACCGAACAGCGGATACATAACTGAGTATAAATACACCCCATATGGTGAGCCTGACTTTGGGAAGCGTATGCCCGCAGGACAGTTCGAAAGTGACATTCACGTAGCTCAGCACTATGTACCAAGCCCGCAGTTCGATTCAGGGTTTTTAACAGGAAATTGTCCCCCAAGTCTCTACCCAAGTCCCGCTGCCATGCCTCCAAAATACCAGGGAAAACCCTAGGCGGGCTAAGAGCCAAAGTCCGGCCATGCAAAGCAGATATAGAGACCCTAGTATCAGGATCCGCAGCCAAAAAAGTACAGAGCTGGGTCCCAAAATCCCCCTGCAAGGAAGTCCCCTGAAGGGAAGCCACGTAGTGACTGAGTTGACAATAAGCAAATGGAAGGCCAATCTCAGGGACCCGCATTTGCCTGAAGCTCCCGAAGTAAAGGATCCAAAGATAGCACAAAAAGGAGCGGAGACAAGGGACAGCCCTGGCGAGTCCACCGTCCAATAGGAAAAAAACCCAAGCAAGTCCCATTAACTAAAATCCGCGCCTCTGGATCACTATACAGTGCCTGGATTGCACCAAAAAAGAAGGGGCCTAAACCGTACGTCCTCAGCACCGCAAAAAGGTACCCCCACCGCACCTTATCGAAGGCCTTCTCTGCATCAAAACTGATGAGCATGGCGGGGCTACCGTCCTGTCCCACCCGTTCTAACGCCAACAAGATGCGCCGGATATTCTTAGCCACCGGCCTATCCCGCACAAACCCCACCTGAGAGTCTGAGATCACCGATGGCCACAAATCCGTAGATACGGAATTTGCGAATGCGGAGGGGGAAGTGTATGTCGGCTCTCTAAAGAAGAGGAGGGGATCATGGATAGCATGGTTGGGCAGACTATATAGGTCATATTGTCTTTATCTGCCTTCATTTTTCTCTGTTTCTATTTTTCTGTGGGGTAGGTAAGGAAAAGCACTGACACTAGCAGAGACGGGAAGGATGAAACCCCAAATGATTCTCTGCATCTGACCCCACATCCAAACAAAGAAAATAAGAAGGAACAGAAGCACTGGCAATTTAGATGTAAAGCTTTGATAAAGAAGGCTAAAAGTGAATATGAAGAAAAGCTTGCCAAAGAGGCAAAAACTCATAATAACTTTTTCAGATACATCAGAAGCAGAAAGCCTGTGAGATAATCTGTGATGAAATTTAATGTGGACAAATGCAAAGTGATGCTAAGCTCCACCTTAGGATTCAGCACCCCAGATAATGTTATTACACTGAAATCTTTCCAGTCTGTGGCTGTGGCAAAAAAGCAAACAGGATGCTAGGAATTATTAAGAAAGGGATGGTAAATAAGACCAAGAATATTATAATGGCTCTGTATTGTTTCATTGTGTGACCTCACCTTGAATTCTAGCACAGAATGGCGGAGCCTATTCATGCCTTTTTGTTGATGTAAAACATCACCACCTGAATATCTGTCTGTACCAGGGTGACTTTCCCCAAAAGCAGGATGACTTAGGCTCCCTCTTGATGGTATTGTCGAAGGGTTTGGGGTACAGGGGCCTGTTCCTTGACGGGAGGGCTTGGGCTCCCTCCTGCCGGTATTGTCGGGGGGTTGGGGGAGTGGATCGCGATCACAGGAGAGATTAGGCATCTCTCCTGCTGCGATCATTGTGTGTGTGTGTGTGGGGGGGGGGGGGGGGGGGGTAGGGGATTGGATTCTGTAACTGGTGTTGTTTTTGACAGACGCCGGTAACAGAATCCAGCTTTTAGGTGAAGGACTGGCCCCTCCTTCGCCTTAAAGGTCTTGTTTTGGGTGTTTGAGACTTGGGCAATTTTTTGGTTGATAATGTGTTTTAAGGTTAGACATAGTGGTGGTCTGGGCGATTAAACTGCTGAACGTAGAGGTAGACAAAATTCTTTGTCGCTTCACTGCGCCCTCTTGACACCAAAACCCCACTAGACATCAACAAACATAATTACCCCATACAGCCCACCATTAAAATACTGGGTGTACCTCTGGACCAATGCCTCACCATGAAAGATCAGGTGGACTCCCTAATCATAAAGAGTTTTTTCACCCTCTGGAAACTTAAATCCATTAAAGCATACTTTGATAACTCTGCCTTCAGAATCTTGGTACAATCCCTCGTATTAAGTCAACTCGACTACTGTAACATCGCCTACTTAGCAATCCCCAAAAGAATATGCGACGATTACAACTAATGCAAAACACTGCGGTCAGACTAATCTTCGGTCTAAAGAAGTTCGATCACGTGACGCCATACTTCAAACAGCTACACTAGCTGCCGATGGAAGCTCGTGTAAAGTTTAAGTTCGCCTGCCTCTGTTTTAAAGTTTTCTAACCCCTAAATACATCACTGACCTATTCTCCTTCTCAGCCAACAAACACAAGAGAAGCTCCCACTCGCACTTCGTTTCTCCCCGGTTAGAGGATGCAAACTAAAAAACACCATGAGCATCTTCTCTCACATCAGGCTGCTCTATGGGGTAAAGACCTAGAACAATTCCTATTGCCCACCACTTATGAGGTTTTCAGGAAACGCCTCAAAACTCACCTATTCCTGAAATACCTAGACAGCTGACCCACTTCCCTCCTTCCCCTCTCTTGCCCTTTCTCCCCTTTGTTCCCACATCCCTTAAGTTAACTCAACTTGTACGTCAACTCAACTTGTACTCCACTAATCTTCTGTAAACCGCATAGAACTTAACGGTATTGCGGTATATAAACTGTTATTATTATTATTAGACCATTCTCAAAATAAAAAACAACAAAAATCTCATTTTGGATGTTTTTTTTGAGAATGAACATTTTCTCTGCTGCTACTTTCAGGGTTTAGTGGCTTAGGCCAAAAGAGGACTTAGATTTTTTTTTAAAATTATGCCCCTCTATGTTCATAAAGATTCCTAGCAGGGAGGGTGAGCATGCCTTGCTATTTTGTTTGAGCTTTCTATTTAACAGTCTCATCCACGTTCAGACTTCAAGGGATGCAAAAAACCCAGATTTTCAGGATATCTTTAATGAACATGCACGTGAAATTATATGTAAATCTTTCTCATGCATATTCATTAGGGATATCCTGAAAATCCAGCCTGTTGGATAATGTTTTAGAATTTTTGAGTAGATCAATATGAGGAACTGTTAGACCAGGGGTGTCAGTCCCTCCTCGAGGGCCACAATCTAGTCGGGTTTTCAGGATTTCCCCAATGAATATGCATGAGATCTATTTGCATGCACTGCTTTCATTGTATACTAATAGATCTCATGCATATTCATTGGGGAAATCCTGAAAACCCGACTGGATTGTGGCCCTCGAGGAGGATCTTTGACACCCCTGTGTTAGACTATCAACAGACTTTCTTTCTCTATAAATCTTACCATATAAAAAAAAGTTTGATTCTTAATATCTCACTATCAGGCATATTGTAAAATACAATTCTCTGCATAAAAAAATACTCACAACCTACAGCCAATGTACCAAAACTCACAAAGAATGAACCATAAATATGTAGTGGGCCCTAGGATGGGAAAACTAAACAAGCTAGATTATTACAGATCCCTACATAGAAACTCCATGCTAACAGAATACCCAGTTTTGCACATACATACACAGACCCCCCTGACCCCGCCACTAAACAGAAATTAAGTAACCACAAATGAAAAATAGAAATAGACAAATATTAAACTGAAACCCTAAGAATTCAGACTCTTGCTTTAAGTACTACACCAGAAAACTAGATATATTTCCCCATTTGCAGTACAAATTATGAAAATGATGTTGATAAAAAGTTTTAATCACAAATGTTTTTCACAGATAAAAGCGATGCAGGCAATACAAAATCAATTCAAATGATACACAGCAAAGATTGGTGTTTCGGTTGAAAAACCTTCCTCTAGTGTCTGATGGAAGTATACCACAAAATTTTAAGTTTGCATTGAGTCATCCAAATGTGTGTGGACAACAACGTGGAATGTCCTCTCACACGTTTACCAAGTTTTACAGAGTAGGGGTGGCGGCAAGACAGGACTCTGCCTTTGGGTCCTCGGTCTTATGGGCCGGCGCAGCAAGACTGCCCTACCTTTTTGGGGACTGTTTTTGTACATCCCATCCGTCTGGAATATCTCATGTATTGCACTGGAAAAAGAGATTATGCACTTACCCTGGTAAGCTCTTTTTCAGTAGATAAATAGACATTCTACAGTCTCACCCTGGCCTTCCTGTGCCTGCCTACTGTTTCAGCCTGTTTATGCTTCTCCAAGTTGTTTCTTGGATGCCTGTCAGCTCTTGGGAGATGGGAAGAATACTGTATACATGTTACTTTTTTCTGAGCTCCTTTGAGGCCTTTGTTGGCTGTTTGCAGCTGATGTTCTAATGTTACTTCTCAAGAAGAATGGTTGTTGTTGAACTTGATTGCCATGGGTGTCTCTACTTCACATTTATTTAGTGGTTCTTGGTACTTGGGTACTAACTGTAGGTGGAGCTAAGGAGCCCAGTGAAGTACAGCGGAGGCACAAGAAAAGATCCAGAGTGAATTCTTTTTGCAGATGGCACATAGCCATGGGGACACTACTCATCTGTCTAGAACAGGGGTGTCAAAGTCCCTCCTTAAGGGCTGCAATCCAGTCGGGTTTTCAGGATTTCCCCAATGAATATGCATGAGATCTATTAGCATACAATGAAAGCAGTACATGCAAATAAATCTCATGCATATTCATTGGAGAAATCTTGAAAAGCTGACTGGATTGTGGCCCTCGAGGAGGGACTTTGACACCCCTGGTCTAGAATGTCTCACCTATCTATTGGAAAAGAGCTCTCCGGGAGTAAGTACATAATCTCTTTTTTATCTTTTGTTTGGAAACAAAGGCTTTTGATTGAGTAGATAGAAATCTTGATGATAGAAACAGAGTACAGGTGACAATATCATTTTTCACAGCTCCTTTAATGAGGTATTGCACAACACTGATATGGACGGGGTAGGTTTTCCAAACTACCACCTGTTGGAGTGAGGTCAAGGTCTTCCCTGCTGCCAAGAGGCTGAAAAGTGAAGTTCTGCAGAAGGGTAGTCAAGATCAAGAAAATTTCCATCCGAGCCAAATTTTCTCCAGGACAAATCCGTTTTCCTGTAGGGAGAACAGCAAGAGGATTGGAAAAGTAGAAACAAAAAGGTTTTTTTTTTTTTTTTTGGGGGGGGGGTTTGTGTTTTTTTTTTTAACCATTCTGTGCATTGCTATGTTGAGATGAAGTATTGTAAACATGATGATGTTGTGTATTACATTTTTATGTACATTTTGTTGTACTCCACTTTGAACTATGGACATGGAAAACCCGCCTTGGGTGAATTTCTTCACAGAGGTGGCAAATAAGGGAGGGATTCATCAAGGGGCACTAACCGATTTAGGGCTCCTTTTACTAAACAGCGGTAGAAGTTTCTACTTTGGGATGGTGAGGTGAATGCTTTGACACTCATAGGAATTCTATGAGCACTTACCTTGTCAGCCCACGGTAGAAACCTGTACCGCCGTTTACTAAAACCAAGCGTTAGTGTTTGCTAACTGATTTAGCCTATTATATTCCTATGAGTGTCTTAGCATTTAGTGCAAACTAAATTGGTGCCGCTTGATGAATTCCTTCTTAAATCCTAATAAATAAATGTGAAAATAAACATGCACTCATACAAAATCAATCAATCATTAAGCAAGTCTTAAATAAGAAATTTGGACTTAATGAACCTTTGGACTTCTCTCAAACCAGCCTACTTTCACAAATTGTGTATAGCTATCTAGATACAACTTTGAGCAAAAAGGCAGGGGATATATTTTCAATTAAATAGATGTGTTGGCATTTTAAATTGTTTCTCTTTCTCCTATCAGAATGATTCGTCAGTCAACATATTCCAGTTTTAAAATTTCCGATTCCCTTTTAGGCCTGGTTTTACTAAGGGCTCCTTTGATCAAGGCGCGCTATGGGGGTTAGCGCGTCGGACATGTCATCACGCGCTAACCCCCGCGGCAGCCTAAAATCCTAACGCCTCGCCAATGGAGGCGTTAGGTACTAGCGCGGCAGGCGGTTTAACACGCGGTATTCCGCGCGTTAAACCGCTACCGCGCCTTTGTAAAAGGACCCCTAAGATGCAGAGCTGGCATACTTCCAGGATAAAAAGGTTTTACTCGTGTATGCCTAGACTGGTGATTCTCAACCAAGTTATGGCACAGCTACCCAAACAATTTGGCTGTCAGGATATCCAATACGAATATACATAAGATATATTTGAATGCCCTCAACTGTATGCAGATCTCTTATGCATATCCATTGCTCATATTCTTTAAACCGTACTACCTGGGTGGTCCTGGAGGACTAACTTGATAACCCGTCTATCACATGAATTTATGATAGAAGTCACAGAGTAAAAAAAAGTTCTAAGTTATGGACTAGAATATGAAACTTGAGGAATGTTAAGAGGGTTTACATGCAGATATGAAATGGCATTTTACCAGCAAAAAATGCCATCAGGGCATCATTTCTTTTTACGCAGCCATTCTGGTCTAGGAAGTTTCCAGGGTTGAAATCTTCTGGTTTCTCATACTGTGTTGAGTCACAATGAACCGATCTCAGCACAGGAATGACAGTGATGTCCTGAAAAAAAAAAAAGAAAGTAACATCACTTCACTGCAAAAGGTCAAAATTAAGCAAGATGACCTCTGTGTAAAGATAAGCAGATAAATTATCTGTAATCTTTATGCCTCATTTTCTGCCACGCCCTCTCTTTTAGTAGATCACTGAGAAATATTTAACCATTTCCAAGGAGCAGTAACAGTGTGTTCTCATTATTCATGTCAGTATAGCCCTGAGAATTTCCACGAACCGTGAATTCATGAATAACAAAACAATGCCTCCAAGGGAAAATAGATGTAAGTTTTCAGCCATACATATGGTTCCTTAAAACCATGGAAAGAGAATAATGAATCCTATAGGTAAAACAGGGTTAGGCTCCTGCATGGGACAATACTTGACAAAAAACATAGAGCATTCAGAATGATGCAAACATATTTTTTTATTTGCAGTAGAAGTAACATAAAAAAAAAAAATGCACAGAACAATGCTGGTAAATAAATACCATACAGTATTTCACCATCACGGGCATATCGTGCTGCTTTGCACCAAGATTCTTGATGTCTTAAATGTGAATGGTTAGATGCCACTCTGTCTCAAGATTTTAAGATTTTGGAAGCACCTGCATCATGATGTTTCACAGCTTTGGCACTTTCGTTGCTCGCCTCATCCCAAATTGCTATTTTCAGCCTCAATTCTCACTCATCCTATCCCAAAGGGACTACGGAACTTTTTGAAGAGAGCCTTGTTATTGGGGAAGAAATCAGTGCTGTTGCATGGGTTAGATGCTGAACCTATCACAGTGGCTCAAAGGTGCTCGTTGATGATTCATCAATTGAAGATGCAATGCATGGATGTCCCGAAGATGGACTCTGTCCAGGGGCGTCAATTGCAAGCCATTTGGGAGCCCTTTTTGGCCTCCTTAACTGTATATGCTCGCAGCAATGTCTTGAATATTTGACAGTATTGCTTCTTATTTGATATGCTCTCACCTCACTATATATCTTTTCTTTCTGGGAACAACCCTATATATTTTAATTTTTTATTTTGGGTTAAGGGTGGGGGTGTTATGTATCTGGAAAACTTTTGGCCTCCTGACTGTTTTGCTGTTGTATCAAGCTATGTTTGTATTGTTCCATTTGACCAATAAAAGAGATTTGAGATACCATATAATATTGTACAACAACAGTAAGTAATTAGTCTGCTCATCAACTGTACCACTGTTTTCTCACCATTAGGACAAAACAGTGCAGAACTAGAATGCTATGGTGTGGAGTAGAAAATGAACATATATAGTGTAAAGACACAGTAGCATTATGAAAACATTGCTTGGAAAAAAAAAGCTTTTTACAACAATTATAGGTATATACTGTACTATATTATATCACGCAAGGTCAGCAAAATCATAGATCCATTTCCAATAAGCTATTTAAAATGATTAATAAAGTTATCTTCCCCAATTTATATATAAACCGAGACCACAATTTTGGACCATTTTTTTTGGTTCAAAAATCTCGGTTTATATTCAAATATATACGATAAATTAAATTGAGATATGTTGGATTAGACATCACACTTGCTTTTTTTTGTTGTTTCTACAGTAAGGTGAGTCTTTTCGCTGTTCTGTTGGATTGCTTGTAAAACAAGCCAGTCTCATCAACAATGAAGACCTGCTCTAGTACATACCCCTTTCCTTCTGTTGCGCTTAGTAGGTATTTTTCATAGTTTATTTATTTGTATCCCACTTTACACCAAAGTGGGTCACAACAAATACATACATAGTTATAATTATGACAGTACAAATGCAACAGAACAATCACAAACAACAAAGGCAGAGAAGTGACCAATGCCCCATCATACGACCTATAAATCAGGCCCCATACTTCATTGTACACAAAAGATGTCTTTTTAGTAATCTTTTGAAATTTGCCAGGTTTTCCTGTTGCCGTATATACAATATACATGGAGAGAATCTCCCCACTCCCCGAAAAAGTAGGGTGAGGGAGAGAGACAACCCAAACAACACACTACCACAATGCAAAATATTGATAATAGTGGAAGGGAGCCCTCAGTCTGAGCAGGATAATTGCACACATGCGTACTTATAGCTTTCTAGGGTTGTAAAATGAAAATGGAAAAAAAATAATGATGCAAAATATTTTCATAAAATCCAAAATCTTATTTTTTATTAGATATCAATATTAGATCATAAGAGTACGCAATTAATTTTATTAGCAAATCAATTGAGTATCTTTTGCATCAGAGAATTATTACAGAAGCCAAACGCTGGCCTTGCTCCTAACAATTCCAATGTTTTATCAGTTACACGTCCATATATATCCTAAATGACGACATTCCTTCGTTACAATCCATCTGCAGTCTAATTGGTTCACATTATTTATTCCCATATAAGGCTAGCTTCATATAGGCGTGTCACAAATTACATTCTTATATCTAAAAAAGTTACATTCTCACATTAAGCTTACATATTTTATAAAAAGAAGAAATACATAGATCAATATTATAATACACTTACAAAACTCCTCAGATTTTATATTCTTTCCTGTAAATGTCAGTGTTCTTTTCTATTCTGAGATCTCTGTCTCACAAAGACTGAACAAAGAAAAGATGGAAAGGAGCAGGTACCCCTCCCATCAAGGTTCTACGTAGAAAAAAGTTGCTCTCCAATGAAGTAGAAAAAGTTGCTCAAGGTCAGAGGTCAAACACCATCTGTTGCCTTATCAGGATCTCTTCAGGATTTCAGATATATGAAGATCAAAATAAACTATATTCCTAATCTATATGTTTTGTTAGTTTATATTCCTAATCTATATTGGTTGTTAACATATTACCTATAACTACCTAAGTAAATTTATATTATATAATTTTTCCTAACTTTCTAATAGCTAACTTTGGATCAATTCATACCATGATACACATGTGGTTTAGATTTGTCCTTAGCAAACTCAAGTCATGGTAAACCTAGGGCCCCCTGGTATGTGGATACCAGGTCAAAAGCCAACTCCTGTCTGCCTACATTTCCCTGAGGATTGGCCTAGTTCAGGCTGGTCACTCTAACACAAAGAAACTCTATAAGAAACCTAATCTTCTCATCTGGAGTACATTTGATATGGTAGTCATCAATCACAAAAATGTCTTAGCTTGCCTCCCTATATCCGTCAAGCACATGACATATATCAAATCCATATGGTAACTTAAAGTCCCTGTTTTTAAACTTTTTGTATTTCTGAATTAAACCATTTATATCACCACATATCACATTCAGGGGCCCCAAACATTCATAATTTCATTCATATCTTGGCCATTCATACTTCATACATTTTATATCTCAGTTTGGAATATGGAGTCTAATATGCTCTTCCTAACTGGCCTAAGCACATCTGTTATCTATTAGAACCACGAGGCTAAAGGCGGGAAGCTGAACAAAGAACAGAAACTATTCACTGGCACAAGATGGTGGCCGAAGACAGGACAGTTATAGTACACACAAAGAACCTAAACTGGACTCCATGTAGTCATGTAATCATGATTTCCACCATGATTTAGCTCAACAGCAAAGTACACAAGAAAACACCATTCTTTTCCTTATATTAATCTTTAGTGTGTTTTTTCTTCTGGCCTTAGCTACATTATATTTAAATGTTTTATTCACCTGTTTTTCGTACACTTCTATTTGGGCGCGGTCCTTAACTAACACAGATGTTTGTCTAACTAGAATTACCCAGAATCATACGAAAAACTGGTGCTACAAAAATACTGCACTATCATGCTTCTGACATCCATTCCAATATCGTCCCATAAACAGCATGCTGGCCACGAGCCACGAGCCACGAGCCACAACAAGTCACACAGCCTGCAATGGGGACACACCCCTAAAGCACCAACTGTCACAAGCATACACCCAAGAGAGTGTTATCTGTGAAACATCCCTGGGCAACCTTCATGTGCATTTTTGTGATAAACCAATACACAATGTGTTAAAGTGGGGCCTATACAGGAAAACATACTAGTCCTGGACACCTTCAGTCTTAACTGCTTAACTGTTGGAATCTGTAAATTTGCATGATCTCCAGAGCGCAGCTGTTGAGGCGGGATATGTGGCAGAATGCTATCTACTAGATACCTCGGTGCTAAATTGTGCACACAAAGATAAACCATTAACAACCGTTTTAATGTATCCTGTGCTCCAATTTGAGCCAGTGCAACATGATATAGGGCTCCTTTTACTAAGGTGCGCTAAGGCTTTAATGCGAGGAATAGCGCGCGCTACACCTTAATACCAGCATTGAGGTGGCATTAGTTCTAGAAGCATAGCGCGTGGTAATTTCCTGCGTGTGCTAAAAACGCTAGCGCACCTTAGTAAAAGGAGCCCATAGTATTCTGATACATGGTCACGCTTCCCCAGTGGAAAAAATGTCCGGACTATCAAATTCTGTGCAACCTGCAAAGCACATAAGGTCAAAGCAGGTATGCCTATAAGAACCTGTTATGCCTATGGCCAGGGGGTAACTGAAACTCAGCATACTACGTGACATGTCTCCTCAAGTCTGCTTATCTGACCTTCTGACCTCCGTGACCTGGGTGTTGCCAAAACAACAACAAAAGGACAGTAACACCAGATGGAAAGCTGGTTTCTGCAACAAGTCTGCTTATCTGCTATCCTGACCTCCGTGACCTGGGTGCTGCCAAAACAAAGAACAAAAGACCAGGACCGGGTGTGCCTGAATCGTAGTGAAGGACGCTGGTTACTGCAGGACCAGCTGTATAACTATGAATTCAGCAGCTTTCACCCTATATAAGGATGGGACTCTGCCCCTAACATTAGAATCCATTTTTCGTTGCAACCAAGGGACAGTCTCCCGTGTCCACCCACCTATCAATTGCAGGGATTCCTGATTGTGAAGGATGGTTGTTGCCTGGGATCACGGTGAAACTATTTTATTCTTATATATATATAATATTTTATTATTATATATATATAATAATTTTATTATATATATATTTTATTATTATATATATATAATAAAGGGTTATTGTTTATGCTTTTATATTGTCTGTGTGCTTTTCTGAGTGTCACTGATCATCCCATCTGACAGAAATAAATGGTGGAACATATTGGTACCAGAAGTGGGGTGATCAATGTGGTCAGAAAAGCTACCCAGAAAACAAGGGGTTGAGGAGCAGGCTCCCAATCCCTCCATTCCAGATTGGAATGACAGTATAGGTAAATTAATGGCCACTGAGTGGTCTGTAGAAGCAGGATTATGGGAATCCTGTACTTTTGGAAGTGGGGATCCACATGAATTATGTGCCTCCTTACAAAAGGTGAAAATATCAAAAGGAAAAGAGCAAGAAGGAATTTCTAGACAAGGATGGATGATTTTGTCAGCATGGAGGAATTTGCATGAAGCTAAACAAGAGTTACAATTGAAATTAGGAGAGCTGGAAAAGAAAATGTGTAATCAACAGCATGCCATTACAATGCTACAATGTCAGAATAAGTTGTTAATGGATAAGGTAGACACCTATCAAAATGTAACAGAAAAGGCAGCTGTGCGATGTGCACGATATAAATACAAGAAACGAAGGCGGAAAGTGAGTTACAGAAAAGTTAAAATCTTAATTTATCATCTGCCGGATGATTGGGATCCAAACAAACGATATGGGGATATTTGGGATTCAAATTCTAATAACAGTGAGGAGGATATATGTGTTGAAGGAGAACAGGCAGAAAGATTAGAAGCAAAGCCTGCGAGGAGACAAAGATTACAGGGAAATCTGCAGACAGGAGAAAATCTGACTAGAAATAATGTTATGGAGGATGTTACTCAACAGGAAATCATGGATATAATGGCACGCTTTACACAGTGGCCTGGGGAACCACTAATACAATGGGTAATTCGGGTTCAGGAGCTGGGCGCAGCAGGGATTATGTTGGATGCCACAGATGCCCCTAAATTTGTTCAAATTAGTCAAGAAGCAACAGTACAAGATGCTTTACGGGAGGATCCTTATCCTGCAAAATATGCCCAATGGTCTTTATTAGAGATAATTAGTAAGGGTGTCACGAGGCGATATCCACTTGAATCTGCTTGGCCCTCAAATGATAAAATTTGGTATACATTAAAAGATGCTCAAATGAGAATTAAGGAGGAGGCTATGAAGGTAGCCTTAGTAATAGGTCACGCTGACACATATATGTCATTACCTTTTACAGTGTCCATGAGAAATAAAATTATCAAGTATGCTGCACCGGCATACAAACAGGTAATGATAACTTTGTTGATCAATCAAATAGACAGGACTATTTTGGAAGCCTTAGAAGCGGTCTGACAGTTAGGAGATCGGGGGGACTGGGGACCTCAAAATACTTTTGATAAAAAGAGAAAAGGACAATCCAATTCAAACAGGGCTAATCGGGTGTCTCGGAGGAATATGCTTTTGGCATTAATACAAGATGGTGTAAAGAGGGAAGAAATAGATGGGAAAGATACAGGGACGTTATGGGGAATGTACAAAAGTAGAGGACTGGGAAAGAAATCTATGTCTCAAGCACAAGTGAACAAAGGAGAGAGGGAGGATATTTTGGTGCCAACGGCTCCTCCTGAGGAAACTGCTTCCATTCTTTATCCTGATTTAAAAGGGTGGAAGTGTTGGGAGGATCAATGATGTGAATGCCAAGCCTCAGTATTTGCCTGGACCAAATTAGAACAGCGTCCGCATGTAGAGATAAATATTTATTGGAAATCTGGGGAGCAAAAGGTACAAGCTGTAGTGGACACTGGGGTGGAGGAATATAAATATCAAGATTGGGGGGAGAATTATACAAGCGGTACAGGAAAACAAACAAACAAAAAAAAGATTTAAACATTGGACAATTACCAATTCATGAATATACTGTATTGATCAATGAGATTCCTTAAAATATAATAGGGATGGATATCCTAAAAGGGTTAACATTACAGCTTTCCGATGGAATCTATAGTTTTGGTAAATTGCCAGACATTCCTACGATCTCCACTAAAATTGTAAACATGAACCAATGCATTTTTACTATTCCTATAGTGGAGCAATGTCCAGAACAATTTGAATTCACTTGGCAAGGGAGGCAATATACATTTACCAGACTACCACAAGAATACTTACATAGTCCCACTTTCTATCACAAGATTATAGCAGAACATTTAGATAATTATACCTTACATGCAGGAGTAGAACTATCACACTATATTGACTAAGTGGGCAAAAGGACAAAGCTTGGAAATGGAAGAAGATAGAAAGGAGACCAGCAAAACTATAGAGCAATTAACTTAAGTTTCTATCTCTCTTTCTTTTAGAAGCTTAGCATCCAGACATGGTCATTAGAACCAATTTCACTGTGCCATATTTAAAATACTTCCAGCACTGTGACCTGATAGTGGGAATCCAATGGATACCGAATTTGTTTATGACTCTTTTGATTAACAGTGTGCTTATTTACAGATTAAATTCAACCCTGAATCATTGCCGATGGAAGAAAGCATGCTGGAGCTCTGTGTTTGTCTGTTTCTGTTATGTGTTGTCTGTTTTAGCTTATGGGGTACCCCAATAAACATCGCACATTGGCCATTTCCAGAGTTTTTCCACCCCTTCTATTAGTCCAAATGGTACCATATCCCTTTCAAAAAAAAAAAGATTCCCCCACATACAAGAAAGTTTCTTATGAAAACCATGCTCACAATGATTTTATGCTATGGCTCATACAGCCCAATTATAATTTAGTTAGGGGTTATATTATAAGAGGATATCTGAAGAGAAAAAATTAGAAAGCTTTATACCTGGTAAAATGGTGCTCATTGGTATTTGATATTTGTTAAATAAAATAAAAAATGGTCTCTCTTTATTTAACTTACCAGGTATAAACAGTGCAGTGCACATCTCTGACATAAATTATTTTGGTATTACCATCAGTACGTGTTTATGGTCTCTCTTAAGTGACATAATAATTATGTCCAGAACATAAAAAGGTATATTTTCTGAATGTCCTACAGAATACCTTTAAGTGCATTAGTGTTGTTTCTCTTATCTCAAACAAATACTACCTTACACACAAGTATTGTGTCACATGTTATCACATTCTGTACATAAAGTGGTTTTTCTCCTTTTTCTTTTTCTTATCTTCTCTTTTATCACTAGGGGTGTTTATTGTAACTAGAGCATTGAAGCTAAACAGTCATGATGAAATATTTTCCTTGGAAAATCACGTACTGGGAAATGTTATTCCATATAGACTTTCATCCCTTTGTGATAGAATTGGTCAGCTCTGCTCTCTTATTCTTATGATTTGGCTAACATGCTGGGTTAAGTGAAAATTTCACCAGATCGAGAAGATGATGACACGCAACCAGACATACAGTGCCGTGCCATGACGCTATTATGTGGCACCGACTTGGGAATAGAAGTGAGCCTATATCCTGCCGTTTCACATTAGGGCGGTCTCTGGGGGTGGTGCACTTGACTCTTACGTGAGTGAAGGTATGTGAGTGGCATAGCAAGCCTATTGAAACTGGAGCATAGCCAGACCCTAACCTAAGCTGCTAAGAAAAACGGGATACCAGATAACTGCAGTGATTGATGGTGAATATGAAGCTACCCTAAATGTATGTAAGCCATGAGTAAGAGCACAAATATAATGTTAATAAGATTATTAATTTCCATGATTCCCTATACGTGATACTTTCAAGTAAAATGCCTAATTAGCACGAAATATTAAGGAATGCAAGAATACCAGGTTTAGAACATAAGGAAATAATTTATGAATGGAAAATTAATTTTCCTATTTTACCTAAATGTAGAACCTGAGGTATAGTAAATACTATTGTTTCTGAAATACTGGCTGGCAAACAAGCATATTTTGGCTCCAGAGTAGCAGATGTATTTAGATGGGAAGGTGAATGGGTGCCAAATACTGTACATAATCATGAACTAACACTACGATATGATCAGTTAATGTTACATGTCGTCAATGATAACTGTGTTTTGTTTTTTATACCACAAAGAATTAACTTTATCTCATTGATTTAAAACCACACCCTTAGATACAAAATGGTGTAATTTTGAAATGAAACAATGTGTCCTTTTACGGTGATGCCTTTGACATTGGGACCCCAATTAGGGTTTCCCACTTATCATGGGCAACAAATAGATGAACAAAATAAAACAAACGTGTCATCTATGAACCATGTTCTTTACAACATACCTACAATTTGTGCCAATGGACCATTCCACCGCAAGGTTATACCTTTATACAAGAAATATCACATAAAAATGTTTGTGTTGCTAGCAGTACTGTTGAACTTGTGATTCCTGCTATTCAAGCTCCCTTTTCAGTTCATTCCTTACTCTATATTTTTGTTTAGCTATCCTTATGTTAACATTTCTTAATTGTGGGTTTACCTATTGTGTATACAAATGGACACTCTCTCCCTTTATTCGGATGACTTCTTATTCGGAGGTGCAGACTTGAGGATCCAGGGGTGGACTGTTATGCCTATGGCCAGGGGGTAACTGAAACTCAGCATACTACGTGACATGTCTCCTCAAGTCTGCTTATCTGACCTTCTGACTTCCGTGACCTGGGTGCTGCCAAAACAAAGAACAAAAGACCAGGACCGGGTGTGCCTGAATTGTAGTGAAGGACGCTGGTTACTGCAGGACCAGCTGTATAACTATGAACTCAGCAGCTTTCACCCTATATAAGGACGGGACTCTGCCCCTAACATTAGAATCCATTTTTCGTTGCAACCAAGGGACAGTCTCCCATGTCCACCCACCTATCAATTGCAGGGATTCCCGATTGTGAAGGATGGTCATTGCCTGGGATCATGGTGAAGCTATTTTATTCTTATATTCATATATATATATATATATATACATATATATATATATATATATATATATATATATATATATAATAAAGGGTTATTGTTTATGTTTTTATATTGTCTGTGTGCTTTTCTGAGTGTCACTGATCATCCCATCTGACAGAAATAAGTGGCGGAACATATAAACTGCCGTAATCAAGGCCTGATCAAACAACTGTCTGCAGAACAGTCTTAAAGGCACTACCTGACAATGCCAATGTTTGATTTCCACCTTTCAGGAAGCTCCTCTCTGATATGGAGCCTCTTGCCATCAAGTGAAACACTGTCAATTTTGCATCACAAAAGGAATTTTTCTGAAGTCAGTGTTGGACACAACTATACAAGTTCTCTTTCAATAATCGACTATAACAAGTGCATTTCCTCTTTTATTTCTGTGGCCATTAGATATTTGGATATCAACATTTGCCCCTGTTGCAGGCATTTGCCGAAACTTGACCACGTTGAGCTTTTTTTAACCTCAAGTGACTATACTACATTCAAATAAAGATATGATTACCATACTGCTGTTTTATGCGATTGATATCAACTCTACGTTCTGGCTGCAGTTTGTGTTTTTGAGTTTTGCCCGAGTTCAAAGAAGCGTGGGATGAACACTGAGGATCTAGAATCAGAAAATAATATTAAAAATTGAACTAAGGCCAGTACTGGGCAGACTTGCACGGTCTGTGTCTGTATATGGCCATTTGATGGAGGATGGGCTGGGGTGGGCTTCAATGGCTAGGAGGATGTAGATGGACTGGAGTAGGTTTTAACTGAGATTTCGGCAGTAGGAACCCAAGCACAGTACCGAGTAGAGCTTGGGATTCTTGCCCAGAAATAGCTAAGAAGAAAAAATTTAAATTGAATCAGGTTGGGCAGACTGGATAGACCATGCGGGTCTTTATCTGCCATCATCTACTATGTTACTATATGGCTGTAAATTGTTTATCATATGCAATTTAAAAAATACTTTGTTGACCATTGTTTGAATAAGATCCCTGAAAGTCAAACCGGAATCCATAAGAACTCCCATGTATTTTACCTCCATTGAAAATAAAACAGGTGTACCTAGAAGTTCAAGTGAGACCACCAGCATATCATTCCCTAGTGCCTTCCCAGCACACATAACCTTAGTCTTCTGGACACTCAACTACAACTTATTATAATCTATCTAGCCCTTTATTTTTGCTCCACCATCTGTAATCGCTGCTCTGCCCCAACAAAGTCACCATCAATGGGAAAGAAAAACTGTATATCATCTGCATAGAGTCTATAAGAGAACCCAAGACCCTGCTGCAACTTACAGAGTGGCACAAGATAGAGGTTAAACGGAGTAGCCAAAAGGGTGGATCCCTGCGTGATGCCTCTCTTGACCTCCCAACAGCAGGATAGGGATTGTTAGATTGTTCAGCAGCTTCATTGTCAGCTGAACCAGCCTCCCCAGAAAGGCTTACATTTTTTCATGAATATCACCTTTTAAAACACGCTAGCCAACCTGAACTAACAGAAATGGGTTTCAGATATTCCTAGCCCTGTGTGTCGTGTTTATAAATCTCTTTGGCATTCATCCTCACAGCAGTGCTGCACACTGTGCTTTTTTAAAATCCACCATTTGTATTACCCACAAATTAATCAGTTTCTCCATCTTTTCCACTGAGTCATCACAAACCACAGATGTTGTTTTGGAAATTTCCGGTAAGAATTCGCAAACAGACCAACAAATACCTTCCTCTTTTTGCTGGATGAATTGGATTGTGGATTGAATCGGATTGAACTCACAGCTAACATCAGACACAGACTTGCACAAACGAAGCCTGCTTAACATACATATTTTGTCACTAAGACACATCACATGTTTCTTTCTTTTTGGAGTTGCTGCTTGCAACTTACTCCCTGGATGCTTGGTGGTCATTTTCAAAAGTGAAAGTAAAGAAGGCTGATTTTTAAATATGTCTGCGAATATGACAAGGTACCCCATGAGCGGCTACTTAGGAAGCTGTGGAACCACGGGGTGGAAGGGAATGTACACAGATGGGTCAAACACTGGTTGGCAGGCAGAAGACAGAGGGTTAGAGTGAAGGGTCACTACTCGGGCTGGAGGAAGGTCATGAGCGGAGTTCCGCAGGGGTCTGTACTTGGACTGCTGTTATTCAATGTATTTATTAATGACCTGGAAACGGGGACAAAATGTGAAGTTATAAAATTTGCGGATGACATTAAACTCTGTAGAAGGGTTAGAACTACGGAAGAGTGTGAGAACCTACAAAGGGACCTAAACAAACTGGAGGAGTGGGCGAATAAATGGCAGATGAACTTCAATGTAGGGAAATGCAAGGTCATGCATATAGGGAGAAAGAACCCGATGTTCAGCTACCAAATGGGGGGATTAGTATTAGAGGGAAGTAACCTTGAAAGGGATTTGGGTATACTGGTGGATACAACAATGAAGTCAAGGGCACAATGTGCAGCAGCCGCAAAGAAGGCAAACAGAATGTTGGGTATTATTAAGAAGGGTATTACGACCAGAAGAAGTCATCCTGCCGTTGTATCGGGCAATGGTGCGCCCGCACCTGGAGTACTGTGTTCAGTATTGGTCACCATACCTTAAGAAGGATATGGCAATACTTGAGAGGGTCCAGAGGAGAGCGACACAAATGATTAAGGGCATGGAAAACCTTTCATACACTGAAAGATTGGAGAGGCTGGGGCTCTTCTCCCTGGAAAAGAGGAGATTCAGAGGAGACATGATAGAGACCTACAAGATCATGAAGGGCATAGAGAAAGTAGAGAGGGATAGATTCTTCAAACTTTCAAAACATATAAGAACAAGAGGGCATTTGGAAAAATTGGAAGGGGATAGATTCAAAACAAATGCTAGGAAGTTTTTCTTTACCCAGCGTGTGGTGGACACCTGGAATGCACTTCCAGAGGACGTAATAGGACAGAGTACGGTACTGGAGTTCAAGAAAGGATTGGACAATTTCCTGCTGAAGAAAGGGATAGAGGGGTATAGATAGGGGGCTACTGCGCAGGTCCTGGACCTGTTGGGCCGCCGCGTGAGCGGATTGCTGGGCACGATGGACCTCGGGTCTGACCCAGTGGAGGCGTTGCTTATGTTCTTATGGTGTGAACATATGAATAACGAGAACGCACTGTACTAATGTGCATTACAGAGTAAATTCTACATATGTTGCCTAAAAAAATTGGCGCTTAGCACTATTTGATAAACTGATTCTGGAGTTAAGCGTGGTTTACAGAATCATGTTACACCCTTCCTTGTGACTTACAGGTACAGGCATTTATGCCAATGAAAACCAGGCCTAAATGCTTGTGTCTTAAGTTGTGTGTAGATCGGGCATATTCTATAATAGTTCACTTGACTTTTAGAAATGCCCACCTCTGCTCCTCCCTTGGTCATGCTTCCTTTTGAGATCCACACACAAGAATTTACTTGTACCATTTTATAGAATACGCTTAGAAAGTTGTGCATGTAAATTCTAATTAGTGCTGATGATAATTGTTAATTGGCAATTATTGGTGCACACAGATTTGGGGTATAAGGGAATAATGCCTATTTGGCAGCTTGATCTTTAATGTAGTACTGTGAGACTACCACTAGGAGTCAAGTGGCAATATTTTAAACTTGGGGACCAATAGGACAGGAGCAACTGTTTTTTGTTTCTGCTGCCTGATCTCTTACTAGCCACTCACAGTAGGCAGTGTGGAGGGGATTAAGAGCGTTGGGGAGTTCTACTTGGAGATTGGGCTAGATTGGGTGTAGGGGTTATTCATTTTATTGGAGAGGGGAAGGTTATTTTATCCCACCACTGGACTTTTTTAAAAGACAATCTGAAATCTGTGTTACTAAAGCCAATAACTCACAATATTCTTGGCTGCAGCAAAACAAATTTATATTTACTTTCATTGTTAACATGTGGCACTGAGATACCACACATTAATTACTGCTGTGCAAAAATGTCTTTTTTAGTGCTATTAAAAATCCACAGATAAAGGACTTGTATATATATATATATATAAAAAAAAAAATATATATATATATATATATATATTCATTCAGCCTGGGGCAGTCAATAGTTTTAAAGTCTCTGACTGCTGGAATGATTCCAATGCAGATTCCAGGCACCAGCAAAGAACATCTAGGTCAACTGTGGACCTGGAAGTCATGCGGATGACACCAGTATTCAGTGCTGGCTCCCACAAAGCTAACTGGATTAAGAAAGGACTATGTGGTTAAGTGCCACTGAATGTTCCCTCCCAGCTTGCTGATTAGGATTAACCCATTGACTATCAACCTCATAGTGGCAGCTGCTAATTATAAAAGCCCTTTTGAATACTGACCTGATAGCCTTAAGCTGATGTACCAAGATGTCTAGCCAAAGGTTATAATGGGGTAGTCCCAAATATAGCTATATCTACTATATATCTATAGATAAATATACATATATATTCATCGATATAGATAAAAGATTTATGTGTTATAAATCCTTTAGAATATCAACCTCTCAAGGCAGTGGTCTTCATTAATATTTAATTTTGGACCATTTTGAATCCTAATGAATTGAAGGAGAACCACCAAACATCTTCCCATCAGGGTTGTGACATGACATCCATCCCTGCCTGGGATGGATTATAGGTATCATCAAGGAGATATTTCCAAATGCATTCTCTTCATCTACAGAGAACTGCCTTGTTTCTCAAGCATACTGTTCTTCCCTCCCTCCCAGCCCCAATCCACTTCCCTGTCTGTGAGCTTAGACAGACAGATAGAGAGTAAAAAAAAAAATTAAAGAGCATGGGGGCTGCTAGGAATCACTGTTGGCCCTCGGACCTTGCATTGAAGAACACTACTCTAAGGGGTCAACAGTCAAAGAAATTTAAGCAAACTGCTGCACAATTTATATTCTGCCAGAGCTGCCATGCTCACATTACCCCTCTCCTCAAGTCACTTAATTGGCTCCCCATCCAATTCCAAATACAGATCAGACTCCTCTTACTGACTTACAAGTGCATTCACTCTGCAGCCCCTCATAACTCTCCTCACTTATCTTTCTTTAAGCTCCCCTCCCCGTGAACTCCTTTCATCGGGTAAATCCTTCTTATCTGTACCCTTCTCCTCCACTGTCAACTCCAGACTCCATCTGTTCTATCTTGTTACATTGTATGCCTGGAACAAACTGCCTGAGTCAATACATTAAGCTTCATCTCTAGCAGTATTGAAATCTAAGTTAAAAGGCCACTTTTATGAGACTGTTTTCAACTCCTAACTCTCACTCACTGTAAGATACCTATATCATCCTATCATTCTCTCTACAAGAAACTCCCCAACTCCTATATGTAGGGTTACCATAGGGGCCAAGAAAAAGGAGGACAGATCGAGACATTCAGATTTAAGTCCATTGCTTTCAATGGAAGTAAAATTTGGATGTCTCAATTTGTCCTCCTTTTTCTGGACGCATATGGTAACCCTACCTATATGTCCTGTCTCTCCAAATTAGATAGTAAGCTCTTCCGAGCAGGGATTGTCTATTGCATGCTAAATGTACAGTGCTGTGTACACCTTTCAGCATTATGGAAATGATAAATTGTAATAGTAGGTTTTTGTCCAGGAGGCCACCAATAGTGAACAGCACTTAACCGGGTAATGCTATTAAATGTCAGATCTAACAGCATAAGGTGAAGTGGAGGGATATTCCAGGGGCTGAGTTGCAAAGGAGTAAGAAAATACTCAGTGCCAGTGTCCACATTGCTAAATGACCAGACAGGACTACACAAAAGGTTGTCCCATCTTGTGCAGCTTTGCAGGTACCAGCACTGAATACTGGTTGGTACGTAACTTCTGGGTAGCAATCTGATAGGTATTGTGTTGCCCCTTTTCTATCCACCTCCCAAAACATGAGCTGCCTTCCTCTTGGACCCCCTTCACAATCGAGTGTTACCCCTGAACAAGCATTTCCTCTTGAAACTCTTTACCACCTAGCATCCCACCTTTAGGACCCTTGGGTCTACCTGACTTTAAGCAATGCTGATTCCCTCCTGCCTGAGGCTGCGCCAAGTTCAAAATGGCAGCTGTGGCCTATCAGGGAGGAGGGGTTTGGAGGAAGAATTTGATTAAGGAGGGGGAAGTCAAAGGGGAGCACTTGATTAGCAAGGGGAGCTTGGAGGAAGCACTTGATTGGGGGTATGACTTTTGAGATACCTTTATGTGGGACCCAGCTGCATAACTTCCAGGGGCCAGATCATGTGTGGATGGCCTTGGAGAATCAATACAGGTGCCCAGACATGACCTGGCACTTAAAATCTGGATCTAATTGAGCCAGTGATTGTTAGCAATTAAAATAACATTAACTGTCGCCAGCTGAAAATAGGGAGATAAAAGTTTCATTAGCTAACAAACAAGTCAAATATTAGCAGAGCTGTGGCCTCTATATCTAATCTAATCTAATCTAATCTAATCTAAACCTTAGGTTTGTATACCGCATCATCTCTACATTCGTAAAGCTGAACACGGTTAACAAGAGTTAGAGTAGAAAGGAACTCCAGTGGAGGGAAGAGGCAAAATGAAGAGAAAATTTAGAGGACTAGAATCTTAAAGCCTTGAAAATGGGTGTCCTGCATCACAAGACGTGGTAGAGACAGTGAAGCAATGTCAGTGAATCGCTGGAGTTCGTAAATCACAGCATCAGTTAATGGCATATTCTTTCTGTCTTCAGTGGCTGGAAGACGGTTCTGACCAACCACCTGGTTGATCTCCTCTTGCACTTTTGCTGGAAAGAAAATATTTTCACACCAATGTTATTTTAAACCAGGACAGTACAGTGATTTTCTCCAGGGGACTGGGAAATCTTAATGTACATCTTAAGAAATCCATTATTCAACCTATATGCAAAACAGTGAAGCAGAATAGTAAGGAAGTCACCACAAAGAAGAAAACCATATGGCCAGCGATGGAGAAGACTTAAGCAAATGTCTTTGGGCACCCAGCCTTTGCAGAATGAGAAGAGAAGGAGAGCCATGGCACTCAAAGAGGAGATCCACTAGAAGCTGAAGAAGGTGAGTACAAAGAGGAATAAGAAAAGAAGAGGGGTTGGGGTGCAAAGGAAGAGTACCAGTGCAGTGGAAGAATGCCATAGAGTGAATGGAAATGTAAGGGGAGAATGATGGGACAGGGAAGGGAAAGGGAAGCGCAAGGGGGAGTAGGGAAAGAGAGAGACTGCAATATAGATCGTGTCTGGAAGAGAGGGGAGAGTGCAAGGGGCTAGGAGGGAGAAGATGGGAAGGCAGGAAGTTAGAGAAAGTGCAAGGAAAATAGAAAATAGATACAGTACAGTACATCTATAGCTAAATCCTTCTTAACATTCACCCCTCTGGCACACATCCTGTAGACACACCTCACAGAACCTCCATGCTAGACATGTATTTCCAAACACCTTATACCCCAGCAGACAAACTACGTAGACTTCAGAAGAAATATACACACTGAATTATTCATGTAAACACCACTCACACAATTGACAACACCCCCTACCCATCCATCCTAGCCCCTGCTACCTTACCATGTTGGTTTACCATGGGACATCACAATGAGTCCCTCACACATAGACACATATAGATGCCTGTGAATGGAGGAAGGGGACGTACACCACTGTGTCACTGTGTGTGGGCTTTTCAACATGTCTAGAATGTTTGGTTCTGTACAGGTTTGATAGGTATGCGATTACTTATGTGGAGAGGCCTAGGCTCAGTGTAGTTTAGTGTCCTATATGTATGAAAGAGGGAACATTCAAGGTATGTGACATGCTAAACAAATATTTCTGTTTTCACGGTTGGCTAACAAATTTATATAAGGGAATGGAGTAGATATCATACCATTCATGGTGTTTATGAACAACTTCAAAAAAAATAAAGTGGACAAAGACATTGAGCTGGATGAGATTTATCCCAGAATATTGAGGGGGTTCAAAGAGGTTCTGTCAGGTCCCTGTAAAGATTTGTTTAATAAATCCTTGGAGACAGGAGAGGTTCCAAAGGATTAGAGAAAAACAAATCTGTAATATGCTTAAGCAGTATATCAAAGTTTAATAAAAATGGTCCCTCTTCAGAAAAATGGTGACAAAGAAATGATAAGCTTTAAACTACTAAAAGACTACCTTCTTGCAATGGGTGAAAAAAATATTTCCTTCTATTGGTTTTAGGAGTATTTCCCTGTAACTTCATTGAGTGTCCCTTAGTCTTGTACCCGTTCTATTCTACTCAGGAATTTGTAGACTTCAATCATATCTCCCATCAATTGTCTCTTTTCCAAGCTGAAGGGGCCTAACCTTTTTAGTCTTTCCTCATATGAGAGGAGTTCCATCCCCTTTATCATCTTGGTCGCTCTTTTATGAACCTTTTCTAATTCTGCTATATCTTTTTTGAGATAAGGAAACCAGAATCTAATATAATAAAGCCTTAAGCGCACATGCGCACTCCCACCTGCGTGCTCCCATTTTCTGTGAGCTGTAGGGACCCGCAGGTAGGAGTGCGCATGCGCACGGCGACGCGGAGCCTGTCGGCCACAGCGGCTCGCACAATCACTGCCCAGGAGGATGCTCCCCCACCTAATCACTGCTTGCTTCCTGCTCCTCAGCAACACCACACGATACCTCTGCAGCCCGCAGGTCTGAGACACACCAATCAAATAACGCACCCTCCGGCCACGGCCACACACTGCCGACTGTCTCGCCTCACTCTGCCGCTGCTACTTTCACCGCCGCTGCCCTGTGCGCCGATGCTGACGGCCACAACAGGCAAAACCAACGCTACAGTGGAGGAACTCGAGCCTCTTGATCTCTCCGGCGCGCCCCCTAAGCCGACGCCCGCAGCAGGAAAGAGTGTTTCCCCTACCCCCCCTTTCCCTTTCCGCGGTCTGACCGGCTCCCTTATTCCCTCCCCCCTTCCCTTCCTGCGGTCCCGACAAACCTTCTGATTCCAGCAGCATCTGCAGCACTCTACACACGCTGCTTCGGGGCCTTCTACTGCCCAGCAAATCAGGGCAGTAGAAGGCTCCGAAGCAGCGTGTGTAGAGTGCTGCAGACGCTGCTGGAATCGGAAGGTTTTCAGGACACGCAGCCCTTGCTGGTCCTGAAGCGAGCTCTGGGGGGCGCTCTCTGATGTCCTGTGGCCTTTAGCCTCAATAGTAAGCAAATCATTTTCAAAACTTGAGATAGTAACCTGAGAGAGAGAAGGGCTAAGACCAAGAGTTCTTGAATGGGGGAGATTTGGGCTACATGTGGGAGAGACATACCTTCTCCTGTCCTTTTCAGTGCTTCGAGAAACTCTTTGAGAGTAATCATCATGTTGGGTCGTGTCCTACAGCTTTGTTCTCTAGGAGGGGAGTTTGTGGCCTTGCACTCTCTCTCTTCAAAGCAACTTCTGTAACATTACTTACTATTTTTAACACTCTGTCAAAATCCTTGGCTCTGATAGGACTTCGCAAGCGTTTTGATCTCCTCTCTGGATTTCCACTGATTTTATCTGAGTCATTAGGAGAACCACTTAATGTCCGCTGGGGCGTTTGGCTATCATTTGTAGCTCTGATGTCTGTAAGATTTGAGGCAGACTTTCGTTTGAAGGAGCTCTTCCTTAGAAAGTTTAAATTGTCTGTGCTTTTGCTTCTCCTGTAAATGATTCGGTTATTCTCTAAGTCTTTTACTACAATTACACAGATCTTTTGTTCTGGACTGATGGGCACTAAGAGCCTCAGGCTATTTGGGTGCGCCTGATTTTTATCCGCATCTAACAAACAGATGCGACCCACACGGGGGAGGGGAGGGGCAGTAAGGGACTAAGGGAGCCGGACAGACCGCGGGAAGGGAAAGGGGGGATAGAGGAAACGCTGCTACTGCACAGGGAAGTGGTGTGGGGGGAGGGAAATGGAGGGGGAGGGAATGCTGCTGTGGCTGCTGCACAGGGAAGTGGTGGGAGAGAAATGCTGCTGCATAGGAGGCAGGGAGAGAGACAGATAGAAAGAAAAGAAGAAAGACACAGTGGCAGGGAGAGACACAGAAAGACAGACAGACAAAGGGGGCCAGGGAGAGAGAGACAGACAGCGGGAGGGAGAGAGAGACAGAAATAAAGACACAGACATCTATTCTAGCACCCGTTAATGTAACGGGCTAAAATACTAGTTGAACATAATACTCAAAGTGAGGTCACACCATGGAGCAATACAGAGGCATTTCAGGCTTTAGTGATCAATGGAGATTGCTCTGAGAAGGGATGTTACCAGTGGTGTGCCTCAAGGTTCTGTTCTTGGGCCTGTTCTTTTTAACATTTTTATAAATGATATTGCTATTGGGTTGTCGGGTAAGATTTGCCTCTTTGCAGATGATACCACAATCTGCAATAGTGCAGACACACAGGATGGTGTGAATAACATGAAGAAAGATCTGCTGAAGCTTGAAGAATAGTCTGAAATTTGGCAGCTAAAATTTAATGCTAAGAAATGCAAGGTCATGCATTTGGGCTGCAAAATCCCGAGGGAACGGTACAGTTTAGGGGTGAAGAACTTAAGTGCATGACAGTAGAGCAGGACTTGGGTATGATTGTATACAATGATCAATCTGTGGCAGATCACTTTACAAATAAAATTCAGAAAATCAGATCCTCATTTCACTCCCCCGTCCAATCAACTTCTCCCGTTTACTCTGTTCTTGACTCCCAAACCTCTTACGTATTTCTCTCCATATGTGCTCACTTCAGAATTCCCTCACTCTCTGAGATTCAGCGAATTATCAATCCCATGAACATTAAAGGGACTAACAATCACACCATCCCTCCTTTTATTCTTAAACAATATTTTGCAACTTTTGCACCTCGTATATTAGATTTTGTTTCTACTAGCCTGACTTCAAGTTCAATTCCAAAATCTTGGAAGGAAACTATTATCTATCCAACCATTAAAGATTTCAAAATAAGTGCTGCCGAATGTTCAAATTATTGACTCATCTCTAATATCTCTTTCTTATAAAAAAAAAACACTGAGAAAGTAGTCTTTAATCAAATATCTGACTTCATGGAAAGCACCAATGCCCTACATCCAAACCAAACAGGTTTCAGAAAACACCACTCTACTGAACTTTCACTAATTGGTCTTCTTACTAACATTAATTACCACTTTGACCATTATAACTCAGTCATACTCATATCCCTTGACCTGTCCTCAGCATTTGACACAATTGATCACCATCTCCTCATTCGTTGGTTAGAGGAGATAGGAATATCCGGCCAAATTCTTAACTGGTTTATCTCATATTTCCAGGATCGTACTTCTAAGGTATCATTTAACGGCTCCTTTTCAAACACATTCTCAAATGACTTTGGTATACCACAGGGCTCAATACTCTCCCCTCCTCTCTTTAACATATTTTTGGCCCCTCTGATCACTCTCGGGCAATCAATTGGCTTCACTGTTTATGCCTATGCTGAAGATATCCAGCTAGCCCACCCTATTAACCTGGATAATCCAGCAGACATCTCCATTATTAATCAAAAGGTTGATAAAATACATGATTGGTTGAATTCTAACATGTTGTCACTTAATGTCA
Source organism: Geotrypetes seraphini (assembly GCF_902459505.1). NCBI lineage: Eukaryota > Metazoa > Chordata > Amphibia > Gymnophiona > Dermophiidae > Geotrypetes > Geotrypetes seraphini. The sequence continues at coordinate 55,712,843 of NC_047091.1, forward strand.
ATAAAACTAAAACAATTATTTTCCCAATTAAGAAAGGCCGTTCTCTACTCTCTTCCATGAAACTCAAATCTATCCCGATACAGACAGTTCATACTATTAAGCTCTTAGGAATCACTTTTGATGACCATTTCACTTTTTATGAACACATAAGCACAGTTGTTCGAAAATGCTTCTACCATCTAAGAATGATCCGCTCCTTAGTTAAACTCGAGCACTCTGCTTTAAACACTCATTCATTCTCTGGTCATTTCCTGTTTGGACTATGGTAACACTTTATACCATGGAATCAACAAAAAAGAACTAAGACGCCTACAGATAGTTCAGAATACTGCCGTTAAAATAATTTATAAAGCCAAGAAATTTGACCATTTAACTCCTCTTCTAATTAAAGCTCATTGGCTCCCTATCAATCATCAATGTTCCAAAATTTCCAAAGATAGTCTTCCCATCAAACATACATAGACAACCTCAATTAATACACTCATTTGCTATGTCTGGAAATTTCATCAGAACCAGGATGCTGTATGTAAGGATTGTTGTGACAGAATCTATCCCACCATAGATCAGGGAATGCATAGTCATGATAAGAGTTTCCATGAAGAAGTAGAATGTCGGATTATTATTTTCCTGGGGAAATATACATAGATTAATAATCAGGAAAGAGGAAATAAACTGCATGGTTTATAGACTCTCAATAAATTTTTACTGCACCTTTCTTTCTCTCTGCCTCCAGACCTGTTCATCAAAATGTATTGGGTCTTTTTATAGGGTTATTAATCTTCATCCTCCCCTCCACCACACACACACACATCAATTCCTAAGGAGGATCCTTAAAATCAAAATGGCAAATACATTTGAGTACGATGATGTGTGTATGTATTTTCATACACATTTTCTTGCAGTCAAAGGCCTAAGAGTTATACTGCAGGGCTCAACATAATTCAAACACCAGGTTACCATGGAAATTAGTAAATCAGTCCAAAAAAGAAAATATGGAAGACAAACCTCTACATATGCAAACAGCAAATCAAGAAAAATAGAGGTAGCCTAATGATTATCCCAAATTGTGATATAAAAGGACACCTGAAGGTCAAATCAAAAATGAAGAGACTACACAGGGCCAAAATATGAAATTTCACCATGAGGCACACATATAAGTATGAACAGGTTTTACAGATAGACTCGACATGAAGCCATGTTTCAGTAAAGAATGCCTGCTTCAGAAAGTCACATGTCTAAAAAGCTGCAACTAAAAACATAAAGGAATATAACAAAATATGAGAAATGTGAGAAATAAGTATAAATTCCACATAGACATATAACCAAAAATAGCAACATACATAACATACTGGGGCTGATACTGAGACTATGGGGCTGATACTGAGACCGTGGAATAGAAGGCTGGCTATCTCCCGCAGTTGGTGCTGAGCCCAGATATTCAATGCTGGGTTGTTTCCAGTGACCGACATTGAATATCCAGTCTTATTTTTGGCCAGCTCAAGGTGATAGGAGCATGGTCTGACACTGCTATCTCTCCTATGTTGGCTGATTCTACTTTGTGGGCACACATTAAGAGATCTAAAATGGAGAGTTTTAGACCGTATTATAGTAGGGTGGGAGGGGGGGAACACTGCCCGAAGGTTGAACCGATGTGAACTTTGATGGATGTTCATATTGAACTCCATGACCCCTTATGGGTTAAATGAAACAACTGACTGGTTAGCTCAAGCTGATTGCTAGGTTGTCCAGTCTAGTCTAACTTTGGGTTTTAAGTCCTTTTTTAGGTTATGGTCCCTTTAAAATAAAGGTAACTACAGCTGACAATACCCCTCTGTCTTTCAATCTGCTTCCCCAATGTAGGTGACAGAGACTATCCCCAGTGAGCTTGGCTCATGATACCCATCATACACTCCCAAAATGAAGCAGAGGAGGAGTATAATTGCAGTCACAGGAGCATCAGAGCATAAGAACATAAGAACAAAAGAAGCGCCATCTCCGGATCAGACCTTCGGTCCATCAAGTCCGGCGATCCGCACACGCGGAGGCCCTGCTAGGTATACATCTGGCTTATTTTATATCCACAAGCAATAGGAGTAGAATACCACTCTATCAGACCCTACACCTCAGTATACTCAAACTATTATTATCTATTTTTTATAATTTTTATAGATTTTTGTACTTATCCAACTAAATAGCCTCAGAAATGGAGCCTACGCATAGCGACACAGTCATCAACTGAGAAAATCTGCGTAGTATACATGCTCCTGCTCCAATCATTGGCCTCTAAATCTAATGTTATCAAACATCTTATATACTTGCTGAATTTACTAAAACTTAATAGAGTAACCCCACACTCTAAAGTGCTATAGACTTAATGGCATTAAATTGGGTACTACATATCAAACTACTGTGTGTAAAGTCCAAATTTGAAAAACTCGACCAAGCAACTTATCTTGTTAGTTGAGTGTTCTTCATTGTCGAAGTTTAAGCAATAAAATTCTCAAAACATTCCGTTCACCAACGCGGCCAGCGTTTCGCGGGTATATTATACAACCGCTGCGTCAGGGCCATCGGAACATTCACACACACATCCTAACTGATTCTACTCCGCCGCCTCCTCCGACATAAAGTCTCTTTTTTTGCCGGCATGAGAAAATACTATTTGGCAGGAAATTTGCTCCTCACTCTTTGCCGCATTTATGCATTATTTGTGGCTAGTCTGGCGATGGTTTGGCCGAGCTGCACTCTCCATCCCGACGGAACGTCTTTCGGATGCACCAGTTTCCGACGGACATTTGTGCGTGTCGAACAGGAAATCACCGCTACGCGTTAGACATATCTTTATATGCCTCTCTCAAGGAGATATGCATCTAGTTTGCTTTTGAAGCCTAGGACTGTCGATTCCGCAATAATCTCCCCTGGGAGAGTATTCCAGATGTCAACCACTCTCTGTGTGAAGCAGAACTTCCTGATATTAGTCCTGAACTTGCCCCCCCTTAGCTTCATTTCATGTCCTCTTGTCCGTGTCAAATTGGACAATGTAAATAATCTTCTCTGCTCTATTTTGTCGATTCCTTTCAGTATTTTGAAGGTCTCGATCATATCCCCACGCAGTCTCCTTTTCTCAAGGGAGAACAATCCCAGTGTTTTAAGTCGATCCTCATATTCCAGTTTCTCCATACCCTTCACTAGTTTAGTTGCTCGTCTCTGCACCCTCTCCAGCAGTTTTATATCCTTCTTTAGGTAGGGAGACCAATGTTGGACGCAGTATTCCAAGTGGGGTCTGACCATTGCCCTATAAAGCGGCATTATAACTTTCTCCGATCTACTCGAGATTCCTTTCTTTATCATGCCCAACATTCTATTTGCCTTATTTGCCGCTGCTGCGCATTGTGCCGACGGCTTCAGGGTCCTATCTATCAGTACTCCCAGATCCCTTTCCTGTTCACTTTTTCCCAGAGTTGCACCTGACATTCTGTACTCGTATTCCTTATTTTTACTGCCTAAATGCATTACCTTGCATTTCTCCACGTTGAACTTCATCTGCCATTTCTCCGCCCATTTTTCTAACCGACACAAATCGCCATCATCGGGCACACCTTTGGTCAGTTGAAAAACCGATTTTGATGTCTGTACCATTTTGGGGGAGGGGGGAACTCCTCTACAGATCTGAGAACGTGGCCCAAATCTTCATGGCATGCTGCATGCAGCATAATGTGGTCCAGCAAAGAAGGCAGACCCTTCATAGCAATAACAGTAGCAGCCACCAAACCCTGGTGATGAGAAGACCCTCCCCCATCGCCCACAGAACTGACCAGGGTCCATTACAGCAGTAGGGCCATGCCAGGCAATGCTTAATACAACCTTCATTTAAATGTAAGTGAACAGTTTTATTTGTGCATTACACATCTCACAAATCCCACTACCACCGTCCCCTCATGATGACACATTCAGATTTTTGGGACTGCTTTTGTACATCCCTTATGTCTAGAATGACTCACCTATTACACTGGAAAAAGAGATTGTTATGTCTTTACCTTGATAATATCTTTTCCAGTAGATAAGTGAGTCATTCTAGACTCCCACCTTGTCCTCATTCTGTTTATGCTTCTCCAGGTTGATCCTTGGATGCCAGTCAGCCCTTTGGGCTGGGAAGAATTCTGTATATATGTTCCTTATGCATGCAGGGGTCTTTCTGGAGCTCCTTTGATGCTTTTCTTTGCTATTTGGTTTTGAGTTTTACATGTTGCTTCGTTGAGCAGAACAGTCGGTTCTTGGGACTCTTCCCATTGGTGTCTCTCACTTCACATCCTGTATTGGAGCTCTTGGTGCTTGGGTACTAACTGCAGGTGGTGCTACAGCTCCCAGTGAAGTAGAGGAGAGTCACAGAAAAAATCTGGAGTGGATTCCTTCTGCATATGGCACGCGACCTTTGGGAGATAACCCACATGTCTAGAATGACTCACCTATCTACTGGAAAAAATATTATCAAGGTAAGGACATAATCTCTTTTTTATCTTTCTTTGGAGGCAGTTGTAGGACAATTTTCTTGGTTAGTCTGGGGAATGTATCCAGGTAATTGAGAACATCCTTTACTTGCTATGCATATTATGTATGTTTGTCACAGTTGACCCCAAATGTTCAATGGGAAACTCTGGTCATACCAGAGAAAGACACACACACACATTTATGTTTCTGTTGTTTTGTTGCTGACTCATTGGAAACCTTCCTTCTTCTATCATTAGCTCTGTTCTTTATCGTGTAAAGCCCCACCCGTCCCGTCCCGTCCCACACTCTCCTGTTCATTGACCTTGGTCAGTTTTACCTATTTGTAAATTTCTCTTGTCCAACCACTCATGCCAAGCTATGTGGTAACGCACTGGCATTGGCCAGTTTCTACCTTTTTGTAAATCTCCAGTTGCTACCTCCTTGTAAACTCCATTGTCAACCACTTGTCCAAGTTATGTTGTAGCTCACTGACTTTGGCTCTTGTAAACCGTATAGAACTGAAAGGCTTTTGCGATATATAAATACCGCAAGTCTCAAACTCCACCTCTCACTAAAGCCAACTACCCCAAACAAATAACCTTACCCATTTCTCACTCTTTTTGAAAATGACCAATTTTTTTTTTTTTTTTGTAAGTTCTTGTTGTAATACTTCTTGGATAATTCTTTTGTAATCCGCCTTGAACTGCAAGGTAATGGCGGAATAGAAATCCCTAATGTAATGTAATGTAATATGTTCATATCCTTTCTAATTTATTTATTTATTTGAATTTATTAACTGCCTTTTTCATGAAGAGATTCACCCAAAATGGTTTACAATACATTGAATAGTAATCAGGTACTATTAAGTACTATTAAGGGCTCCTTTTACGAAGCCGCATTAGCGGCTTTATTGCACGCACATTTTTAGCATGCGCTATCCCCCACGCTAGCCAAAAAACTACCGCCTGCTCAAGAGGAGGTGGTAGCGGCTAGTGCGGCCGTCAAATTAGTGCGCGCTATTATACGTGTTAAACCGCTAACGTGGCTTCGTAAAAGGAGCCCTAAGTATTTTTCCCTATCTGTCCTAGCAGTTAATATTGATGGTAATATTTCTAATTCCTGGCAACCTCCTTGCGGAGTTCCCCAGGGCTCTCCGCTTTCCCCAATTTTATTCAATCTTTATATGACAACTTTGAATATTTATAAGCTGTCAGCGTGGGAAACACTTTTTACTTATGCGGATGACATTTTTATACTGATTGAGATTGACCCAGATATTACCAATTTAACTTTTAAAATAAGTCATTGTATCTCTAAACTTCAAACTTGGGCTATATCTGTCCAGTTGAAGCTAAATGCAGCTAAAACTAAACTTCTGTGGTTAGGCCCAAAATTGGATCATCTTCCTTCCACTGTACTTTTGGATTCTGGAGCCTCCCTACATATTGAGTTCTCCTCTAAGATTTTGGGAATACTTTTTGATTCTTCTCTTACTTTTAAGGATCAAATAAACTCTGGTTAAGAAATGTTTTTTCAGCTTACGAACATTGAGGAAGGTCGGATCTCTTTTCCATCAACGTCATTTTTCTGTTTTGGTCCAATCTATTATATTATCCCGGTTAGATTATTGTAATGCCATTTATCTTGGCATCACTAAGAACTGCTTTCAAAGACTACAATTGATTCAGAATACCGCCGCGAAGTTGATCTATGGAAAGAGCAAATTTGACCATGTGACTCCTATGCTTTTCTCTCTCCATTGGCTCCTGGTTTATTTTAGAATTCAGTTTAAGTGTTTATGTATTGTTTTTAAGATTTTACATGGTATCTTTGCTCTTCTTGTTCCTCTGCTATGGAATGTTTATAGATTTTCATATGCGAGAGGCATTCATCGATTTAAAGTTTCGCTTTCTTCTAGGAAAGGAATTCAAGGAATTAAGAATTTTAGCAGCTCTCTGGCGTTTAAATTTCCCCAACTGTGGAATGAACTTCCCCTAATTTTGAGGTGTCCCAGTTCCTTCCAACTCTTCCATAAACTTCTAAAATCTTTTTTATTCGCTAAACATTTTGAAAACTAACTCTTGTATTTCAGTTTACTTTATTTTTTTTAATTTATTATTTACCACGTCAAGCTTCCTTTGGTTGAAGACCCGGTATATAAGGTTAAGTTTTAGTTTAGTTTAGGATCACAATCTAACTGTGGTACCTGGGCTAATGGAGGGTTAAGTGACTTGCCCAGAGTTACATTACATTACATTACATTACATTAGGGATTTCTATTCCGCCATTACCTTGCGGTTCAAGGCGGCTTACAAAAGATTTATAAACGGGGGTTAGATTGGGAGAACGATTGATTTACTAGAGTGGTAAAGGGTGGATCTTTTGACATTTCTCAGGTTGTTAAGAGTAAGGTGGCTTACAAAAGATTTGAAAGGGGGTAACAATGGAAGCATGTTTGTCAAATTTAGAGTTATTAAGAGAACGTGAAGTTAGGGCTGCTTCAGGAATTTCTTGAAAAGTATAGTTTTTATTTCTTTTCTGAATGTCTTGTAGTCAGGGGTGGTCATCAGAAGGTTGGAGATCTGGTTGTTCAGTCTTGCGGCTTGAGTGGCTAAGAGGCCGTCATGTAGTTTTGATCGTTTTACTTCTATGATTGGAGGAGGTATGAATGGGGAATGCGTTTTTCTGTGTCTGGTTGTGGATGCTTGGATGAGGCAGTTGTTCAGGTAGGATGGGCTGTCTCCATTTAGGGCTTTAAATAACATGCAGTAGAATTTAAATTGTATTCTTTCTTGGATTGGTAGCCAATGTGAGTTGATGTAAGCTTCTGTGATATGGTCATGTTTTCTTAATGAGTAGATGAGTCTCAAAGCTGTATTTTGGATAGTTTGTAGTTGCCTGGTCATAGTAGCAGGGCATGGAAGGAAGAGGATGTTGCAGTAGTCCAACAGTCCTAGGATTAGGGATTGTACTATAAGCTGGAATTGTGCTCTTTCAAAGAATTTCCGGACTAGTCTCAGATTTCTCATGATTGCGAAGGTTTTCTGTATTATTTTATTTATTTGCGATTGCATGGTACAGCATCTGTCTATAGTCATTCCAAGTAGTTTTATGGTGGATTGGATGGGATAGTTGATTGAGTTGAGTTCTAAATTGGTTATGGTTTGGACTTTGTCATTTTCGAGGAGGATGAATTTGGTTTTGTCTGGGTTGAGTTTAAGTTTGTGATCTTTCATCCAAGTCGAAACTGTTTCTAGTGTTCGAAGTAGTGTGTTTGTCATGGTGGGTTTTGGCTGATCGTATGGTAGGAGAATGGTAATGTCATCCGCATAACTATAGGTGGTTATGCCTAGATTGTCCAGATATGTTCCGAGAGAGGCAGTGTATAGGTTAAAGAGGGTAGGGGATAGAGGGGATCCCTGTGGTACGTCGCAGGGGTTTGACCATGGTTCTGGTCCGCGGACCAAATACAGCCTGCTTGGTCGTTTTATGCGGCCCATGGTGACTGTATGCCGGCTTGAGAGCGCATTGCCACCCCTGGGTGTTTTACCATCTAGCCTGCTTCCTCCTCCTCACTGTTGCAGTCTTCTTGTGCATAAAGCCGCGGGTGATGGCACCTCATCCAGAAGCATTCCTTCTGATGTTGCAATGTCAGAGAGAAAGCTTCCGGTTCATGTGCGGGATGCGTGTAGGAGCTGCCGCCCGTGGCTTTGTACACAGAAACAACTGCGGTAGTAAGGAGGAGGGAGCCGGCCAGAAGGTAAACACCTACTGGGGGGAGGCACCTAGTTGAAGCACAGAATGGAGGGAGGAAGAGGGGCGTGTTGGGACTCGAGAAAGAGGGAGCACAAACTTCGGACAAATGATAGGAGGGAAGGAGGGAGGGGACATGAACTTGGGACATAAAATGAAGGGAAGGAAAGAGGGGAGCATGAGTCATAGAATGGAAGAATGGAGAGAGTGAGGGAAAGAGATGTTGAGGTAAGGGAGGGAATAGAAAGGGAGAATTGGGTTTCTGAGAAAGGGAAATAAAGAAAGAAGAGAATTGTTGGGCAGAGAGAATTATTGGACATGGTGGGAGAGGAGTGAGGTAGAGATGCATGGGGAACAGAGAGATGTCAGACCACTGGAATGGGAAGGAGAGAGAGAGAGAGAGATGCCAGACCACAGAATGGAAGGGAAGGAGGGGAGAGAGAGAGATGCCAGACCACAGAAAGGAGAGGAGAGAAGGAGAGAGATGTTAGACCTTGGGAAGAGGTTGGGAAGGAAAGAGAAATGCCAGACCATGGGAGAGGAGAAAGATTTCAGGCTATGGGAAGGAGAGGAGAAAGATGCCAGAATATATGAGGGGGAAGGGGGAAGACAGAGTTGTCTGACCATGGGAGAGGGATGAGATGGTGCACAGGGATGGAGGGGAAGGAGATACAGAGGGAGGAGATGGTGCACAGCAATGGGTGCAGTAGGGAAGAGATAAGAAGAAATGCGTCCTATGGATAGATGGGAAGAGGGGAGAAGAAAGAGGGAAGAGATGGTACACATGGATAGATGGGAAGGGAAGACATGGAAAAGTAGATAGATTTTGAGAAGAAAGCAGAAAAATGGATGAAAGTTGAATGTTGAAAGTTAATGCTAAAGATGGATGTATATCTAACACAAAACTGACCTATGATAGTAACAAGCCTATGGAGAGTGATCAAACAGATGTTTATAAAAATACTCAGAGATATGAAACTCTGAAGGGAAGGCTGAAAAACCTCCCTTGGGTAAACAGTTCACCTTCCAGTCATTGTTATTTCATAAAAAATCTTTGAACACAAACTCCAAAAGGCTGTGCATGAAACAATTTCAAAAGATTCAAAATAGTCCAACGATTTGTCTTATTCTAATGTTCTGCAAAAGTTACTTTACAACAAATGCTGATGGAACTTGCACTTAGCTTGTGAGCAGGATTGAAGGGGGGATTTTTTATGAAATAACAATGACTGGAAGGTGAACTCTTTACCCAAGGGAGTTTTTTCAGCCTTCCTTTCAGAGTTTCATATCTCTGAGTATTTTTATAAACATCAGTTTTGTGTTAGATATATCTTCAGCTTTTTCTGACCTAGAGTCTATACTCAGTATCCCTGAACGTATTGCAGCAAAAAGATGGATGTATGGCAGAAAGTGAAGGAGAGAAAAACAGCAAATGGATAAGGTGATCCTGAATACACAGTTAGAGACAGAAGGATGTGCAGCCAGAGACTGGGAAAAGATGGTTTGAAAAACAAAATTACCAGACAACAAAGGTAGGGGAAATGATTTTATTTTCAATTTAGGGCTCCTTTTACTAAGGTGCGCTAGCGTTTTTAGCGTGCATTGAAGATTAGCGCGCGTAAATCACGCGCTAAACGAAAAATACTAACGCAAGCTCTATGGAAGCGTTAGCGTCTAGCATGCACGGCATTTTAGTGCGCACTAAGCGTGTGCTAAAACCACTAGCGCACCTTGGTAAAAGGAGCCCTTAGTGATTGAATTGTGTCAATTTTGAGAATTTACATCTGCTATATAAATTTTGCACTGTTCAGAAAGAAATGCATTTGTTTCTATTTCTCTGGGGTTGTACTGCATGCAGAGCCTTGAATCTCAGAGTTTGGTTAGTATATATTAGTAATTTTAGTTTGTGGTCCCTTATTCGCATATCTGTGTTCTGGTAGGAATGAATGTTGAGAAGCATAGTGTTCTTTGTGTAGTTTAATTTTGTGGTTAACCATTATGTGTTGTTAATAAGATTATATTGTGTGTATATATGAAAAATGAATGGAAAAATGGTATTACAATTAGTACTATTATGGGGGCAGGGTCTGGGGTGGAGATTGGGCGGGGTCTGGCCCATGACTTAGCCTGTGTTTTAGATTTTGCCCCCTTAATGTGATTGAGTTTGACACCCCTGCTTTAGGCTGTTGCAAAATTACTGCCCGACAGTGTTGCGCTCTGGGCTACAGATCTATCAACCATCACGCATATTACGTTCCATGGACGGGGTGAGTTTGAAAGTGCCATCTTTGACCTTTGCAAAACTATTTGTAACTTGTAAAACTATGTTTTCCATACAGGAACCGGTTTGCTGGAATGCTCTTCCTTTGGATTTAAGGCAGGCTCCTACTTTGGCTCAGTTTGGGAAAGGTGTGAAAATAGTCTGATTTGCACGTCAATTTATGAATTTATAAATCTGTTTGAGGTGGCTTTTTATTGAATATCTTCTTTTACGGCCTTTTTACAGAGCCGTGCTAGCGGCTGTGCTGCGCTAATGGTCCCGAAGCCCATAGAGATTTAAAGGGCTTCGGGGCTGTTGCTGCACGGCTTTGTAAAACAGGCTGTTAGTTGTATGATCTGGGGGGGGTTTTCCTCTCTTCTTTTTATCTAGTTTTTATATTATACATTTGTTGTTTCTGGGTTTGGTTTTTGTAGCTCTTATTACATAGATTTTGTATTTTTTTGTGTGTTTTTGTCTTGTTTTGGTTTTTTTGATTATGTATATAATTTTGGAACCCACTTAGCATTGTTGGATTTGCGGGATATAAATATTTGAAAGAAAGAAAGAAAGAAGGAAGGCAGGAGAGATATTTGACTGGGATTTTGGCACCCTTTATCAAGGGTGCCCTGGCCAGTGACTCATCTGGTTCATAAGTTGAACTGTCCCTATCCTTCCTATTGGCTGGATCCTACCAACAGTATCTGCTAATAGTAAAACTAGAAGCAGGTAGTGCAGCCTCACTTACACAGGGGTGGAGGGAGACTTGGAGAACTGCAGTTAGTTTTAAACTTTGAAAATTGTTCAGATATGTTAGCAGTCCTTCCAGCTTTCAAACATGAATGCAAAAATCTGTAAAATCCTGAAAAAGCCAGACAGTATCACAATTCCTTACATTTTACCTTCTCCATTTTGATGAGGAAAACATTGATGTAGTCACGGGGATTGTCGGGATCCAGGGTCTCCTGATGAGCCTTGATTATATCCTAAAGAACGGGTCTCATAATTTCTTGATTTATCAATATCTTTTTGTGTGGTCCTGGCAGATAATCCATGATTTCTGGGTAGATATTGTACAGCTGAAAGATCAGAGTAGAGGAGTGATATATTTGTATGGAAGATCACAAGTCTGACTTTGGTCTATTTCTCATTTCATCCTATGAATGATAGTTAAAGCAACAGTTGGTCTTAGCGTTAAAATACTGTTTCCTCCTAAAAGCTCTATAAAATTTTGTTGCACAAGACTGCTTAGAAGTATAGTGGCCTATGAGAGAGTCCTCTGTGACATACGGTAACTTAGGCAACACCTCATGTATAACAGAAAGGAATTCAGAGTCTGCTTAATATAGTGTGGGTGGATTTTAACCAGAGGTGCCCACTGCCCAGGGGGTGCAGATAGGTGCTTAATGGGGTGAGGAGAAGGCATCTGCCCAGGTAGCTTAATAGCTGGGTAAATTCCTCATGCTGAAAACTTCACTTAATATTTGCACACTTAATATTTGCACCGGATCCTGCTCCCTGCCTGCTTATTTGGCAGGATGCCCTGCCCACTTTTAACTCGGGCTCTCTTCAGCCCTCTCTCAGCTCCATTAAGGGGCTCAGAGGGCCACCGCGTGTTTCAGAACCCAGCACAGTGAAGGAAAGGGAGCCAATTGTCCCTCTCACTGCACCGAGACTCCAAGTCAAACTTTCATCTTTGCTGAGAAGACCCGCCCCCTTCTCCCCAGATTCTGTCTGTTTAACCTCAACCCTTTAAAGGTCTCAGGCCTCCAGTGTGGGTTTTTTTTTCCACTTTAAAGCTTCAGCACAGTAACTTTTGCCATCTCATAAAGCAAACTGAATCAGGAATCTGCTGCCAGTCATGCCAACCCACTGATTTTAGCTTCTAGTCCCCCCTTAATCTCAGAGCTGTCATGGCCGATGTCACAGGAAAGGTCTTAGCCTTACTGGTCCTCTACTTACTAGGTACGAGAAGTCTGATATCAAGAGCTTTAGCATTTGAATCAATTCAAACTCACTTTACATGAGACAGAGAATCACCAGGTCCGAAAAATCTTTTCACCCCTCTCGCCACCTTTATGACTGCACGGAAACAGGTCCCTTCCCAATCCCTGTGGTTAACTCTTCCCGCCGTCCCTTAAGACCAACGCACAAAAGACAATGACTCCTAAAAAACCTATAACACTCAGAGCCGTTGGCTCCTCTAGATCATTACAAGCTATCTGGAGCTTACCTGAACATTCGTTCAGTCAGGGATAAGGCACAACTGGTCAAAGACTGGCCGGAAGAAACCCATCTGGATATTCTACTTCTAACTGAAACATGATTAACCTCTGATCAGGATATCATCATAGGTGATATACTACCTTCAGACTACAAAAGTATCCCTTTATCAAGAATCAAAAAAGAGGAGGTGTTTTAGCAATAATTCTCCGAGACCACTTAAAGTTACAAGTGTTAGGCTCCAAACTGACTACTGACCTGGAAATTCTCACCTGTAAAATATCTAAAGAGGATTGCAAAGACAACTTTATCCTCACAATATTTTACATTCCCCCCCAACAAATGGCACCTAGCAAAAGAGGAATTCTATGAATTCCTCCTTGCAAACTTGGTAGCCGGTGCCTACAACTTTATAGCCGGGGATGTTAATTTACACCTCGAATAGGCAGACAATTCCAATGTAACTGACCTACTTTCCTTCATTACATCATTAGGGTTCTCCAAACCATACCCGACTAAAATCCACCAGAAAGGTCACCACTTAGATCTGATCACATTCCTTTCTAATGTTCCAACGAACCCCAGTATAAGTCTCAAAGGTGAAACCTGGTCCAATACTCCCTGGTCAGACCATCTCTTATGCAACTTTGAACTATGCTGGATTAAAAGACAACTTAAAACAAAACCAAGAAACAACTTCAAAGAGAAAACTATTTGCACAAGAGGACAGCTGTACCCAGTAGAATTTTGGACGCACTATAGCTTAATCTCCAACCCAGCTTTTGACCCTAACTTCATTTTAGGATGGAAAAACTTTAGTGATCAGGTCTTAAACGGCATAGCCCCTCTGAAAAAACGTAAAAAAAGACATTGTTTATCAGACAACTGGTACGATACCAACTTAATGTTCTTAAAGTGGGAATTATGCAAATTGGAAAGAATATGGTGCAAAACAAGGAAAGATGAGGATAGACTTACTTGGCGATTAAAGGTTAAAGAATACAAAATAATGATCAAAGAAAAGTGTAGCAAACATCACTCCCAAAAAATTAATTCTCCTACTTTAAATAGTCATGAACTCTTCAAAATAGTCAATTCTTTGTTTGATATTGAATTCCACAAGTACTCCAATACAGACTCTCCACCCTCTGCGGCGATCTTAGCTGACTTTTTCGCTACAAAAATCCACAAATTGAGATCATCTCTTGCAGATTCAAGCATAGATCTACCTATCATGTTTCCTGCCTTAGACAAAGAAGGTAGAGCTGTTCATATGATCTGGAATCACTTTGAAAACCCAGACTGGAGCCACTTCCTCAAGCTTTACTCAAAATATGTAAAATCCAATTGCCTATTGGACAACTGCCCACCGACTGTTATAAAAACTGCTCCTATCTCCTTCAAGGCTGAACTTTTTAACTGGGTTTCATCATGCATGCGTACCGGTAAATTCTCGGAGGAACTTGGTCATATCTTCGTGACTCCTATTATCAAAAACCCAAAGGAGTCCGTTTCCTTGACGGCCAACTACAGACCCATTGCCAACATACCATTCTTTCTTAAACTAATGGAAGGTCTGTTTAACATCGACCTCACGGAATATTTAGAGAAGTTTAACATTCTACATAATTCTCAATCTGGCTTCCGAACAAATTACAGCACTGAAACAGTTTTGGCCTCCATGACTTTTCCATTTGTTTTCCCGGGAAAAAAGCGCACTGGTACTGCAGTTCGACCTGAGCAGTGCCTTTGACCTTGTTGATCATGACCTCCTGCTTAGGTGCCTTGATTCCATCGGCATTTCTGGACAGGTACTAAATTTGTTCATGGGTTTCCTAAAAAAACGTACATACCAGGTCTACAGTGAAGGAACCTTCTCTCAAGCTTGGTCCAATCCCTGTGGAGTACCACAGGGCTCCCCACTCTCCCCCTCACTTTTCAATATCTACATGGCTTCAATGGGAAATATGCTATCCGATTTAAAACTGAAATTGTACATATATGCAGATGATATAATAATTATTATTCCCATAACCTCATTGACCCAAGAGACAGAATAATTCATCTTATCCGTCCTTACCAAGGTAGAACATTGGACTATGCACTCCAAACTAAAACTGAATCCCGAAAAAACCAAGATCTTCTTGGCAAGTCCCAATAACAAGATCGTGAATACCTCCTTGAGACTAAATAAATCAGATTACCCAATTAATCTCACAACCAAAATCCTTGCCATCACCCTGGACCGAAGCCTGATGTTTGAAGATTATACTAATGCTCAAATCAAAAAATGCTTTCTCACTCTAGAAACATAGAAACATAGAAAGATGACGGCAGAAAAGGGCCAAGGCCCATCAAGTCTGCCCACTCTATAGACCCTCCCCTTAATATTATACAATGTTTTACCCTGACCCACTTAGGGATCCCACATGGGCGTCCCATTTATTCTTAAAATCTGGCACGCTGCTGGCCTCGATTACCTGTACTGGAAGCTTGTTCCATTGATCAATCACTCGCTCCGTGAAGAAATACTTCCTGGTGTCGCCGTGAAATTTTCCGCCCTTGAGTTTGAGCGGGTGCCCCCTTGTGGTTGAGGGGCCTCTGAGAAGGAAAATGTTATCTTCCACTTCTATACGTCCGGTGACGTATTTAAACGTCTCAATCATGTCTCCCCTCTCCCTGCGTTCCTCGAGAGTGTAGAGCTGCAAATTGTTTAGTCTTGCTTCGTACGAGAGACTTTTAAGCCCTGAGACCATTCTGGTGGCCATCCTTTGGACCGACTCGACCCTCTGCATGTCTTTGCGATAATGTGGCCTCCAGAATTGCACGCAGTATTCCAGATGAGGTCTCACCATGGTCCTGTATAATGGCATTATGACTGCAGGCTTTCTGCTGACGAAACTTCTACGGATGCAACCCAGCATCTGTCTTGCCCTTGAGGAAGCCTTCTCCACCTGATTGGCAGATTTCATGTCTGCGCTAATGATTACTCCTAAATCTCGTTCTGCTGAAGTCCTGGTCAAGGTCTCCCCGTTCAAGGTATAAGTTCTACATGGGTTTCTGCTACCCAGGTGCATGACCTTACACTTTCCAGCATTGAAGCCCAGCTGCCAGGTTGAGGACCAGCATTCCAATGTACGCAGGTCCTGCGCCATAATATCTTGTAGATTGTCCTCGCTTACCATATTACATAGTTTGGCGTCATCGGCGAATAATGTTACCTTACCTTGAAGCCCTTGAGTCAGATCTCCTATGAATATGTTGAAGAGGAGTGGACCCAAGACCGAGCCCTGCGGCACCCCGCTGGTCACCTCTGATGTCTCAGAGAAAGTACCGTTAACCATCACCCTCTGAAGTCTGCCACTCAGCCAATCATTGACCCATGCCGTCAGAGTCTCTCCTAACCCCAACGATTTCATCTTGTTTAACAGTCTGCGGTGTGGGACGCTGTCAAAAGCTTTACTGAAGTCCAGGTACACTATGTCTAGTGAATCTCCTTCGTCCAGTCTTTTTGTTACCCAGTCAAAGAAGCTGATGAGGTTTGATTGGCAGGACCTACCCTTGGTGAATCCATGTTGATTGGGGTCCCGTAGATTCCCTTCGTCCAAGACCGTGTCCAATTGGCGTTTGATCAGTGTTTCCATGAGTTTGCATACTATCGATGTCAGACTCACCGGTCTGTAATTTGCAGCCTCTGTCCTGCAACCCTTTTTGTGTAGAGGAACGACGTTAGCTGTTTTCCAGTCCAAGGGGACTGTCCCTGTACTCAGTGAGAGATTGAAGAGCACGGCTAACGGTTCTGCCAGGACATCACCTAACTCCCTGAGCACTCTGGGGTGCAGATTGTCCGGTCCCATGGCTTTGTCCACCTTGAGTTTTGTTAGCTCAAAGTAAACCCCGCTGGATGTGAATTTAAAATTCCGAAACGGGTCTTTTGTGTTTGACTGTGGCTTCAATTGAGGGCCGGACCCTGGCGCCTCGCAGGTGAAGACCGAGCAGAAGTATTCGTTTAGTAGTTCGGCCTTTTCGGGATCCGATTCTGCGTAATTCCCGTCCGTTTTTTTCAGGCGTACTATCCCGTCTGTGTTTTTTTTCCTGTCACTGATATACCGGAAAAAGGATTTGTCCCCTTTCTTAATGTTGTTTGCTAGAGTTTCTTCCACTCGAAGTTTGGCCTCCCTGACTGCTGTTTTGACCTCTGTGGACTTGATCCTGTGTAGCAGTTGATCTTCGCTTTTTCCTGTGCGTTTGAAGGAAGCAAATGCGTTTTTCTTCTCCTTAACGAGACGTGAGATCTCTGCGGTGAACCACTGGGGTTTGTCTTTTCTTCGCCGTTTGTGTGATGATTTTATGTAACGGCCGGTTGCCTCGTGTATGACAGATTTCAGGGATGACCACATATCCTCCACATTCCCTGTCTCAGTTTGGACCTGGAGCGCCTGATGGACGAAGACTCCCATGCGTGCAAAGTCTGTTCCTCGGAAGTTGAGTACATTTGTTTTAGTGTTTGATCTATGGAAACCTTTCCTCAGGTGGAACCATACCATGTTATGATCGCTGGAGGCTAGCTTATCTCCCACGAAGACTTCTGAGACACTTTCCCCATTGGTGAGTACTAGGTCAAGGATCGTTTGGGCCCTAGTGGGCTCCATTACCATTTGATTGAGGCGTGCTCCTCTTATGGAGGCTAATAGCCTCTTGCTGCCGCTGGTTGTTGCTGAAGGTGTGCTCCAGTCTACGTCCGGCATATTGAAGTCTCCCATTAGTACAACGTCCCCCCGTAGAGCGATATTTTCTATGTCTTCGATTAGTTCCGTGTCTTTGTCTTCTGGTTGTCTTGGAGGTCTATATACCACACCAAGATACAGGCATTTTTCTCTCCCTCTGGCCAGGTTCACCCAGAGGGATTCCCCGGTGTACTTAACGTCCGTGATTCTGGTAGTTTTGATGCCTTCTTTAATGTATAGCGCTACCCCTCCGCCTAACCTGCCCTCTCTGTCTCGACGAAGTAAATTGTAACCTGGTATGGCCATATCCCACCCATGAGAGTCCGTGAACCAGGTCTCGGATATCGCAACCACATCTAGGTCGGCATTCACTATCTCGGTCTCCAATTGCAGAATTTTATTGCCTAAACTGTGTGCATTGACATACATGGCCCTCCATCCCTTGTGTTTGCTAGGGCTGTCATGCGTATTATGGGTGCTTACCTTGGATTCAGAAGAGTGGTTGTGTCTCGCCTCCACCGGATGATTCCTTACTGTTCTGGAATGTGAGTGGATACCCTCCCCCAACTTACCTAGTTTAAAGCCCTGCGAAGTAGGCGGGCTAGACGGTGTCCAAGTACGTTTTTACCTCTTCTGGTCAGGTGAAGTCCGTCCGGTCCCTGCAGTCCCTGGAGTGTCTTTCCATGGTCCAGGAATCCAAAGTTCATCTCTATGCACCAGTTGCGAAGCCACTCGTTGGTACGTTGGATGCGTTCTTCCCTGGCTCTTCCTCTGTCTCTAACTGGGAGGATGGATGAGAAGACCACCTGTGCACCTGTTTGCTTCAGCTTCCTACCCAGGGCTCTGAAGTCATCGGGTATGTTCTCTGAGATGTTCCTTGCAGTGTCGTTTGTACTACATGGATAAGAAGCATAGGGAAATGGTCATTAGGTTTTAGTAGTTTATCGAGACAGGTGGTGACGTCACGAATCCTGGCTCCAGGGAGACAGCAGACCTCCCTTGACAGCAAATCTGGTCTGCAAATTGGACCCTCGGTTCCTCGCAGCATGGAGTCCCCAATGACTACCACTCTGCGCTCCTTCCGGGGAGGCTGATCAGCGTGCTTTGGAGTCCAAGTTGTGCGCAGGGTATCTTCCCGAGCCTCTTCCGCTACCTCCTCGGTAGTAATGTCCTGCAAGACGTGGTATCTGTTTTTCAGGCTGAGTTGTGGTGAGCTACCCTGTTTGGGACAAAAAGAAGAAAAGGGAAGTGAGAAAAGAGGGGAGGGTTTTCTCCGTTTTCCCGTGGAGGAGGTTACCAGCTGCCAGGGAAGCTCTATGGAAACTTTGTACCATTAAACAATACTTCGATTTCTTTTCCTTTTGACTGCTGGTTCAGTCCCTGATCTTAAGTACCTTAGACTACTGTAATATTATATACTTGGGATCTCTCAAGAAAACCATCAAACGACTGAGAGTCATCCAAAATGCTGCAGTCCGTCTCATTTATGGCCTCAAGAAATCAGATCATGTAAGCCCATATTACAAAACAATACACTGGCTGCCTGTGGAAGCAAGGGTCATTTTAAAGTTTGCTTGCCTTTGCTTCAAAACCATGACAGGTTCATCCCCTTCCTATCTGTCTCACCAATTCGAATTCCCAGGCACAACTAATACACGCAGTACCTACTTGTTCGCTTTTCCATCCCTAAAAGGCCGCACCTACAAGAGATACCTCGATAGAACACTATCATTCCAAGCAGGCAAATGGAGCAAATGTTTAACTAACTTCATCTCAAATGCACTTTCATACCAAATGTTTAGGAAGTCAATAAAAACTTATCTCTTTGACAAATTTCTCTGACCCCACTTCAACCTGATGTACTTCCAAAACACTTCCAGATAAACCTGACTAAACTCATGCCAATGTAATTTCGAAAGTTCTCTGTAATGTCACTGTCTGTATACATTCTCTTCCCTTGTAAACTGCTTAGAACTGTTTGTGGTATGGCGGTATATAAAAATAAAGTTATTATTATTACATTATCCAACAACATTATAAACAATTTATGTAGCATTGTAGCTTTCAGTGTGACTTTGGTAGTACAACTGCATACTACTGCAATTTTAGCAATGACATATGTATCTGTCAGTAATTACTAATGGACATGTGGTTTAAGAAGGGTGTACAAGGGTATCATTGATCAGTTAAAGAGACGCACTGCGGATATTTAGTAGTACTATAGAAATGATAGTAATAGTAACAAAAAGGATTTTGTTGTTTTGTTGAAATTAGAAAAGCGATTAAATCAAATTTTAATGAAACCTAAAACCTTGAAGACTCATTGGAAACCTCCCTGTTGGGTTCTGATCTAGAGAATGAAAAAGCAGGAGTCTTTTAATGGAAATTAACCAGAGAAAGGAGACAGTACAGAGCAACCCTCTAGCTTCCTATCTGGGTCTTCTTTTATTCATAGGGAGGTTCTATCTTGCTCCAAATTCTAGATATGTGAGTAAGGGGCTATTTTCCCGCCCAAGGCAGAGAAAGAATTGACTGTTTAAATTAATATCCTGGAAGGAAATTGAGGCAAAGCAAGATTTTTGTAAGGTGGATGAAATGGAAATGGCTAATATCATTGCCAGTATTACACCCACACGTTCATTACATGATCCATATAATACAAATATTTTGCGTATGATGTCAGGAAAGATCTCCCTATTTGTGACCTTGGTTATAAATAAATATTTGAATGAGGGGGTGTTTCCAGAGATTTGTAAACAGGCGACAGTAACGACAATATTGAAGAAAAATGGTTTGGATACTTAGCAATTGTCCAGTTAAAGACCAATTTCAGTTGTCTTTTTTTTTTTGGTAAGGTCACTGAAAAAATTGTACTACAATAACTGGATGATTACATTCAAAATAATGAATGTTTAAACCTATTCAAGTTTGGCTTTCAGAAAGCACATTGTGTTGAGCTGTTGTTGGTGTCATTTCTGGGGAAAACAGTGTTATTGTATGATTTCCCTAGATATTCAGGAAGGATGGACTCCACCTCAGCAGAGACGGAACGAGGCTACTTGCAAGCAACATCAAGAGAGAAGTTGAGAAATTTTTAAACTAGGAAGAAGGGGAAAGCTGACAGTCAACCGAGAGAGAGAGTCGATGATTCGGGAACCGGTATACCCGGAGGATACCATGCAGGAAGATGGAGGGGAGGACTTACCAGATCGCGGACAGGACAGACCGAAAGAGACACAAGAGGGAAGGACACGCAAGAAGGGAACAGGCTGCAAACTCAAGTGTTTGTACACGAATGCAAGGAGCCTTAGAAATAAGATGGGTGAACTAGAAGCTGTGGCACAAAAGGATGACGTCGACATCATTGGCATCACGGAAACATGGTGGACTGATGAAAATGCCTGGGACACGGTACTACCGGGATACAAACTATACTGCAGAGACAGAGTGGCTCAAAAGGGAGGAGGCATTGCCATATACATCAAAGAGGGAATTGAATCTACTGGAGAGAACATGCCACAACGGACAGATAAGTTAGAGTCTCTATGGATCAAAATTCCAGAAACGAGGATAGGTATCTACTACCGACCCCCAGGGCAGTCCGAAGAAATTGATGAAGAAATGACGGATGAGATTGAACGCAATTGCAAGGGAGGCAATGCAGTTGCCATGGGCGACTTCAATTATCCGGGGATAGAATGGAACCTAGGCACCTACGGCTGTGCTAGAGAGACCAAGTTCCTAAAAATTGTAGGTAATTGGTTCCTGGAACAACTTGTCAAGGAAAACACAAGAGGACACGCAATTCTGGACTTAGTTCTAAATGGGCTGCGAGGACTGGCACAGGATGTAGAAGTAGAAGGGACGTTGGGAAACAGCGATCACAATATGATCCGCTTCAACCTGGAAATAGGGGCGAAACGTCGGCCCAGAACGACGGCCATGGCCCTAAACTTCCGAAAAGGAAACTATGAAGAGATGAGACAGACACATGGTAGGGAAGAAAATTAAGAAGAGGATAAACAATATAAGAACGCTGGAGCAAGCTGGTGCAAAATCTATATATACCACGTATCAACAAGAGATCAAAGAGGAAAATGAATAAAGAACCGGTGTGGCTCACTATAGAGGTTAAGGAAGCAATCAAAGACAAAAAAAACCCCACGTTTATTGAATGGAAAAGATCGAAAATGGATGAAAACTGGAATAAGCACAAACAATACCAATGCAGGTGCCATAAGGCAGTAAAAGTGGCAAAAAGACTACGAAGAAAAAATAGCCAAGGAGGCAAAAAACTTCAAGCCGTTCTTTCGATATATTAAAGGAAAACGACACCCAAAGGAAGTGGTGGGACCGTTGGATGACCAAGGAATGAAGGGAGTGCTAAAGGAGGACATAGAAATCACCAATAGACTGAACACATTTTTTGCATCTGCATTTACCAAAGAGGATATACACAGCATACCGGAACCCATCAAGTTATATGCTGGAAGCGAAAACGGGAAACTAACAGGGTTGACGGTCAGCCTAGAAGAGGTATACAGGCAAATTGATAGGCTTAAGAGCGATAAATCCCCGGGACCGTATGGCATCCATCCGAGGGTCTTCAAGGAACTGAAAGGGACCATAGCTGAACTACTTCAACTAATAGCCAATCTGTCGATCAAAACGGGAAAGATTCTGGAGGACTGGAAGGTGGCGAATGTTACTCTGATCTTCAAAAAAGGTTCGAGGGGAGATCCGGGAAACTATAGACCGGTGAGTCTGACCTCGGTACTGGGAAAGATGGTAGAGGCGCTGATAAAGGACCGCATCATTGATCACCTTTATGGACACGGTCTGATGAGGACCAGCTAGCACGGGTTCAGCAAAGACAGATCTTGTTTGACGAACTTGCTGCACTTCTTTGAGGGAGTAAACAGGCAGGGTGACCCGGTTGACATTGTATATCTAGACTTTCAGAAGGCGTTTGACAAGGTTCCGCATGAATGACTACTTCGGAAAATTGCATGCCATGGAATCGAGGGAGAAATACTCACGTGGATTAAAAACTGGCTGGAGCATAGGAAACAGAGAGTGGGGGTGAATGGGCAATATTCAGACTGGAAGAGCATCATCAGTGGAATGCCGCAGGGCTCGATGCTTGGACCCATAGTCTTCAACATCTTTATAAACGATCTGGACATAGGTACGACGAGCGAGATGATTAAATTTGTGGACAACACGAAGTTATTCAGAGTAGTGAAGACGCAGGGGAATTGCGAAGATCTACAACGTGACATAACCAGGCTTGAGGAATGGACATCGACATGGCAGATGAGATTCAACGTGGATAAATGTAAAGTAATGCATGTCGGTAAGAAAAATCTCAGGCAAGAGTACAGGATGTCTGGGGCGATACTTGAAGAGACCTCCCAGGAAAGGGACTTGTGAGTTCTGATTGACAAGTCAATGAAGTCGTCTACACAATGTGTGGCGGCGGCGAAAAGGGCGAACAGAATGCTAGGAATGATAAAGAATGCTAGGAATGATCACGAACAGGTCAGAGAAGGTTATCATGCTTCTGTACTGGGCCATGGTGCACCCTCACCTGGAGTACTGCGTCCAGCACTGGTCGCCATACATGAAGAAGGACATGTACTGGGCCATGGTGCACCCTCACCTGGAGTACTGCGTCCAGCACTGGTCGCCGTACATGAAGAAGGACACGGTAATACTCAATAGGGTCCAGAGAAGAGCGACTAAGATGGTTAAGGGGTTGGAGAAGCTGCCGTGCAGTGACAGATTAGAGAAACTGGGCCTCTTCTCCCTCAAGGAGATTGAGAGGGGACATGATCGAAACATTCAAGATACTGAAGGGGATAGACTTAGTAGATAAGGACAGGTTGTTCACCCTCTCCAAGTAGGGAGAACGAGAGGGAACTCTTTAAAGTTGAAAGGGGATAGATTCCATACAAACATAAGGAAGTTCTTCTTCACCCAGAGAGTGGTGGAAAACTGGAATGCTCTTCCGGAGGCTATCATAGGGGAAAACACCCTCCAGGGATTCAAGACAAAGTTAGACAAGTTGCTGGTAAGGCTAGTTTCCGTTAGAGCACTGGTCTTTGACCAAAAGGGCTGCCACATGAGTGGACTGCTGGGCGCGATGGACCACTGGTCTGACCCAGCAGCGGCATCTCTTATGTTCTTATGTGTCCGGAGCATTCAATACTGTTGATCTGGCTGTCTTGTTGATGAAATTAGAGAGTGTCGGTATTGGGGATGTAGTGCTTGCATGGTTCCAATCCTACCTCCTAGGAAGATCTATTTGTGTGAAAGGTGGACAAGGAGTGTGTGAAATGAGAATAGTTGCGAAGGGTGTTCCAGGAGTGAAATTATCTCTAGAAGTGATATTCACTACTGGATTTGATGGCACTACCAGGAAAACTCAGATGGCACACCCTGTAACTTTTGAATTACTTGGGGTACAAGTTACACAGCCATGTTTATATGCACCACAATGTCCAGTAAATCTTTTAGGCAGAGATCTGATGACTCAAATGGAGTTGAGAATTGATTTTTCTTCAGAATACCTGTTGGTTACTGAAGAAAATAGACCATTACTTTTAGAATTACAATCTTTACCAGATACTGTCTGGGCCAAATCTCTGTATAAGCATTGCAGAGACGCTCTTGTCTGCAGTTCTCTTTTTGTACTGTGCTGTTTTGTGTTTCACTGCAGACTAGTTGGATTTTTTTTTTTTGCTTTTGTCTGTTCAGTTTGAAACCACATCTAATATACACTCTGAAGTTATTTTATAGGCTGCCACAGAGAGGAATGGCTATCTCCCATGGTCAGTGTTGTCCCACCCAATGTCCACTACATCAACTGCTTGACCAGTTGGTTAAAGAACTCTAAAGGATCAGGATATTTTCTTGATATCATAGTTACATATCTGAAGTTTACTATGAAAAAAGTCTGAAATCACTAAGGAAGAGTTTAGTAGTTTAAAATTCTCATTGACTGAGCTGGTGATAGTCTGAAAGGCTTTATCTTCATAGTCAAAGCGGCTCCCAAAGAGGACATAACAGATGACATTGGCGACTGATCGGCAAATGAATTTTGTGGGCTCTAAGGGTGACTCTGTAAGAAAACATAGAAAAGAAAGTTTTCTAACTATGCACACACACACACAAAACAGTAGTAATTTCAGTTTGGGATTCAGTATTCTATAATGTCATAACAGGCATGCCCATGTGCAGCATGTCATGTACATATATATTTTAAGTTTATTATTTATTTATTTAAAATTTTTTATATCACATAAAAACTATGCGGTTTACAAAATTACATGCATACATATTAAAAATACTAAAACATGTTTCGACAGAACAAGCACAGTAAAACATTAACAGTATCATTATTAAAACCTTTTTTCAAATTCATTCAACAAGATGGAAAGACAAAATCCCGTAAGAAACATTTACAGGACGGTAAGGCTTCAGCAGCAAATAACATTAGCACATGAAGGCATTAACAAATAATTGTGTTTTCAACATTTCTTAAAATTCAGGGCCTGTTTTAAAAAGCTTCGCTAGTGGCTGCTGCGCGGGAACGGCCCCGAAGCCCATAGAGATTTAAAGGGCTTCGGGGCTGTTGCCGCGAAGCGGCGGCTCGCTGGACTCCGCCCCCTTCAAGGTCAGCGCATGCCCTAT
Organism: Geotrypetes seraphini; assembly: GCF_902459505.1. Lineage (NCBI taxonomy): Eukaryota > Metazoa > Chordata > Amphibia > Gymnophiona > Dermophiidae > Geotrypetes > Geotrypetes seraphini. Next base: position 55,737,986 of record NC_047091.1, read on the forward strand.
TTAGAGGGCCCCTCTGTGGCGCACGCCTTGCCAACACAGCACCTCTGCACTAATTTTCACTGCTGCACCAATTTACAAGCTGTTGTTTTATTTGTATTTTAACTTTGTCTTCTAGTTTTGTTTTACCCATTGTCTTATTTTAATTTCAGTTTTGCAATCTTACTGGTCCTCTGCCGCCGCGAAGCGGCGGCTCGCTGGACTCCGCCCCCTTCAAGGTCAGCGCATGCCCTATTTAGAGGGCCCCTCTGCGGCACACGCCAAAGGAGCGCACAAAAGGAGCAGAACTTGCTCCTTAGTGCGCTCCTTCGTGCGCGTTCCAAGTGCGCTTCCCCTCTAGGAACTCTTCTAACTTTCTTAAGATTTCTTAACCATACCTACAAACTGCAGTTCATTAACCTCATTCGCCTGATTACCCTTTACTTCTGTATCTTATACTTACATGATCAGTCTAACCTAGGCTCTCTTAATATGCCAACTACAAATAATAATATCCCAGTCGTCTGGGGGAATAGGCGCATTGGACCTATCGCTTCTAAACCTAACAAACGTTCTCCTCAATCTCTTTTAGTAGTCCCAACCACTTCAGCATGTTTGAATAACTTCACATTTAATACATACACCTCTCACCAAAATCTTCTATCTTTTACTAATGAACCACTAAAACTCGGGCTTATCAATTCAAGATCTATTCGAAACAAACATCATTTACTAAAAGATGCTATTCTCCTCCAGGGCCTTCATATCCTTTGTATTACCGAGACATGGCTTTCATCTGGTGATGAGGCTTTTCTGTCCTACTGCTGTCCTCCAAACTATGATTACTACTGGAATCATCGCCATAACCGTAAGGGAGGTGGTGTAGCTATTATCTTTCAAAATAACTTAGTATCTATACGAGATCAATCTAGCAACAATTCTGTTCTAGAATTCTTACATGTCCAAATTAACAAGAACTCAAAAACAGATCTTCTCTTACTTTATATCCCTCCCCCCATAGATCTCACAAAGCTTCTTTCTTTGCAAAACTTATTATTTGATTTTTGTTCTGATTCTGTTTGTCCTATTATCTTAGGTGACTTCAATATCCACTTTGATAACCAAAACAATCCTTATACATCTGACATTACCAATTTTATCAAAACCTTGGATCTGGCTATACACATAAAAGAACCCACTCATTCCTCAAAACATACACTTGACATGATACTTACAACTAAATCTCAATCAATATCTTACTCGGAGCCTGTTATCTCCCCTGTACCATGGTCTGATCATTGTTTTATTTCTTTATATTGCTATTACTCCTACTCGACCGAAACAATATCCTCTTCTGAACCCCTAAAAAGGATTACTTTCAGAGACCTCTCAAAATTAGAAATCTCGGATATTATCCCTTTTTTTAGTCCCACCTTAATTATTCCTAACTTTGACTCTGTTGATGATCAACTATTTTCTTGGAATTCCTTACTAGAATCATGTCTGAATGCAAAAACTCCATTAATCTCTAAAACAATTCCTG